>NC_091454.1:49658819-49968186 GCF_027789765.1 Dendropsophus ebraccatus
TTTAGAATGTCTGTCAGCTGAGATGCAGAGCTGTGCTGGGCTGCAAGGCAGGGGGGACCCTAGTGGGCTGCTATTTCCTTTCCAGCCTGGCCTGACCCCAAACAGTTTAGAGGGAGGTTTTCAGTGAGAGAGACACAGAGAGGGGTGTGAACAAGGCTAGCAGATCACTGGAAAAGGTTCAGCCTGCATTATCCTATACACCACTGCTTAATGCTATAAGGATTAGTGTTCTGCCTGGATTTTAATGGGATAAAGTGATTTTGGATTTTACAGCACACATCATGGCATACCCAGGGAAGTCTCGTCTGAAAAGATCCTTCAGTGAACACATCAAGGATTCCACTAACAAAGCTTGGGATGTGTTCTGGAAGAGTGCAAGAGAAAGAAGGTTATCAGGTTAGGCTGAATGATAAGAGTAATGCATGCCTGTGTCTATCCTTACAGAATAAGTGATGCTAACTGGGTACATCTAATATTGTGTACAGCATTCAGTGTTTTGACAGCAGTTTGAGATCTTATTTCTTACTCTCTATGCTATATTGTGTAAACTGATATATGTTATATAAAAAGGCTGGGCTACTGCTGCTGATTCCGACCTGACTAGTCCAGAACTTCAGATATGTTTCAATTAGAATAAACTAGGCAGAAAGTGTAAAATAAGAAGAGTAATTTGGTAAATTGTTTACTTCAGCAATATCACCAAAAATAATGACACAGACATCAGTCTGCGGCACCTCATACATGTGTCACTACTGTAACCAAAGCAATGTCCTGATAGTTCTAGGGCTATTTGTACACGTAATCCATTCTTGGTTGTAGGGATTGGCAAAATGATGTAATGCTTCCTAGCCACCTAGTCACACCTTCTATGGAGAAGTCTACCACAACTGTTGGTAAGGTAACTGATTAGGAAAGTGATGCTTTTCTGTTAGGCAACTCCTGCTCACATGTCTTATGTGCATATGGCCAGTACTGACGGATGTCCCTCAATTACCATTATAGTGTTACTCCTCAATCACCATTATAGAATATATATCTCCTCTCTATCAGCCAGGCAGGGCTTCCCCTATAGATTAATCCTTCAGGAAATATGTGCATATTCAGTTTGCCAAATTTTAACATTTTCAACAATTTCGACCAATTTCTGTAGCATTGCACGATTGAGTTATAAGTCTTACAATCTACAGTATTAAACACAATGATTGATTTATATCTAGGATTAGCTATGTGATTTTAAACAGTTTTTTCGTTAAAGTCCTACCTTTACCGGCTGACAAGTCACCTTAGTCATTAATTTGTAAACTTTACTGACGGAGTGAAAGAATCTGGATACATAAAATGGCATATTTAAAAGTCTTAAAGTGAACATGCCATATTTAACCTGTAGGCTGATCTGTAGGCAGCTGGTTATAGAGCAGCAGTAGCTGAGCAGTTTAATAAAGGTTTTGTGGGAAAAGATTAAGCAGACGTCCACTAGGAAACTGTACTCAGTGGTTAACACCTCTCTTTATATGTCAACTCAAAGAGAGAAGGCTGCCAATCACTAATAGGGCTGCCCACTGGATGCCTATGTCCAGACTGAGCAGGGAATTAAATTAATAAATGACAAGTTATACTGTATATCAGTCTGCTCAGCTCCTCCTGCAGAGAGAGAAAGATAAATTAGTTTAAACCAATAGGAATTTTCCATTTATTTACATAAGGAACACCTGGGTTTTGTGACCCATTACATGGACATTCTTTACACTGTAAAGTACCACAGTGTACCACAGCAGACTGATTTTAGATCAATGCACCTTTAGGTCAGCACTATACATTTGTATCACAAACAGCGTTTTTTATTGGTTTTCATCACCTTTACAATGCATCACCCCAGGTAACATATTTTGCTACACAGTTAGCTCATTGCCAGAAGTAGGAAAACTGCATTTAAGAGGACCCGTAGCCAACCAAAAAATAAGATGTTACTATCCTTAAATGGTGCCATCAGTCCAACCCTGTGAATGGCAATCCTGTCAATGATATGGCCATGAATGAAGGAGCCCTCGGTGTCCACCCCTGTGCCTATATATGCCTGTGGAGGAAGCTAAACAAGGTCCATGTCATGCTCCTCCATGCAGGGCCATATCATTGGGAAGGACAGCACAGCAAAGGAGGCATGGCGGCTTCTATCTGCAGTACAGAGCACATATATGTGAGTCAAAGAACAATATATGAGGGGGTGCTGATAAGTCTTTGGCTTTACCCAGAAAGAAACGAGATAGAAGGATGAAACTTTACATTTATTTCGCATATTCTCCACTGATGTCATCACACTTCTTACATCAGTATTCCAAGTTCTGTGAGCCTTGCAAAAAGAAGGATTTCGGTTGTGCTTCAAACTAGTCATCTGTAGCAACCATGACATCAAAAATGGTGTGAAATTTGGTTCCCTTGAGGTGTCTCTTGAGGTTTGGAAACAGACGATAGTCGAAGGAAGCTAGATGTGGTGAATAAGGTGGATGGTCAACCAGCTGGAAGCCTGGCTCCACCAGTTTTGCCATTGTTGCTTATGCAGTGTGAGTGTGAGGTGTTGTTTTGCAGGAACAAGATTTGGAGAGTTTGCCACTCTGTTTGGCCTTCAGAGCTGCCTTCAGTTGGTCCAAAAGTTCAAGGTAATACCTTGCATTGATGGTGGAACCATTTTGAAGCTAGTCCACTAGCAGCATACCCTCCTTATCCCAGAACACAGACACCATCACCTTAGTGACTGATTTTTGCACCCTGAACTTCTTTGGACCAGGAGAACCACTAATCCTCCTCTCTTCTGACTGCTCCTTGGTTTCAGGGACATACAAATAAATCCAGGTCTCATCCATAGTGACCAGTTGATCCAGGAAGTTTTTATCTGTCCGGAAACATTGAAAAATGGACCGAGAAGTTTTCACTCACATGCTTTTCTGATCTGTTGTCAAACATTTGGGGACCCACTTTGCAGATAGCTTCTTCATGTTCAAATGTTCATGGATAATGATACAAACACAATCACGAGAAATCCCCATGATGTCTGCTATTCCTTTAGCTGAAATTTGCAGATTCTTCAGTATGAGGCGATCTCCGGAACAACAACTACTCTCGGTCGTCCAGGACGTTACTCATCATTGGTGCTGAAGCAGCTTGTTTTAAATTTGGCAACCCAGCTCTTAACTGTAGAATATAAAGGGCACTGATCCCCCAATGTCTGCAATAAAACCATGAATATGCTTTGTGGACTTTCCTTGCAGAAACAAGAAATGTATCATTCCTCATTTGCTGTGAATATCGCCTTAGGCTCCGCCATTTTGTTTTCCTGTGTGCTTAGATCACTGTTCAAGCTTCTTAACAAGTCGGGTGTCTGTCCCTTAGTCAATGTCCCTGCATTAAATGTATAAAGAAAAAGAGGGAAGGTGCCTAAAACGTAACTTTTAATTATGATGATTAATAAACACCACAAATTGTGTACCCATCACCTAGTTACAAATTTAACATAGTTGGTTGAATAGTCGCATATCCGGAGTGCGGACTCAACCAAAAATAGATATAAATAAATATTTATATTTATATCTATTTTTGGTTGAGTCCGCACTCCGGATATGCGACTATTCAACCAACTATGTTAAATTTGTAACTAGGTGATGGGTACACAATTTGTGGTGTTTATTAATCATCATAATTAAAAGTTACGTTTTAGGCACCTTCCCTCTTTTTCTTTATACTTAGATCACTGTTGCCATAAGCTACATACACCAAATTTGGAAAACATATATGAGACACATAAGGCTTTCATGTGATGTAACCTTTGTTACCATAGAAAGAAAAAAAAGAACACAAAGCCAAAGTCTTATCAGCAGCCCCTGGTATATAACCAGTGCTCCTGAGGCCAACTAGAGCAACAACGGCACACCCATTTACTGAACTCCACTGTGTTCAGTCTCTAATCCATATTCAAAGAAATCTGGGAATGTACTCTCTGACTTGATCTGCTTCTTAATGTTCCATACATGAGATAGTACTCAAGATTCTGAGGAACAACATGCGCATGAGGAAAGAGGTGTGTTTCTCTGAAATGTCCACAGCGGAGTGGCATCTCTGGGTGTTTTGGAAAGTGAGGCTTCTATCTTTGTGAGCTGTTATCTTTTGTATCTGACTAGTGCTCTTTGGAAATAAAAGAATTTTGATGAAGATAATATTACTATATACTATGAATACTATGATACTAAGAATACTAACTCATGTATCATAAATAAGAAGCAGATCACGTTAGAGAGTACATTCCCAGATGGACATATACGTGAGCGACATAAATTTGCTGTTGCAATACAGTGAGTCATTTTAGTATAAAGTATCCAACCCCCTGAATTATTCTCTGCATGAGCTTGGAGTCCTTGTGTAGCAGCACTGAGGAAAATTTCATCTGTTCTTCTTCTGTACTGTACAAATTCTGGTTCCCAACTCCATGGCTAGAAATGCTAAAAGAGAGAGGAAAGGGCAATGCAAGGAGAAAAAGATAGGAGGAGGATGGCGCCAACAAATTGACTGCTGATGACAAGACCTTTATCGCCCCAAAATGACTAATAATGGTTAATGTGAACCTGTCACATATAATATACAGAGAAAGCTACCAATCACTGTATGTCGGCCAAGTAAGCAGGACCCTCACTGTCTTTGCTATGAATCCTGTCACAATATATTTTGCTTTTCACTTAGAAATCCTGCTCTAAAATCAGAGCTGAGCCTTCCCCTCTTCCTCCTTATTCTCCTGAGATGTATGAATAAAATAGACTACAGATTGTTACTGACACAGTCAAATCACCGTCCAAAGTTGCAGTTTAACAACACAGTCAATAAAATAGAACTTAGATACTAGTCATATAGGGAGAGATTTATGAAAGGGTGTGAATATACACCTGTTGTAAACTGCCGACAGTAACCAATCACAGCTCAGCTTTTAACTCTGGTAAAATATAAGAGGAGCTGTGATTGGTTGGCAGTTTACACCAGGTGTATATTTAAACCCTTTCATAAATCTCTCCCACAATGTCTGTGTGAATTAGTGGAGGTGAGACATTTGAGAAGCAATCTTTTGTACAAATCTCCTGTCATATAAAAACAGTTGAAGAGAACAAACAATTAAAGCAGAAGTCCCAGCAGGGACATTTTTTTCAAACTTGCCGGGGAGTTTAACGTGCACTTACCTCCCGACTCCAGTACTGGTCGTCAGCCACCCGCCACTCTGCTCCCCAGTAGAGATGAGCGGATTTCCCAAAGTTCGGGTTCGTAAGAACCTGAACTATCGGCATCTGACTCCCGCTGTCTGTTCCCTCCGTGCAGCGCGTGGATACAGCCTAAGGAACGCCTAGAAAACTGGGATACAGCCATTGGCATAGGCTGTATCCCAGTTTTCTAGGCTTTCCTTAGGCTGTATCCACCCGCTGCACGGAGCCAGCAGACAGCGGGAGTCAGATGCCGATAGTTCAGGTTCATACTTCGGGAAATCCGCTCATTTCTAGTCCCCAGTCCCTATGTGCTTCCTGGTGTAGAGACAGCACTTGGTGCTTGACTTTTCAGGTCTGCTCAGTCAGTCAGCAGCTATAGCAGTATCTTGCCTCTGCCACTGAATGGTGGCCTCATACGTCATGTCCCAGGTCCTGTTTCTACATCAGGAAGCAGCTAAGAACTGGAGACCATAGCGGCAGACTGCAGTCACCAGCGCTGAAGCCAGCCAGGTAAGTGTACATTATTTTTTTCATCCTCCCTGACCAGACTTTAAAGGAGAAGTCCGGCCAAAACTATTTTTTAATATGTTATTACTTACGGAAAGTTAGACACATTTCTAATGTACATTAATTATGGGAAATGCACATATAGGGCCTAATTTAGTAGATTAGGGAGACTTCAGATTCTCTAAAAATAAGTGACGTCACGAACCAGGGGTGTAATTACAATGGAGTTTCCAGCAGGGGCACACTATATATAGAAGTCAATGAGTACCATTGACTTCTATATATAGTGCGCCCCTGCTGGACACTCCATTGGAATTACAATGGATGTGTATGTAAATGTAATATACAGTATGTTTTTTATTGAATACTTTTATGGAACACTTTGGGGAGCAAGTGTCCTTGCTCCCCAAAGTATTCCATTATTGTAATTAATCAGTACATTTGGATATCCATCACAGTAAGCCCGCTGAACTGCAGCCACCCGCCGCTGCCGCCGCTCTGGACTACACTGAACTACTACTCCCATCACCTGCTCATAGCATGAGCAGGTGATGGGATGTGTAGTAGCTTGGTTATCGCAATGAGATCGCCGCCGCTGATGCTGCCGGGCGCCACTCATCACTGTGCAGCCATCATCCCCCTCCGCTCCCCCCTCCTGCTTCTTCCGGGATCCGGCAACTTTACACTATCTGATGGCTGACTCCCCGCCCGGCCGGGGACACCAGGAAGCTTTGGGAGCAGGTATGTGTGATAGGAGAGAGGCGGCCGGGCGGGGAGTCAGCCATCAGATAGTGTAAAGTTGCCGGATCCCGGAAGAAGCAGGAGGGGGGAGCGGAGGGGGATGATGGCTGCACAGTGATGAGCGGCGCCCAGCAGCATCAGTGGCGGCGGCAGCGGCGATCTCATGGCGATAACCAGGCTACTACACCTCCCATTACCTGCTCATGCTATGAGCAGGTGATGGGAGTAGTAGTTCAGTGTAGTCCAGAGCGGCGGCGGTTCGGCGGGCTTACTGTGATGGATATCCAAATGTACTGATTAATTACATTTATGGAATACTTTGGGAAGCAAGGACACTTACATTTACATACACATCCATTGTAATTCCAATGGAGTGTCCAGCAGGGGCGCACTATAAATATAAGTCAATGGTACTCATTGACTTCTATATATAGTGCTTCCCTGCTGGACACTCCATTGTAATTACACCCCCGGTTCGTGACGTCACTTTTTTGTTAGAGAATCTGAAGTGTCCCTGATCTACTAAATTAAGGGAAATAGCCCTATATGTGCATTTCCCATAATTAATGTACATTAGAAATTTGCCTAACTTTCCATAAGTAATAACATATTAAAAAATAGTTTTGGGGCCGGAGTTGTCCTTTAACTCCTTTAACATGTCATTTTTACAGCAGAGAAAACACAAGATAAAACTATGAAATCCACCCAAAATGGAAGAACTGCGTGTTTTTCTCCTACCACAAATATATATATTTTTTTGATTCTCAATTAATATATGATAAATTAAAGGGTGCTCTTCAAACGTACAACTTGTTCTACAAATGATAAGGCGTCAGACAACCTGTCAATTGACAGACAAGTTAAGGTTATTAGAGGGCAGGGAGGAAAACACAAAAACACTGTCACCAAAAATCAATATATGGGTAAGAGGTTAAAAGGAGGCACCTTGAAGTTCTGCTAGGTTCTCATAAAATAAACTTCAAGCTAACCTTGCTCTGATATCACTTTATATGATCAATAGCATCATTAAAAAGTATGTTTACCTGTGAACTTCATTTCGCAATTTAATATAACTATAATCTATATAAAATGTTAAACAATTCTGTACATATGTGGTATTACTCTATACGCACCACACTTGTGGTTATGGTAACATGCGAACCGGACCCAATCCCTGATAATGCCTTAATGGTGTTTTTATTATATGCCATGCTATTCTTAGGTAACATATATTTCATAGTATATCATCGCACTTATGCACATTATGCCATTATTTCCCGAAGCAAAGGCCTAGGCATCTCTAGGAATAGGACATTTTGCTAAATTCCTTAGTTCAGCTAGGCTAGTCTAGGTGGGTTTATCCAGTGGATATGGATAGTTTAGCATAGCGTTGTAGAGGATCGCAAGACCAGCAACCAGTGAGTTAACTAGTTCTAAACAAGCAGTATGGAGGTTAGCATACTCCTGCCACTGCAATGTTTTACTGGTGAAAGTGTTCATGCCGCTATGAAGACAGAAGGTGTAACCTCCAAGCCTCTGCATTAGTAAAGCTGGCACAATTTTCTTTAGTTCCCTGTCTCCTGGACTTTTTTAACCTTTGGGGGTGTCAGGTATAGTGCAGCCAGGTGTGTCCTATTCACGTGGAAGGTCTCCAGAACTTGCCAGAAAACACATAGCTGATCCCCCATAATGCAGAGCTTGTTTTTCAAAATTAATGTGTATAGTCCCTGAAAGTAAATCTACAGAATAACCTTGTATTAGATAAAACTGTATTAATGAAACGGTTGATTGTCAGTAATGTCTCCATAATAACTTAGGGACCGCGCTGGCTTTACACAGTGAAGGTGGCACACCAATTTATGCCTTTCCTTAAGGCCCCTTTGACTAGCCCATCCTGCCTACCACACTACCAAATTCAGTCTGCTATGCCTCAGAACTGAACCAAACAGACCAGACCACAGGCCTCGGGGCAGCCAACTTTACCCTACATGCTATTCACTAAAGGGGTCCAGCATGGGGGCTATTTTGGGATCTGGCCGGGGAGGAGGTGGCTGAGAGAAAAGACGTCCTCTCCCCTCCCCGGATCCAGCAGCGGGATTTTCTCTCAGCCACCTCCTCCCCGGCCAGAACCCAAAATAGCCCCCACGCTGGAGTACCCCTTTAACTCCTCGTAAGCTGATGAGCATCAACCCAAGAGGAGAGTATTGGACCTGTTGGGTATTGAAGGTAGATGATGAGGTCAGTAGTGCATAGTAGTCATTGTAAATATCAGATCATGTGCTCATACAGTATTTTGAGCAAATCTTTTGAACTGTAAAACAGCCATTTTAAGGTTTCTGAAATACTCCATTAATTTGCTGTGTAGCCACAGTACCTACGCAGAGCCTTGTCCATTGCTAAAATAACCTACAATCGGCATGTAAACATCAGAATTGAGCAACAAAGCAGTGTAGGAAGAAGGGTTGGTCTGATTTACATCATGTGAATGGCTGGGTGTATGTGTGCAACTTACCTGCAGATACCAATACATTACATTGCCATGGACAATTTTCTGTTGGGAATACTTAGTACCACTTACCTAAACATGGGGTCACAGAATAAAGCAACCTAACACCTGCAAAAAATCTTCAAGAATAGTTTAAAGAACATGACAGAGAGTTCAAGGTGTTAATTTAGCCTTTAGTTTCCTCAAAGGGATTATAGCAGTTTTAGTAGCACAAAGAAAGCCTAAAAATGATGTTTTTATGTTACGGCTGATCAGTATATAATGCATCTAAGTATTCATCATTCCGCAAAAGTCCCAGTTGAGCAATATCTTCCAATACCATATCATCAGCCTATATTATGTAGAATAAACTTCCCAGCTGCAGATGCAATTGTAACTTATGGTTTCCAGCACTCCTTATACTCCTTATACTATGACAATAAAATCACTGTTTATCCTTTGATGACCACACGCACTGTTTGCTTTAGCAAGCACTTCTCTCAAGAGACCTGGTTTTCTCTTCCCCTCTGGTCATGTTCTAATAGTGTAATGAGTCCAAGAAGTCTTTCGCTTTCTCATGGAAATGATAAACACAAGTTTTTAATGGGAAACATCTCTCAAAAAATCTCTGTTATATTTCTTGGTTCAGAAAAGGATTTCAAAATCAAGTCTTTGAAAGCCTCTAGTGAAGCTCCTACCTCATAGGATAATGGCTGAGAGATAAATCTAGATTTATGGGGGGATATAAATTTGATACAACACAATGATTTGGATACCAGTTGGCAACATTCCTATCCACTTACAGATCATGTTAAGCTCCAGGAGAAATTCTCTTGTCGTTTAATAATTTATTAAATAATTCCTGAGTAATCTTGGTATAAAAGATGCTATGTAGTTATTGTAGCACCCATTGTTGGTGTTGCCATTGTTACTATTGTTTGTGATTATAATAAATACAAATGTCTAAATAGATTATTAACTGAAGTCTAAAGTCAGCCTAAAAACCTCCACACAATTCCTCGCAGACTCGCCCATTTACTCAACCAAGATGATTGCTTTCCCACAGCGCTGCGTTATTCCGATTCTCAGATGCTGTTCAGATCCTGTTGACACCTACGTCATGTCTCTTCTGTCTCCTTTGACTCTTCTGGGCTTTTAAAGAACCGCTTTCACTGACTTTCACTGAGCACTCTCACTGACTTCAGGCCTCTTTAGGTTCAGGACAGCCAGAGAAGAAGCCATAAACGGGATTTGAACAGTTTAGGTGCAGTGGAATATCCCTGGCACCATGTAATTCATATCTCGTTTTTAGCCGCACGTCGGGCTACACGGCAGAAATCAGTGAAAAAAGGATCCGGCCCTGCAGCCCGACGTGCGGCCGACGGCCACATGATGGCCACATTGACTTTAATGAGCAGGACGAAGTCAATATGTGACTGAGTTCTGCTCATTTGCGGGACGTACACGGCTTCTGTGCAGAACTCAAAAGCGTAGTCGACCACTCTTTTGAGTCCTGCACAAAAGCCGCGTACGTCCCGCAAATGAGCAGATTACAGTCATATAATGACTCCGTCCTGCTCATTAAAGTCAATGTGGCCGTCATGTGGCCGTCGGCCGCACGTCGGGCTGCACGGCAGCATCCTTTTTTCACTGATTTCTGCCGTGTAGCCCGACGTGCGGCTGAAAACGAGATATGAACATACCCTAAGAGCGTTCATTCCGAGAAAGTATATGGGGGGGGGGAGCCAATAAAAAAGCAGAGTGCTTCTTTACTCATCAGGCCTGCAGCAGGGGGAAAGATGAATGCAGACTGATGACTCCTTGAGCCAAAGCTGCCTTATAATGCCCCAGAGACTCCAGGTACTTCATTTACATAAAGGATTCTCTCCAGCTCGCTAGAATTCCAATTCTGCCCACGCCGCATACACGCTGCTACTATGCTTAGCACTGTGGGGAACAGCGAGTGATTGCTTCTCCACCCTGACATAGGTGACGGCCTTTTGTCTGTAGAGCCTTATATGACACAACAGAGCAGAGCCATGATTAAGGGCAAGCAAGCCCGAAACGCGTCAGCTTTTTAATGGTTTAAAAAGAATAGGAATTTTAGCGAGCTGGAGAGAATCGTTTGTGTTCATCCCCTCCTCCAGTCACCCTTGGGTCCAGGGTCAACTCTCACGTGCTCCTAGAGCAGCATACAGCCAGGGTAAACCCTACTTGATACATGGAAGGGATGGAATTCGAGTGCTGACCACCCACTGCCTTTTGGTTAACTTCATTTACATGCAGCAAAGTTTACTATTTACACTACGCTTTTGCAATCCATTTTTTTTTCATCATGGATGAAAAACTAATGTTTTTCGGATTAAAAACGAATGGAAAAAATGGATGCATGTGTGTGCATCCATTTTGATCCGTATTTCCATTGAATTTCATTATAAAAAAAAAAGGATTCGTTTTTTTTACATACACAAAAATGTAGTCGACCTTTTTGTGTCCGTTAAAAAATTGATCTGTTTTGATCCTTTTTTTATAATGGAATTCAATGGAAAAACGGATGCACACACATACATCCGTTTTTTCAATTTATTTTTCATCTGTTTTTTGCAAAAGACGGATGAAAAAAACGGATTGCAAAAACGTTGTGTGAGCCCAGCCTTACTCAGACACGCAAATATTATTATTCTCTAAAGAATGGGTATTAAACAGGCTACAACACTTTGGGAAAAAAAATGCTGAAAGGTTCCCTTTAAAATACTTGAGATTTATGTGACTTAGTCCCTACAAGAAATGACACTTCTGCAGATAAAGAAAAGGACGATTATAGTTTACAAGTTTACAAACTGCGGAGCACTAAGGTCCTGTCAGTTATGTCCTTCTAGCGCCTATCTACCAGGATCTGCAGCTATTTACCTGGTAAGGAGCTTACAGATTTACATACATTCACAAATACTTATTCTTTTGTGGGTTTCCGGCTAACGACTTATTCAATGTAAATAAATATGAATGATAATCCAATATTAATATGTCTACATATGTTAAAGTGTAACTGTCATTTAAAACATTTTTTTTTTAAAAATCAATAGTACAAGCAAATATAATATATTGTGTAATAGGTTTTATTAGGCAAAAGAACTTCCTTCTACCTCTCCCCCTCACTTCTTATCTGTATCTGTACAAAAAAAAAAAAAAGCTGTTTACATCACAGAGAAGCAAAGTGAATGGTTTGCACTACCCGGTATAGTCTATGGAGGGGGAGGGGTCGAGGGGAATGAGTGAGCAGAAAGAAGAGAAAAGCAGCCGGTGTGGTGCAGACTTTGTGGTGACAGAAAACGCTGGATTTTTAAAATTTTTGGCCAGGTTTACACAATGTAAGACACCGGCCGGTGTCAGTGGAGTTCATCATGGTCGGTACTGCAGTACCAGCTGGATGAACTTCATTTCTTTTGAATTGGGATGTGGGCGCATTCCGGTGTGCCCGCATTCCAATTACCCATAGCACACAATTGAGAGTGCGGCCAGAACCGCACTTTACATTGTCTGCACAGTCAGTTTGGTGCCGGCAGCACAAAACTCACATATCAGTTTTTTGTGCGGCCACAAAGAATCCTGGTCGGAGTGTATATAGAGTGTATACACTCTGGACATGATTCCATAGACTTCAATGCAATGTATATTTTCAATTTGCAATTTGTTATGTGATCTTAGCCTAAGATATTATATATTATTCCTGACTTTCCTACTACAGTAAATGTTTTTTCTTTATGTATTTTCATTACACTCGACTCCTTCTGTTTGAATACCGCATACGGAGCACAATTGACTGTGATTTTAATAATGCAACAGAGCTCTGTACTTACACATCAGTTTTAAGCATCTATCCTAAATATTGCAGCGTCTCAGTTATATTACATTGAAAGATAAACTTCCACAGTTTATTTGTTGACAAGTATCATGTTAACTGTCTGCTGCCAAAAATGTTCCGTTCCCTTGATATAATGTGTTAGGAATAACATACAGTTACAATGATGAAAAATAAATAATTTAGATCAACAGAGCTGTATAGCTGTAAAGCCCTATGTTTGGACAGTGTGGGACAACACACAGTTTACTATGAAGTCCTTGCCATGACTTGTGTTTTCATGCAGCAACATATTATGGAGGTATTTACCACAGAAAAAAACCCTATGGGAGAATATCTTATTATAGGTACTTAGACTGAATCCTTTTTTTCATTGGAGTCTGATAGCACATAGACCTTGTGGGAGAAATTCACTAGCTTGTGTTACTTGAGACAAGCAGCAATCATTAGATGTGTCTGTACACGATGGAGTTTGCATTATACATTAATTTTTTTATCATGCTGTAAACCAAGCTATACTTACCAGAAATCCAGGTTCAGTCTCATAAAGCATTTTAGTCTTGTGCTGGTTGAAAAAAAGAGACTTAACACATAAAGGCCCAGCCAGTACAGAGAGTCATAGCTCAATGTGTCCATCAATCAAAGGACTGCCTTCTCTGTGAGCGCAGATGACCTGGCAAACAAGGGACTTCCTTTGTTTAGACTCTTGAAAAAAAAAGAGTCTAAACACGAAAAGTGCTGTGTTTTGCATGATAAATGTGTAAATAGTCACATGAGCAAAGTAGGGACTCGTCATATGTGAATATTATGTTCCTGAATACAGTCTTATAAGCATGTATCAATAAACTTAAAGTGTACCTTTCGTTATAACTTTCAAAACCTAAACCAAAAGGAGATTTGATATAAAGCAAGTTTGCAATTTACTTTCCTTATTTTATTTTTTTTGTTAACATGGAGAACACGGAACTTTAGAAAACAGGAAGTTTTGTGTTTCCCAGTCAATTTGAGCGCTCACAGACAGAAGGCAGTCATGTGACTGATGGACACATTCAGCTGGGACTCTCTGTACTGGCTGGAATCCCTGTGTTTAGACTCCTTTTTGAACCAGCACAAGTCAGAATATCTGTCTTCAGAAAATTGGACCTAGATTTCTGGTAAGTACAGCTTTGTTTTACAGCATGATAAAAAAAAGAATGTATATTGCAAACTTGCTTTATTTCACATCTAGATTTTAGATTTTGAAAATGTTATAACAACAGTGACACTTTAAAGGGGTTGTCCAGGTTTGGCCAAACCACAAGATCAGGTTCTTAAGGGAGCATCTATAGCAGCACCCATACACAACACTGGGTATGGATGCCAATCCAGTGGCTCCCCCAAACAACTGATAAAAAGGGGTGGTAAAACCCTGCCGATAAGAGATTGAGATGAGTGGAATAGTGTTGGGGGTTAACATTGCTTTGTTGTTTTGCGCCAATGTAGCCTTGGGTTTGCATCTGAACAAGGAGTTTGTATGTACTTCCCATATTTGCACACATTTTTTCTGAGATTTCTGCTTTCCTTCCACACACCAGACACATGCTTATTCAGCTTTATATAAAATGGCCATAGAAATGTGTGCGTAAGCTGGAAATAGGCACATTGTTGTGAGCCTCATTACAGACGTTAACAGATAGACATAAATTACATAATAGTTAGTGATGAGCGAGTGCTAAAATGCTCGGGTGCTCGTTACTCGAGACGAATAGTTCCCAATACTCGGGTGCTCATTTCGAGTATTGAACCCCACTGAAGTCAACGGAAAACTCAAGCATTTTTGCAGGGGACCCAAGTTCGGCAGAGGGAAGGTCGTGTGAAAACCTGTCAACCTCAGAAAATGATGGAAACACCATGGAAATGGACAGGAAACAGCAGGGGCAACATGCATGGATGCCTCTGAGGCTGCTTAATCGCACCATTAGGCTATGTTCACACTATGAATGAGACTGCCGTTCCGTACTTAAGTACCAGCCGGGTGATCTTCCTGGCCTCAGTGTACTGATGCGGGCGCAACAGCGCGCGCCCGCATCAGAACCTTCCACAGCACACAATGAAGCAAGCGGCCGGAGCCGCTTGCTTCATTGTGTAAACTAACAGTTTTTCCTACGGCCACAATTCATTGAATTGCGGCTGCAGAAAACTGACATGTCATTCCTGAGCAAGCTCTGCAGTTCTGGTAGCCCGATCCCGCAGCTAAAACACTTTGAGGCTTGGTTCACACTGCGTATATTTTAGTCAGTATTGTGGTCCTCATAGCAACCAAAACCAGGAGTGGATTAAAAACACAGAAAGGCTCTGTTCACACAATGTTGAAATTGAGTGGATGGCCGCCATATAACAGTAAATAACTGCCATTATTTCAATATAACAGCCGTTGTTTTAAAATAGCAAATATTTGCCATTAAATGGCGGCCATCCACTCAATTTCAACATTGTGTGAACAGATCCTTTCTGTGTTTTCAATCCACTCCTGGTTTTGGTTGCAATATGAGGACCACAGTACTGACTGAAATATACGTAGTGTGAACCCAGCCTGAAGAGATGGTCCTGGCGCTTGCTGGTCTTTCTTGGGCACCCTGGAGCCGTTTTGGCAACAATGGAACCTCTCTCCTTGAAGTTCTTGATGATGCGATAGATTGTTGACTGAGATGCAATCTTTCTAGCTGCGATACTCTTCCCTGTTAGGCCATTTTTGTGCAGTGCAATGTTGACTGCACGTGTTTCTTTAGAGATAACCATGGTTAACAGAAGAGAAACAATGATGCCAAGCACCAGCCTCCTTTTAAAGTGTCCAGTGGTGTCATTCTTACTTAATCATGACAGATTGATCTCTAGCCCTGTCCTCATCAACACCCACACCTGTGTTAAAGTAGCAATCACTAAAATGATGTTAGCTGGTCCTTTTAAGGCAGGGCTGCAATGATATTGAAATGTGTTTTGGGGGATAAAATTCATTTCCTAGGCAAATATCGACTTTGCAAGTAATTGCTGTTAAGCTGATCACTCTTTATAACATTCTGGAGTAGATGCAAATTGCCATTTTAAAAACTGTATCAATTGTATCATTCTCAAAACTTTTGGCCATGACTGTATTCTTTTCAGTCTGACACAGTTCTCTCTGATGACATCTCTGTCCGAGACAGGAACTGTCCAGAGCAGGAGAGGTTTTCTATGGGGATTTACTGCTGCTCTGGACAGTTCCTGTCTCGAACAGAGATGTCAGCAGAGAGCACTGAAAAGAATTCACCACTTCCTGCAGGACATACAGCAGCTGATAAGTATGGGAAGACTTGACATTTTTGAAAGAAAAAGATTTTCGCCGAATAACCCCTTTAATGTTTAGCACATCTGATAGACTCTGTACAATCTTGTTTTGAGTTGAGAGGATCTCTTAATATACTAAATAACTCTAGTGCAAGGAAAAAAAAATCCCACTCTATGGCTAGGCTCACACTAAGTAAAAATTAGGGATGAGCGAACCGAACCATAACGAACCAGATTCGTTACGAACTTCGCAAAAAGTTCGGTTCGTCACCGAACCGAACTTTGAGAAAGTTCGTAACGAATCTGGAATATTCGATATTCGTACGCATATCTCCTAAAATTTGAATATTTGATCGAATATTTGATCCCATTAAAGTCTATGGGAACAAGTATTCGATTATTGTAAAACATCTATTCGACCACTTTGAGGTCTCCAAGTCCACAATGACACCTCAGGAAATGATGCCAACACCACTGGAATGCAACTGGGACAGCAGGGTAAGCATCTGACACCCCAAAATCGCCGGTAATAAAGTCACAAGTCAATGTTATACAGGTGAATTACCTGGTTATTAAAGGGTGTATGAATATTTTATAGTTAAAGCTGGGCGGCTCTATTATGTAGCAGGTAGCACTTGGTAAACAGAGTGCCTTATGGTAGCGCAACAGCCTGCTTGTACCACCCTGTGTATTTATGTATGACGTAGCAGCACGTAGCACTGGATGAACACATGTACTACTCTTTTTTTTTTAGATCGAGCAGTCTAGCACATATCAGCAGCACAAAGCACTTGGTCAGCAGAGTGCTTGCACTACCCCTTGTAGATTTGCTACTACATATTTGAATGGAAACACCCAGTAACCTTGTTTGCTGTCAATGAATGGAAACATCCAGTGTCCTTGTTTGCTGCAATGAATGGAAACACCCAGTACTCTTGTTTACTGTCAATGAATGGAAACACCCAGTAGCCTTGTTTGCTGTCACTGAATGGAAACACACAGTAACCTTGCTTGCTGTCACCAATTTTGTAATGGTTTATATGCTACCTCTGTTTTAATGGTTCACTGTGTGATCACTGCCATGCTGTTGCCCAGAATTTGGCGTAATGGTGCGATTAGGCAGCCTCAGAGGCATCCATGCATGCTTCCCCTTCTGTCCCATATGCATCCAGAGGTGTTGGCATAATTTCCTGAGGTTTTATTATGCACTTGGTGACCTCCAATTCGTCGAATCTTGATTTCCAGGTCCCAAGGATTTTTCTCCCATAGACTATAATGGGATTTGATATTCGTTCGAATAGTCGAATATCGGGAGCTATTTGAATCTAATCCAATCAAATCTAATATTTCACTATTCACTCATCTCTAATAACCAGGTAATTCACCTGTATAACATCGACTTGTGACTTTATTACCAACGATTTTGGGGTGTCAGATGCTTCCCCTGCTTTCCCAGTTGCATTCCAGTGGTGTTGGCATCATTTCCTGAGGTGTCATTGTGGACTTGGTGACCTCCAAGTGGTCCAATAGATGTTTTTCAATAATTGAATACTTGTTCCCATAGACTTTAATGGGATCGAATATTTGATAAAATATTCGAATATTAGGAGATATGCGTACGTATATCGAATATTCGAATATTTCACTATTCGAAAGTTCGCCGGATCGAACCGAACCAAACTTTTCAAAAGTTCGCTCATCCCTAGTAAAAATGACGGCAGTCTTTCATAATGACAGCTGTCATTATGCAAATAACATTAGTTATTAATAAAATAATGCACAATGACAGCAGTTATTATGTAGGACGACAATCATTTGTACATACAGGGGGAGATTTATCAAAGGGTGTAAAATTTAGACTGGTGCAAACTGCCCACAGCAACCAATCACAGTTCCTCTTTCCTTTCAGCACTGCCTAAAGCTGAGCTGTGATTGGTTGCTGTGGGCAGTTTGCACCAGTCTAAATTTTACACCCTTTGATAAATCTCCCCCACAGTACTGTAAACGGAGCCTATGGCTATGTTAACACAACATAATTTTGCAGTAAAGAACGGACGCTGACTGTAATGGAATCAGCATCCCTTCTTTACTGCAGGTCAATGCAATGCCACCCGCTGTGTTCACATATCATTAGAACAGGCTTTAAAATAATGTACCTGCCTATTATTTCCGGACACTGTTCACAGAACAGTGTCTGGAAATAACAGCTGTTCACACAATGTAATGTGCAGCAGTGGCCACACATTACATTGAAGTGAAGGGCTAATTGATTTGCGGGCACCATCGTAAATAGTGAAAAAAGAATGTCCCTGCAGCCAATACAGAGGTATCAGCTGCAGGAACGCCCTAAATGCAGCATGGCGGAAGTCAACTTAGTGTGAACATAGCCTGAATGTGTAAAATACATATACTGCATGTTTTTTTACTCTGTCCTTCTGCATTGTGAGCCCTAATGGGCACAGGGACCAAAATTGGCAAATACTGTGTAAAGTGTTGCCGAATGAGTTGGCGCAATACAAATAAAAGCATTATTATCTAAAAGTTATAGGTCCCTTGTCATATACAGTGAAAAAAAAAGGTATTCCAATACTTAACAGCCCAGTGGACACCAAAAAGGACACTCCAGGTTCATGGTGGCCTATGGACATGTCAGGGACTATTCTTGTATATACGGATGTGAAGATATCCTTACAGAGCGAGGCGTCTACCATTTCAGATCTTCAATTATCTTTACAAATAAACAGAATGCATCTTGGAAATCTGTTCTAAATTAAAGGAAGTTTAAGCAATTTGTTTTTACTATTTGAAGGCTGTGTCAAGAAACATATGCTTGCTAACAACAAACAGCCAGGATAACACAGAACATTTTCTGGAAATGTGGTTATACTTTGTGAAATGCAGTTTTTTAAATGATGTGACGTCCAATGTTATAAACTTTCCCACGACTGTGAAATGAAATAAACGCAAGGCGAGTGTTAGAATACGAACAGCACTGACGAAAGAGGGTGAACAGGGATTATACATCACGGATCATGTTATTGTTTTAGGGTAACATTTCAGGCAATATTTAATATATGCGGTGATTATATAAATGGAATTATGAATTACACAACTTTCTCAGTAAAGATAATCACCCTGCAATCATGTCCCTAGGTAGAAGCCTTCACAATTTCATACAGATTTTGTATAGAAAGACTTAAATGAAAATGTGATTTTTTTTTATAAATAGGGGTTTATACACTTATACCCAGGAAATTACAACAAAGGACTAATTAGGGGTCCACAGTCCACTGATAGGTCCCTGTGGTCATATCACGTTTCCTGTACAGTATAGGGTTAGGGACCACAGTAAGACTATGGATAGCTACAACTAAAATATAACCTGTATTTATGCAGTTAAGAAAAGTCTTAGGTCAGACAATCTCTATAACCAAATACGAACAAAAACAACCACAGACAGCACAAAGAGGAGATGTAAGGGATGTTGGGGGTACACCGATGCCCAGATGCTGACCGTGCCTCGACTCCACTCCACTAAGTGCTCAGGACAAAATAAAAAAAACTTACAATGACAAACATGTATTTACATTATGTATAGCAATGCAGTTGCTGACTTCAGATACCAAAAGTGGGGTTAATCTTAAGGAAATAGTATTCAAAGATACGTATTACTTATGATATGACTAAGAATTCATTGTTCTCCCTAAGAATTTTGTTCTCCCTTAAATATAATGCCAGACTCCTTGAGATTCCAGCGCCTAAACATTGTGATATACACCACTATTCACTCTTTCACATGTATATGTCTCTACTTTAGTGCATTATACATTAGGTTTCCACATACCATCTATAATGTATAGTTAACAGCAGCTCTGGATGACCTGCACATGAAATCCTGTGTCTGCCTACATGGCTCTGATGCCGGCCATATCCTAATCTTGTATTCACAGCGTTTAATGCAGTAAACCATACCTTCCCCACTTACGTCTCTCTTTGCTGCCCGTCCGGCCAGGTATGTAACTGGCACACCTCCCTAGTGAATACTACCCTCATTAGAGGATATGTGAGGCCGATAATGATAAAGGCAACATGACAGCACAGATATACATATATCCCTGTTGTCAGTTTGCAGGTCACACAGCAGTTGCATTCTTACATAGTGTGTTGCTGCCTCCCATCAAGCCGCTGTATTCAAGCCCTGCTTCCTCCAAAATGATTTTCAGCCAAAGCAGGCGAGGCCTGAAAACAGTGGCTGGAAAGAGAGCTGGAGAAGAGGATGCCAGATCACTGCTGTGTGTTTGGCAAGCTGACAGCATATATATATATATATATATATATATATATATATATATATATATATATATGTATATATATATATATATATATATGTATATCCATGCTGTCAGTTTCAATGGCTGCACAAACTATAGATGGATCGTTCATGCAGCCCAACCACGCAATTTTTGTGCAGTGTAAAGACACTGCAAAGAAGCCCCAATCTCATTGACCCCCGTTCTTTTTCTGCGGCCTGCCGGCAATAAATTCCGTGTATGAAGAGACCCCAACTTGCTCTATTATCTCTGCAATAAGAACCACCTCCCTTCTTCCTTATTCTCATCCACAATCATGACTGTTTAAATTGCTCAGAAATGAAGGTTTAACCCCCTATTCTGCTATATCAAGATACTATATTGGTGGATCACAAACCAAGGTTTAACCCCTATTTTGGCATGTTAAGATGCTGCTTACTTCTAATAAACTATAGGCCTTACAGCCCAGGTGGATATTTAATATACTGTTAACAACGTGCCTTTGCTTTAGCTAATCGCTAGACAATAATACCCATAGGAGGTTACTGTACGTTATAAAGTCATTTAGTTGGCTTGGTTGAACCGCTTCCAGTCTGAATGTCCAATCTGCTTCTTTTCTCAGCAAAAACTTGTCCCAATAACCTCCTCAACCTCCTCTATATGACCTTTTGACTACTTCAATCATTTGAAATGCAATCGTTAGATATATATAACCCCATAGAAGAACAATTCCAACAATTTGTTTTAGACTATGTTCACACAACGTATTTGTTTAATTAATCACAGCCGTTGCAACAACGTGTTCACCCGTACAAAGTATGGCCGTTGTTGCCATCGTACTTTTACGCAGTGTGAACATAGCCTTATTTATTATATCTTGTTTTAATATAATAGCATTGGACAGCATGTGTGTAGGTTGCCCCAGTATAAAATAAATAGGAGCCAACAGTTTATCACATCTCAATAATAAAGATCACAGGGTCTCATTGAATGAGTTTTAACTTTTCAAAAAGCAATAACGCGCTTAGGACCCTAAACACTTCAGAAGGCTGAACCCTGGCTTGTACTTTGATGTGGTTAGTCATAATACCATTACTTTGTACTTCACTTGTGTAAAATGAGAAGTGCAAGCTTAAAGCTGAATGTAATTTAACATAATGTTTTTAGTATAATACAGGAACAATATAAAAGACCCAACATGTACGGCATAAATCAAGGTTCCACTTCTTCCTTTTCTCTGGACAAAACATGTGGCTCTTGAATGCTAAAATTCCCTCCTATGGAAATCATCTCACTACAAATACTTGAGGTCAGACCTTTTTACAAGAAACAAAGAATACCAGCTGAAGGAATGCTTTTGATGTTTACACTGTGATTGTTTTTACCATTGCTTTAGGGTTGGAAAGAAGGACATGGAAAGTTTATCTCCCAAAGTATCTTTCCCAAAACAGTCATTGTAAAAGTAGAGGCTAAGTACGTATTTATCGATGATATAGATAAATATATTGAACAAATATGAAATTAGATTTGGCGCATATATAGTAATTGTGATCACAGGGACATTGACTAGGCGTAAGCCCTTACTCATTTTGACCTTTCTGACACATCCAATATTTTCATATTTGACATGTGTCTCATTATGTGGGATGCTTTTACTTATCCAAGCAATTCTGAGATTATTACAATACAGTATATCTACTTTATATTGTCTTCATTTGGTAAATGTATTCAGAGGTCAGAGAGGTCAGTGCTGATGTCAGAGGACATAGCCCAGTGATGTAGCTGTAAACTAACTATTTGTTGTCCTGTCATCTGCCTACACCCCTCCCCTCTTTATAGAGAACAATGAAGACAGGGGGGAGAGCTTCAAACTGCTTTTTCATGATAAAAATGCATTTTTCTGAACCATGGTACACATTTGGTGGGGCTGAACCCACCTCCAGCCATTCTGGAGGACAGTAGTGGCCCTCATCTCTGAGATAACGGGCGCTCTCATCCCCAACACCCCTGAATCTGTCTTGCTATTTATGTTCCTTATGGCGCAGCAGAAGTACAAAAGGTCCCTCAACCGACACTTGTTGCAAGCAGCTAAGACTGTAATCCCCAGGCATTGGAGATCCTCGGATGTCCCTTCCCTGGAGGAATGGTTCAAGGAAGTTTCCCACATTCAGCGCATGGAGGACCTTCTGGCGGTAACTCCGAAAGAGGCCTCCTCCTATACTTCTACATGGTTTGCTTGGCTGGACTTCCTTGCATCGCCCCGTTATAGGACAGTTAGCCTTTCATAGCTGAATAGCCAGATTCCCCCCCCCTTTTTTTTTTCTTTCCCTCCTCGGAACGTAGAGTGCGAGGTTCCGGGGCGTCCGGACTTTTTGGTCTCTGATTGCTACGGATTGTGCAGGTGTGGCTCCTATACATATTTCCAGTTCCTTTCCTCAGTTCTGTCTGTATCTTTTTTCCTCGTTTCCCCCCTGTCCTCTCTCCCCTTCCTCCCCTCCCCCTCTTCTTGTCTCCTCTTTTTGTCTCTTTATGCCGATAAACTGAGCATTTTCAAAGTGATTGTTGCACTATGGCAGGATGTTGCCAAATGCCTTATTTATTTTTCGGTTAGTTGTTCAATCACTTTAGATAGCATTTAGCTTACGCCTTTGCGGGTATTGGTAGCTTAAACTCTCCTAAGGCTCTACCACATATTAGCCGGTGGTACAGCTTGCTGTGCCCGGCTATCTACATTCTATAGTCTACTCCTGCTCTGTGTACCTTTAGTTTGCTTTATATTATGAAATCTGTTTTTCTGTACTCTGAAAACTCTTTAATAAAGACTTGAATTTATAAAAAAAAAGCATTTTTCTGCTTATAAACCCAATCACAAAGTTTCTTTAAATCGCCTGTACTATTGATTTCTGCAAAAATTTTTTAACGACAGTGAAACTTTAAATATGAATATAATCAATAGAGAATAATGTAGAAATTGTGTATGCCTGGGGCTTCCCTGGTATAACCATGGGTTTTTAGCCAAACTGAATAATACTTTCACACTGAAATGATTTTATAATGCTGCCTATATTTCCCATGAAGTCTCTGGCTTTGCTTGGATCCCATCATTGCAGTTAAGCTAATTAGACCAATTTAATAAGGCTGTTGAAGTCCAGCCAGAGGGGATTCATGAGTGGGTTGGTATCAGTTCACATTATACAGAGTTTTAATGTATGTCATTCAACATGTTTTTTTGTTTTTTTTTTAATTTTCAAAAATATACTGCCATGAGGAGAAAGTGATTTGATTTATGATCACCAGCAAGTGTTTCATGAAGTCTTCAGGCTGTGTTCACAAGTTGTTTTTTTAACAGCAGCAGTATACACATAGAGTTGCATAGGGAGGGGTCTGTGAGCTGCCAGGAGGGATCTGTTAAGTGTCATCCTTTCATACAGTGCTGATGCTGTCTAAAGTCTGGGATGTAAATAACTAGCAAGTTCCCTCTACATACACACAATTTGCAACTTCCTGTTTTGCTAAGATATTGAATTATCTACATGCAAGAAAACTCATGTCAATTTTGATTAGTTCATGTTTTAAAACTGTGTATTTTTTATATAGTATATTTATAAATTGCATCACAATTATTGGACCACATCTGCAAATATGCTGTATAAACAAGCTAAAGCACCATTGACACCTTTGAAATAATTTAACAAATTAAAAAAAATACTGACATAGAAAAGTTTAATTTGACTTTCTCCAATGTTATAATTCTTTGCAGTGTGATTTCACATCACAGAAAACAGAAAAATCAATTGTTTAGCAAGCTATTACAATACACTCTCAGCATAGTTCTTCCCCACATTTGGAGCAACTATACCAAACCTGCAAACTCCAATTGAACTTCAGAACCTCTGTTATATATCTTACTAGATAAAATTGCTTCCTTCTCAACTTCCAAAGCTCCTCTCCTCAACACTCCACCCTCCAACTTAGTAGCTAGTCATCATAAAGAGAAATTTGTCTTCACCAGAGTGAGGAATGGTTTTCATCTTTATTGATATCATACTGTCCATAGAAGTCTATAGGGACAGGGGGATAAGTCAGTAAGAGATGAAGTGCAGAGATAAACAAGGCTTGAGACAGACTAAGCCTTTTTTTACAGAAAGTGCTGGATTCCAATACGGCTCTATAATGTCTTCCTGGCTGCTTTATTCTCTGAGGTTTTGCTACAGGATCCTACAGGATTTGATTTACCTAAAAAAAAAAAAAAAAAGAAGAACTTGACCATTAGTTGTCTCACTTTCCTGCAACATGCTGACCCTGCCTTTTGTGGGGGAAATTCCATCACTGGCAGCAGAGAGCAAGAACACAGAAAAGTGGGGCAGGGCCTAGCTAGTGCTATGCCACAGTGTGCTAAGCCTGCCTGCCTCTAATTTACTCCTATTACTGGACACACTATCATATGTAAAGGAAATCATTACATCTTTGGTGTTTTCAGGAAATAATTGTAGGCATAAACATATTCCTTATCCAGTAAAATTATTTTAGGTGAAGCCACATATGGCCACATATCAAGGAATAACTTACATGGAAAATTGAATGGTTAAATGATTTGCTTGTTTATACTTTGCTGTCAGAAAGATCAATACAACCACGTAGCGCTAAGCATCTCAGTAATTTTCATCTGGCTAATGTTAGAGACGTTCTCTCCAAGGATAGGAGTCCACCTCTCCCAGGCTTTCTGTGAAACATCTTATTTCAAGTATAAATCTGTCATATTTTAAAATGTATGCACTATTCTTTTTCCAAAACCAAAGTAACACCACGGACGAAGTCATGTGTTAAAGTTGGACTCTGTTCTGCCAAGTTGCTGAGAATTCAAACCTTGTCAAAATTGTGTATATTACCAAGTGGCTTAACTAAAGCATACTACTGACTCTGCTTTTGGAAGAATTGTGAGCTTGTTAATTTATACACACTGTTTGCTTGCATACTTAGTGGCCCTGTTTTCAAATCTGCGGGTTATACGGGAGCTTATTACATTTCTGTGCAATAGCCGTACAAGGAAGGGATCGCATCCTATTGTGTACTACAAAACTGGGCTCCGATCACCTACTTACTTATTAGGTGTAGAATATGATGGTGGCCAACTAGGATTTAGTGTGACATTGTACTGTACCTCAGGTCTGACCATCCAAAGAGAGATCCATAGAGGAACCGGGTTCAGTTAAACACACTATCCCTCAATATGATCCCCACACTGACCATTCTACAGAGCTCCTGTCCTGAAAAAGAGGAACACTGTAGATATATATATATATATATATATATATATATATATATATATATTGTATATCCTGAGCCACCCTTACAGTAGCCCTCCATGCATCCACTATATTTTCCAGATTTTTTTCAATGATGGGTTTCCTAGTTCTATCAGTGAGATTTAGGAGGGTTAGCTAATGGTCACGTATGACAAGTCAGATGTGGCAGTGGTCTGCCCCTAGGTAGCCCCACCAGATAACAGCTACAACAGATTAAATATACCCTCATAATTCCAACACAACCCCCCCCCCTTAATGTAAGCACCAATCAGGAGTTGGGTTATGCAGGCTATCATAGCCCTATACGTGAATATGTGAATACGTGCCGTAAGCCCAGTAAAAAAAAGTGATTAGCAGCGTCTAAATCTATTATAAATCAAGGAATCCTATGGTATAGCTGGCTGTTTACCCCGCTAGTTTCTGCTTTTAGTATTTGGCTTGTAGTCCAAGTCAGCTGTTCCTTAGTATAAGCTAGAACAGGAAGAATATGCTTTCCTAGCAGCTAAATAAGAGTGAAAGGAGAAGCAAGGGCTCCATTCCCTTTTGGTTGTTGAAAAAGTACTGCACTCACCAAACTGTATATCAGCATCTGGCCAGTATTAGGTACCCACTACTCTACAGGTAAAAGTAAGGGGCAAGAGAATGCCTAAAGATAATGTTAACAAGCTGTTGAAAAAACGTACATATTAAGTACAGTACTTTCTGAAACATGATATGTAAGTTAGTTGTTTTCTGGAAGGAAATGCTTTCTCTATAGTGTCACCTATAGATAGTTACCCCATACGTCAACCCATGTCTCAGGATATAAGTAATTGTTATACAGCTGTTACTTGGTCCTCACCAGAGTACAGGTTGGCTAGTTGAGGAGCCTTTGATGCATCTCTAAGACCATTGGTCCCCTCTAAGGAGATCCAGCTGACAGTATGGAGTTTTATAGGCAATGCTGCAAGTGAAAACAATGTGCACATATGCTCTCATTAAGCAGAAAGAAAACTGTCTCTCTAGTGTCATTGATGTCTGGCTCCTAAATGAGCCTTGAAAACTTGACTTGAAGCGTTCTTCAACATGTGTGAAGTATATCATTCTTCTAAAGAAATAAGATGGCAAAAATGTGGCTTCTTAAAAGTTTCATCATCAGACCAATTTCTAGCAAACCTATACTGGGAGTATGGTATATTCCATAGCCATATTTGTAATGGTCACTGACATAGTCCACTCTTTAAAAAAAAAAAGTATAAATCATGTGTTTATAGACTTTTTAGCAATTCCACTTTAGGCCTTTTGTTGATTGTATTTTAGTGTGCCGTAAAAACAAACATTTACATGTTCTCTAATAATATGTACTTTTACCTTAAAATTACAGCAGTAATCCTGATTTTGGCTGTTCCCCACATGCAGGGACGGCGTCAGCACCTTGCTGACTAGAGCAAGTGCCAGGGCCCATAGCGCCTCTAGGGGCCCAGTCCCGTCTTATGCTACACTTTTTTTTTTCTGTAGTAATAGAGGAGACTGAGCCCTTAGAGGCCCGCATATTACAGCTAGGGGGCGTTGGTACATACTGGAGTCCCAGGCAAATGTTTCTCTCTAGAAAACTTCCCTACAGCTGCTGAGTATCTGCTGCACATATGGGGGATGAAGGACCTTTCATGTTGTCTCTGGTCATGTGATTGGACACCTGATGGAGGGCAGGTAGGCTCTGGAAACTAATAGTGTTCTGTATTTACTGGGCTTCTAGTTGTTTTCTGTGTACAGCTCCTGCAGTGATATATATATAACAAGAACATGCTGAGACCTCTAGACTTGAGGTCTCAGCATGCCCATGTGTTATATATATCACTGCATGAGCTGTATACAGGAGAACTAGAAGACCCAGCATGTCCATGTTAAATACACATTGCAGGAGCTGTATACATTAGAACTAGAGGCTCTAGTTCTCCTGTATACAGCTCCTGCAGTGATATATATAACACATGGACATGCTGATACTTCTAGTTCTCCTGTATACAGCTCCTGCAGTGATAGATAGGTAGATAGATAGATAGATATCTCTCACTGCAGGAGCTGTATACAGGAGAACTAAAAGGTCTCAGCATGTCCATGTGTTATATATATCCCTGCAGGAGCTGTATACAGGAGAACAAGAGCCTCTAGTTCTCCAGTATACAGCTCCTGCTATGTGAATTTAACATGGACATGCTGGTGCTTCTAGTTCTCCTGTATGCAGCTCCTGTCTGTGATATATACAACGTGGACATGCTGCAGCTTCTAGTTTTCTCCTGTATATAGCTGCTGCAATGTGACACCCGCAGAGATCAGGAGATACAGGAGGAGAAAGATATTCAGCAGCCGCAAATCTTTCCTCGCCTGTATCTTCATGATTTGCTCCTCAAAGGGGCCCACCAAGGCTCTGGCATCCAAGGGCCCACAAAAACCTGGAGCCGGCCCTGCCCACATGTGACCAGAAACTGCTGTTTGGGCATATAGGAGAGCCAAGTAGGGGAGGAATGCCATATTGCATGGATTTTGCCGTAATGGTTTTAGGGTGCTATACCACCTGTAGTACCAAAACAGTGGGAACCTCAGTGGGACCCCATTTTGTAATTTCAAGAAATTCATGTATTTATTTAGGAGTATAGTGAAGATTTTGACCCCACACCCCTAGGTGTTTTCCCGAACTCAGATGCAAATCAGATGGTGCAAAGTGAGAATTGCAATTCTTCTATAGGTGGGCCCTATGTTGCACCCCACTTGTGCCTCTAGAGACGCACACCTCATATGTTGGGACCTCTCCTGAAAATATATCAGGGACCAATTATGAAAGGGCAGTTCTTAAGCTAGTTTCACTCACACGGCAGTTTTTTGAAAACTGCCATTGCAGTTTTTGTGACAAAGCCAGAAGTAGATTCAAATGGGACGAAAAATAAAAAGGGAGGACTTGTACTTCCCTTGCCTTTTGGATCCAATTCTGACCACTACTGACCAAATGCTGCCAGAAATACTATGAGTGAACATAGCCACAGAGTCAGATTTGATTGGCAGGCAGGTGGGCTGCGCTCTCTCACCACTGCAATCAATAAGACAGTGATGCTTAATATTATATTCCCTATAACCACTTTCATATACAGACCCATTCTTGGGCTATGTTCCCAGTACATACAGATGAGCACAAACAACGGTCGTTGTAAAAGCAGAGCTGGAATTAATGTTAATGATCATTAATTCCGGCGTAGTGGGTACATAGCCCAAGAATGGTTCTGTATATCAAAGCGGGACTATAGTGGGACTATAATATAAAGCATCACTGTCTTATTGACTGCATTGTTATTAGGTAGTGGGAACATAGTCTCAATGTCAATATGTTTGTATGTTTGTAAGAGATTAAGCACTCCTTAAATGCTTCTGATGATTCCATTGTTCAGTTTTGATGGGGAGGGAACACAGGTTTTTCCCGATTTGTGGTCTCCCATGAAACAGATAAAACAGTAAGATTTGCAACAACTTTAGGTTATATCCATGAAAGAGAATAACTTTACTTGTTCTGTTTCAGAGTCTAAAACATGTCATTTTTACCTTGCTTACACACATCCACTGGTCTTTTACAAGTTACAAGTCTGTTCAGGAAGGTCCGTTGGAGTTATAACAAATTGGGGGAGGGAGGGGGGTGCAGGAAAATAAGAAGTAATATTACCCCTCCTTGTGCCCCTGTAGGGCCCCTCCCGAGTGCCGTTCACACCAGCCGGTGTCCTGCAGCGCTTTTCGCTCTTCTGTAACATCATGTCCCTGGCTGAGTGATTGCCCGTTCAGCCAATTAGTTACTGAGGGAGGACACACCCCAGTCACTGACTGGCTGAGCGGGTAATCGCTCAGCCGGCCCGTGATGTTGCAGCTGGACGTACCCGATTTGTAGCAGAAGATGACAGCCAACAGTCGGCCTCGGGAGTAGCTCAACAGAGGCACAAGGTGGGGTGAGTTCACGTCCTTATTATTTTCTCCCCACCTGCCATTTGTCATTTTGGTGGGACTTCCTCTTTAAAAGAACTATTACATTTATACATATGGTTCTAATCAGAGGGATGATCAAGATAACAGTCACCCTGCAGTGCCTGTGTTCTATTTCCTACCTAAATGAGACCAATAGAGACAGAAACATAATAAAAGTATGTACCTGTTTTATAACAGGATTCAGACCTTGCAGTTATTTTACCGCCAATCTAAAGGCTTTCCACTACAGCTCATGTAGCTAAAACGTGTTCCTCTCTTTCATCAATCAGATTTATCTATCTGTGGTTATGTTCCCACAATGTAAACATAAGGGTCGTTATTAATGATCATCATTATTAATAACAGCTGTCACAACGGATTTGCCTTTGTGAGAATATAACCTGTGTAAAAAAATAAAAAAGAAAAACTGGTGTAATTTGTGTGGTAGTCAGTGCATTGCATTGTTGGTGTCCTTCTTAATGACAGTATCTTCTATTATTACAGACTTTAACCTCTGAAGTATTGAAACCTGTGAAATGTAAGAAATGACCCAGACCATTGCTGTTGTTTTTTTAGGCTATGTCCACACACTATTGAAATGAAGGCAGTTTTTATTGGACGGCTATTATTTAACGGTGAATAACAACTGTTGTTTATTTTATAAACGGACATTATTTGTATAATTACGGCCATTGTATGACAGTTTTTATTTGAAATAAATACCGGCCATCCAATAGAAATGGACATCATTTCAATGTTTTTTGAACATACAGTAGTCCTTTGTTGTTTCTGTTTATTTCTTTGATACAGTTTACTTGCAAATAAGACAAAAACATCAATAAAACTTTTGTGCAACTTTTACTTTTGTACCTGCAACGAAATTTTAATCAAAAAGTTATCTGATAGAAAACATTTTTTCCCCATGCTGTTTAGCCTGTTATCCCCCAGTGAAACCAGCAGAGGGAGCACGTGGCTAACTCAGAGACGCTTTCATAAGTGTGCAGATTCACAATAGTGGGAATTAAAGATGAGCTAACCTGGAGCATGCTCGAGTCCATCCGAACCCGAACTTTCGGCATTTGATTAGCGGTGGCTTCTGAAGTTGGATAAAGCCCTAAGGCTATGTGGAAATCATAGATATAGTCATTGGCTGTATCCATGTTTTCCAGACAACCTTACAGCTTTTTCCAACTTCAGCAGCCCCCGCTAATCAAATGCCGAACGTTCAGATTCGGATCGACTCGAACCCGAACCCGGTTAGCTCAACTCTAGTGGGAATGTTTCAATTCTTTAGAAGTGAAAACTAGTGAACTGCAAGTATATGTTATAAACCACAAGGTTTGTGCATGAAGCCTGCTGTGGAGCCTGTCATGTATCTTATATAGGATGTATGAGTCAAAAGATTAAACAATGCATGCAAGGCCACCTTTAAGACTTTAGAGAGTCATTTGTTGTAAATGCCTCTAATATGTCTCAGCACTTCTCTAGTGTACTTGCTGGGGACCTGTCCAATTTCCACTTCCACAGTATTGAGACACACGAGGGGCTAAAACTAAAACAGAAGTCTGTTGAGCACAGAAACATAATGGATCTTAGTGTGAAATACCGTTTCTCCATATGATCTATATTGTAAGACTGATGTAATCCTTCATTACTAAAATATTCTCCTATATAAAGCAGCTGCTACATAGTTTTGGTTGTTTTTCCTGCTTATATGATTTAGTCCTATGGCTACCAGAGAGGCAGAGTCTGTATGTTTGTTAGGTATACATCGCCTGAGTTGAGCAAAACTATACATAGTTGTGTGAACCTGTCTAAATGTTTGTTTTTGGCAACAGTAGATGAACCTGAACGCTCTGCGTTTGATTCCTTACAGCTGCATTAGTTGGATGCGGCCCTAAAGAGTCATGGAAAACATGGATACAGGCACAGAGTGTATCCATGTTTTACTGGCAGCCGTAGGGTGGCATCCAACTTCTGCAGCCACAGGGAATCCAATGCAGAGCGTTCAGGTTCATCTAATGTTGCAGAAAACAAACATTTTGACAGGTTCGCTGAACACTACCTGAACATGTAGGTTGTGTCCACCTAGTGTCTTCTACTCACTTTGTCCACTCCATGAATTTCCAAAAAAAGTTGGCTTTTAACTAGATGAAAATGCTGACTACACTCTATCTTTGGGTGTGGGAACATAGCCTTATTGTGGAAAATCTGCAATAAATCCACAGTACACCCCTAGCATAATTTGATGTATTGCTGATTTGAAAACTGTCCTGTAGATCAATTTCTGTGTGAATTCTCTTTCAATTTTTTCTACAACTGACCATAGAAATTGACAGCACCTACTATCGCAGCGGATTCCACTCCGGAACTCAGTATGTGTGTAGGCACCCTTAGGCTATGTTCACACTGCGTAAACTTACGGTCGTATTTACGACCGGAAAAATACTAACGTAAGTTTGAGGTTCACTGATATGAATGTAATGCAATGGAACTACGGGCGGGAAGTGCACACTACGTACGAACTTACGGTCGGATTTTATATGGCCCCGTGAAAAATGAACAAGACCATTATTTGCGGCCGGAAATGCTGCACCTACGGAGTTTCAATGCGGACGCGAACGTACATCTGTTATCTGCCAAAGTAAACTTGATTTTGATATAAAATGATTTTGATTTAAAATATATTTTGAGTGGTTTCTTGGGCTGGGCTCTATATTTAAAGTAAACGACCTGTGTCAGCCCGCTTGAAATCATGCTAGGAAGCCACATTAAACAACGGCTGTATGTTCACGGCTAGCACTTACGGTCGGAAGTGCGATCGGACATACGACCGTATGTGCGAACGCAAATCCACGGCCGTGAAAATTACGACCGTAAGTTTACGCAGCGTGAACATAGCCTTAAATAGGTTTTCCGTGCTGAAATGATCAATCACTGATTATCAGGGTGCCAACACTCAGCACCCAGCTGGTCAGCAGTTCAGGAGAGCTGTGGTGTCCACACAACACATTGAAGTAAATGGTAGAGGAGCTGCAGTAATCTGCGACATTGAAATATACCCATTATTTTAAAAACAGAGATAAAGCGCACTCTGCAAATTTTAATCATTCTGTACCTTTAGTGCACCTTCAGCAATATCTTACTTTTTTGGTGTAAGGCAAGGGTGTCAAACTCAAATACACAGTGGGCCAAAATAAAAAAACTGGACAAAGTAACAGGCCAACCTTGATATTTATTGAAGTGTGTGTGTGTTGTTCCTGGCACTGTCAGAGAGGCATTTGTGGCACTTTCAGAGCAGTGTGTACCATTTCTGGCACTGTCAGAGCAGCATGTGGCATTCTTGGCACTTCACACAACTTATATTTTGAATTAATCAAGGCTGTTGTTGCGATTTGCAAAAATGGCCGTGATTAATTCAAAATATGCATTACGCTGAAATCAAGTATACACTCTGTCTGGGATCTGGGAGCGACTGGAAGATAAACTGACATGTCAGTTTTGTGCAACCGCTATTCATTGAATAGCTGCACAGAACTATCAGTTCACACAATGGAAAGTGTGGCTCCAACCACACTCTCCATTGTGTGTAATGTTGAATTGGGACGGGATGATCTTCACTGACACCAGCCGTTCTGTGACACGGCCGAGTCACAGAAGGGCCAGTGTCTTACCCTGTGTGAACCCTGCCTCAATGTGCCCCCATCCTATGAGGAAGGCTGGGCTACAGCCTAGTATGCTGGCTCCTCTATGGCAGGAAGCATCCAGCATTGTGGCTGATACGTATGACAGTGACGTGGACGCCAGTGGTGAATTAAGTGTACCATGGGCCTCAGGCTGTTCACCTAACTTGCCCCCCCATGCCATATCTATAGTTCACTCTTTATAGCATCTCCTACCCACCTATGTACAAGCTCTTCTTGCATAGTGCATAGAATGGTAATAATGCCCCTTCTGTAGCCCATGCAATATTAGTTCCCTTAATACTATTTTAGTGTCGGAGGGGACAGGGCATAAAGATACAGCTGGAAGACAGGATGCCGTATCACAAGCAGCATGGTGTGTATAGACTACTATACATATCTGTGCGGTCAGTTTCCAGGATCTTGCTGAACAGCATTCGTTTGCACCCCCTGAGAAATTGTCACAGGACCCTAAGTAGTGAGCCCTGACAATAAACATTTTTTAAACATTGTTTCCCAATTCTCACATGGCCTTTCAACATTATGTAACCCTATTCCTATGTGTAAACTAAGCTATGTCATTGTTTATTGCTCTTAGAATGTCTTTCCTGACCTTTGCTTATACAATTGTTTTGAGATATATCACTCCATGGAACATATATGACATCCTGGATAGTACTTCTGTAATCCTAGTTAATGTATCTATTTTGATAATCCCAGCATTCAGATCTTGCAGTTTTAATTAAAGTAAACCCCCTGGTTATAATAAATGTTAATAGTAACTAAACACCGCCAAACTATACAAGCATCGTATCAAGTGTCACTTGTTTGATGACACAAAGCTGAAAAGCGTCAGAGGAAAGATTCTGTACATGAACTTTCACGCGTAGAGCATGTAAACACAATGGGACACATTTATTAAATTAAATGAGCTAGGGAGAAAAATAGTAAAAAGAAAGTGGTAAAAAATGGTAAAATAATTTTTTTTAAAAAGCAGGAATTATTGTCCTGTGCACATCATACAATTGTAAAGTATATTCTTGTCTCTAGATGGCGCACTAACCTTAGATACCACAAGAGCAAGCCTTAGAGCAAATAACATTTGAAGTTCCTTTTAACAAAAATCACATTAGTCTCTACTTTATTATTGTAAGCGTGAATCTGTATAATACCAGAAGACTGCAATCTGTAAAGATGTACAGTAAGGCTATGTTTCCACTAAGTAAAAAATAGGGGCAAATAACGTCTGTCATTGCAAAACAACGACCGTTATTAATGATTATGATTACGATATTTGCCCTTATGGAACTCTAAGTCCGCTGAATTGATGATTTTGTGCACTGAACAATGATAAGGAAACCTAGGCCAGCTCTGAGCTGGCGTAGGTTTCCCTCTGTGCACTCAGGATTTATGTAGAGGCAGTGCGCCTCTACATAAATCTGCGTACGGCATCTGCATAAGTTCCGTAGTTATCATGGCCGTTGTTGCAAATCGGCAACAACGGACGTGAATATTACGGAACTTACGTAGTGTGATCATGGCCTATGGCTATGTTCAGACTGCGTATGAGACCGGCCATTCCGTGACCGGGACGGAAAGTCATTATGCATTGTGCAACAATATGATAAACATGGTGTACTTTTTACTGACATGCAAGCTATAAATATTGAGTGAAAAAAGTGCAAACTATGTTGCACTCTCCCTCAATGAGACTGGGACCCACTAGCAGCAACATTCTTTGTTCAGCAAAGTCTGCTGTGCTGAACATCTCGTCTAGCTTGTCCTATGAGTGGGGATCAGTAGCCAGCTGGTGTCCTTTACCAGCACCAGAGTAGGCAGGGCAATCTATATACAGTACAACATACTTTACTGGGCTGAGGATGTGTCTACCAATGCTTAAGAAGAAAAGCATCCATCAGGGTCTACATAAAGTAAAAAAAATACCCCTCAGTGCTCTGACATTGCCTCCACTTAGTGGCTGTATTGGGATTACAGTTCTGTCACATCCAGTGACTCACAGGTGATGGCTTCTCTCATCAGAGTCATTCACTTTCTCTTTTCTTCTCCCTACGGTCCAGGTCATCATGAAGACTTCTGTTAACCATGAATTGTTAAACATTTCAGGCTCAGCACTTTTTCAGCACCTTCCTCATTGCTATACAAATTCCCCATCCATAGGGTGCCAAATGGGAATAGTGCCCCCTAATAAAGACCCACACCATTTTGGGCTACATACTCTGTAAATACATCTCTTTTTGTCGTGACACTTAATAAGATCCTTTCTTTGTGCCCACACTATTAAAATGCCCACTTCTTTGCCACCGAAGTATAATAATCCCTCCTTCTTTGCCTTCAAATAGCAATTTTTCCTTCTCCTGTACCCCCAGTAGTAGTAATTTCTTCCTGAGCCCCAAGTAGCAATAATCTCCCTCCCTTATGCCCCCAAGTAGCAATATTCTCCCTCTTTTCCCCCCTAATATTACTAATTCTTTCTTTCTGTGCCCACCAAACAGTGGTAATCTTTTCTACGCCCCTCAAGTAGTGATAATACCCCTCCTGTGCCCCATCCTCTTCCATAATGAAGTTAAGTAAATGAGAAAAAAATTAAACAAAAAAGTGTGACATATTGCACAGGTTAAAACATCAGTTTCTTTCCACATTTCGGAAATATTAGTTTTTAACCATTAAGGCTGGAGGGATACCAAAGTCTTGGAGATAGTCTTGTACCCTTTACTGCTTGGTGATAATAGCATGGATATTAGCATTTCTGGTATGCTAATATCTTTCTTTTCTTTCCCAGTGTGACTAGTTGTGTCCCGACTTTTTAAATATTTTCTTAAAATATTTTAGATGGTGTATTTTATATTCAGGGTGCCAATAATGTTGACCACAACTGGATAGAAGCCAATACATTCCTTTCTTGTTTATCAATCGTTTTATTGATTTCGGTGTGTAGGTTTGACCTGTTTTGAACATTTTACAAATAGCAAGAAGATACTGTTCACCATCATTTAAAACGTATCAAAGATAGTTGGCTCTAAATTCATAAAACATTTGCTCTGTGCCAACTTAGATAAGTATTACATTTTTGTATATACTATTAAACCAAGTATCGAAATAAAAGAAGCAATTAAAATATTTCTTCATCTTATGCAGCGCCCAAATTTAGTAATATTTGCTCATCGACCTAGAGATGACTACCATTGGCTGAAGCTGGGATTGTTGTACTCTGATGTAATCCCATAGCAACAGTAAATGTTTTATGAAATGAACAAACATTATTTATTTAGAATGAAGTATTGCAGGCATGTGTGGAATACCATATCACACATTTGTGTCTTTTCTCTGTTTGATTTAGAGTTTAGAGTTTCAAGTGATCTTCTGTTTGATCTGTAAAGAGTCTGAAGTTTTGCCAAATTTTAACTTCTTGTAAAATTGCTTTATGTATGTGAAAAAGTGATCAAATATGAGATAACAAAAGTCTATATTTTACATTTCTGTGTGTTATGTATAGTAAAATATTGGATGTGCTGTGTTGTGTCCTTCATACGGAACAGAAATTCATTCATTCTCTGCTAACAACCACACCAACACTTCCCAATTGTCCTTAATAATTCTAGACAACAGAAAGCATACACAGATATATATATATATATATATATATATAATGTGAGAGAAAGAGAGATAGCCTGACAAGGCACAAACCTAACAGTAAATAATATGTTATTGGTCTGATCATCTCAATAATTCTCCGTTTCAAACCATGGATTGAACCGATGATTGTTTTACGTGTTATGTTCGAGTTTTGACTCCCGTTCCTCTCTGCAATGTCCTTGATGTAACTGATTAGCAAATGAGCTTTAGTGGAGACTATTTTAGAAAATTAGACAAATACATATGCTTAATGATTTTGCAACATTTGCTATTCTCAGACAACCCTTTAACCCAACAAATGATTTTTTTCCTAACAAAACAATCTTTGAAAAATAGTTACTGGTATGAAAACCAAATGTTTATAGGGGAAATCCCTTCAAATTATACCAGTTAACATTTAGTTTACTGTATGTAATTAGTACTTGAGCACTTTATATTTGTTAGTGACAGGAAGGTTTGGCTGTCAAGTACTTTCTGTCCTTTATAATCTGATTTCAAGACCTGTGTGTTATGTAGGAAAAATTCCCATTCTATATATATATATATATATATATATATATATATATATATATATAGCGTCAAAAGATGTAGAAAGAGATGGATAGAAAAAGAAATTAAAATAGCTTACAGTATGTAACTGCATAATATCCCATGAGAAAGTAGTTGCAGTTTATTTCCCATTGGTAATATGGGCAGTAATGTGGGTGTGCCAGCCATCCTTGCTGAAGAAAACACCTAATCCTTGCAACCTTGGCTTGACCACAGGTCTTAATATTAATGGGGTTATTGAGAGGCCAAAAAATAATACACATTAATTTTATAGCTTACAATGAAAACTCTCACTGATGAAGTTGAGTCCTCAAAGCTACAAGGATTCTCTGCTTTACTACATGGTTACATGGGCTTCAGAACCGGTGTAGTGTTTCCCTATGATGTGATGTATTGGAACAGCCGCACGTGACTCCTCCCAGCTTTGTGGACACATCACCCATCATATTGCTGCAAGAGGCTGGCTTAGTTATTAAAAAGATTCAGAATAACTCTTGAGGTGATTGATCTTGGCTCATTGTGAAGATACAGAAGCAAGGTTGGGGATATTTATGCACAGGGGAAATGACTACATGTTGGGATTCAAAGTTTTTAAGCAGGTGCTGAAACTATAAGTTCTGCTTCATAATGGGCGCATGAAAAGGTCTGCCCATAAGGGGCAACATGTTTCAAAGTATTTAGGGGCATTTAGCAATGTAAATAAAACTCCCTAGATTGCCACTACCTATGAATGATGGATGATTTCTCTGATTAGACTTAAGCCCCTATTACACACGGAAATGCGGAGAGCAAGCGAGCGCCGACATGTCAGGTCAGAGAGGAGGAGCGGGCAAGAGTCGGGGGGGCGGGGATGCATGGCAGTGTCCACTCCCTGGCGGGCAGGGACATGCAACTTGCAAAAATAGTTTCTGGGTTTTTTAAAAAAAACTATTTTTGTATTTAAGTTTACTAACAACCCTTTCCATGCAGAAGCCACATCCAACACCCATTACATACAGTACATATTCAGAGTATAAATAGTTCACAATTCCTCGGACATTAAAAAACAAATAAATCACAAATAGAACCCCTAACAAATGAACTTTTAATACGAAGGAAGCTGTGTCATGCAATGGAACTTTGAAAATCGTTTTGTAATAGTTTCCTAATCTGCACCAAGTCCTTCTCTTCCAAGGGTCATTGCCCCATCAGCTAAAGTTTTTGTCGGTCTTTGGCTGATCAGGAAAACACATCAAGCAGTGTTTCCTCCACCCTTTCCTGCCTACACACTATTTTAAGAGCAAACATGTATCATGGTTTCACTTCCCATTTTAAACTGTGATTTGGCAGCCATATGTTAACACCATCCAAACCTGCAACCTTGAGACCAAAAATGAATAACCCACTCATGCTCATTCCCATCAACATTGATAACAAAACTAGTAAATGTATATCAATGTCCAAAAGTGCTTCTATTTCTGCCATAAGTGATTGTTAAAGTGGTGCCATAGTACACTTTTTGGTATTTCCTTTTAACAAAAATAATTTCAAAGTTATTTAAAGGGATTACTTCAACGTTTACACAATGCTACAGTGGGTTTCCTTCTGTGCCAGCTTTGCCAAGATGAGCCCAATGAGAATCTAATGACCAGACTTAAAAAATTACATAGAAAACAAATTGGGCCTCTTTGTCTGCTTAGTCTCTTTGTCAACAGTGTGTGAACATAGCCTTTTTGTTTTTTCAATCCACTACTGGTTTTGGTTCCAAATTCTGAGCAAAAATACTGTGTGTCAACATAGCCTAAATATGTAAAAAGCATATAGGCTAACTAGAGGGAGTTTAAAGGTGAGAGACCAAGTTAATAAGCGTAAGTGTTCATCTTGATAAAAAAAGAGGCCTTTATTTATTATTATGTTTAACTATAAGAAACAAAATTAAAAATATTTGCCATAACATTTTTTTTTATTCCAGCATTGCTATTAACCCCTTACCCTAACCCCGTCATTGGTCACGTATGTCCTGGTCTCATTGAAGCCTTCTAGGAACCATAACACTTTTATTTTTTCACCTATCGGGCTGAATAATTTCAAGTCACTTTTATTTTATTTTTTTCTAATATATAATAAAAATAATCAGCAATCTTTTTTGTTCCATTTTTCATAGATCGGATAATTTGCATGCCATGATACCAAATATGTTGTTATTATTATTATTATTATTATTATTATTTGTAAACTATAAAAAGGGGGTGACTCTAACTTTTATTGGGGGAGGGGGTTTGTTAACTATTTTTTTACAATCATTAGATTAAAAATATCTTCTATGAACAATCCCGTTCTTAATGATTTATTCATTTGTGTTTGTGTTGTTGTGCAATCATGTACAGAAACACAAGTATTTTTTGTAGTCAATGGACTTTGAATGTTACCCACGTGTAGATTCATTAATCAGCCCACACATTTGCATGGTGACGTGCAGGGCCAGGATTGGCTGTGATAAGCTTTTAAGAAGGTCTCTGTATGCATTTTCTTTATGTGACCATGATTAAGCGCTGGTGCGCAAAACGTGTTGGTTTTAAGAAGTTTTATGAAATATTAAAAGTTATGTTTTAACTCAATACTCTCTACATGTTTTGGAGTGCTGGATGAGAACTACTATCGTACCTATTTCCTTGTGTGAACCCACGTTCGGCTGCCTTCGGGATCCGTGCTCCCTCCCTCTTCTCAGCAATTACTAAGAACTTTCCCAGGAGCTAGGTGAGCTGACCCACCCTGTTTTCTTTCCTTCTATTAATCATTAGATTACTTATGCAGGTCAATGCTATGCTGTTGCATGGCATTGATCAGTGAGATCAATGCTCAGTATGTAAAGTCTGCCTGAAGCAGTTGTATTCTTCCATCTGTCAGGGAAACTGATCGGGGCCTCCACAGTCACACTACAGGGTTTCTGATCAGTCAGTGACAGGTACCATACCTCTTTCTTGTCACTGATATCTTTAAACACCATGATTGCTATAGATTGCAGCATTTGAAGAATTAATAGCAGGCAGCAACATGCTCGCTGCTGTCTGTCATTATGCCTGGCTCATTGCTCCTGGCACTGATGCATCCCTGCACACATTAAAACCCTTCCACACCAGGAATGTAAATATACATCCCTTCTGCGCAGCTTCCCCCTGCATATATATGTATTATTTTTTTTTTATTGGCACAGTGAAAAAATAAAGGAAGCCATACTTAACTGCCAATACTTGCCTCCACTGCTGTTGTTTTGGTAAAAGTCCCCTCTGCTTTCTGCTTCTTTCTTGTTCCTTTGACATTTTGTTCATGCAGGAAATGCCTTAACAGCTTATACCCCTATTTCACGGAATGATTATCGTTCATAAACTCGCTCATTGCCTTCATTGCTCATAAAGATCAGTGCAGTACCTACAGACTGCATTGATCCATTAGTTCTATAGCCCCAGCCTGCTGGAGGCAAGTTAAATTTATTTTTGTGAAAATCGGATGTAGGTTTATTTATGCAGAAATTTCTGAAGGGTTCACAAACGTTTAAGCACGACTTTATATATCTTATTATAAAAATAAAAGGGAAATAATATAAGGGCATAGAAGATAGACCATGCGGTTTCTTTTCAAGTGTAAATTGGTTCACAGGGCATTTACTGAACAATCTGTTCCTTCCAAGAACTCTTTTGTATCCATCTAAGTTATCTATACTAGTGATATTATTTATGGCTCTAATCATAGGACAGTATGTGTTCAGAAATATAAATAATGTTTCCTGTGTTTTGACCCTTCTATTTATTTACATATGATGTACCATATAAAAGTCATTTTCCAGTCTAAAGTTACGTTTTTATTTTGAAGGATCTTCTAAAGAATGTTCCAAAAATAAAACACACACAACACACTCCATATAAACAAGAACTTTATAAACCTAGCAATCAACTTTCATAAAGGGTGTTACCTAGAAGACAAAAATAAAGAGTGCATAGGAACAGTTAGTTATGGAAATTTATGGTTTTCCAAATTGGGAATCAAAAGGAAACCATTGGAATGTTGTGTCTGTTATTTAACTAGTAATTTCCTCCAAGTGTTTGTAAAATGCACTTCAGCTCCCTAGAGAGCGTCAGTGTTTAATGGGAACGGTAACATGTGGAATTAGCCAAGATGATTCATGATTCTTATTTAGCGTTCAGGCTGTGAGCTAAGTCAGTGACCTTGTGTCTACCTTTTAAAGTAAAATTGCAAAGGAATCTCAAATGAAGAAAAAAAAGTTTTGTGCTACCCTGGTTCCTGTTTACAAAATTCAGTATTTAGGCTATGTTCCCACACAGTATTTTTGCTCATTATTTTGGTCAGTATTTTTCAACCAAAACAAGGAGTGGATTGAAAACACAGAAAGCTTAGCCTTAGGCTATGTTCACAATACGGTTTATGTCAGCCGTATTTTTGCAAGGCCGTTATGAGGTTAAAATATGGCCATGAATACCGTGCATGATCATTATTTACAACTGCAATTATCAAAATATGGCCGTATTTTCATCTCAAAATGGTGGTCGGCAAAAAATTATATTTTTTGCAAAATAAAAAAACAGACTACTGTGTGACTGCTGCACATGCTTACATGTGGATTATAAACACTAGTATACTTTATGTATTTACAATATAAACTAAAAGAATATACAAGGCACCATTGGGTAAAACCTTCTAAATAAAGGGAAAGGAGAGAACGATGGGTTTGCTCACCTTAGCAGAGCAGCCGTAGTTTTTATTATCACCAGGGTCCAAAGCCAGTGGATCCCGGAGAGAGCACACTGAAAGCAGTGTTTAATCCTTGGAGCTTACCAGGGACTGTACCGCAACCTTTTGACCTGAAATAGCGTTCCATAGAAATATGTTCCAAACCAGATATTATCAAAGTGGTTTATTTCATTTTATGCAAAAAGTATTTTTTGCATTAGACAAAATTAGGATCCGATGATTAAAGTGTCACTGTCGTTATAACTTTTAAAACCTAAATCAACAGTAGATGTGATATTAAACAAGTTTGCAATTTACATAGATTTTTTTTTGTCATCATAGAAAACACGCACTTACTGTGTTTTGACTCTTTTTTTTCCCCCAAAGAGTCTAAATATAGGAAGTCATATATTTCCCACGGTCACATGCTCACGAGAAGGCAGTCATGAGATGGGCACATTGAGCTGTGACACTGTGTACTGCTAATGTGTTTAGTCTTTTTTTTTAACCAGCACAAGACTAAAAACCTGCATTCAGGAGACTGGACCTGGATTTCTGGTAAGTTCAGCTTTGTTTTACAGCATAATAACAAAACAATAGTGACTGTATATGGCAAACTTGCTTTATTTCACATCTTCTGTTGAATTAGATTTTGAAAGTTATAATGACGGAGACACTTTAAACTCCTCTTTGAGTGTACTTTATGCATCTGGGCATCTCTAAGTAATTGACCACCTGTGATATTTACCTGAGCGATCTATGAGCAGTGCTGACCATAAACTTTGTAATATACAGCTCAATTTAGTGTCGAATAACAACTTTATAGAAGTGTATTCTTCCCTGCAAAGAGCCTTAATAAAATGTATATCAGTCGTTAAAAGGTACCTACCATTCTAAACGCTGCTCTGCAATCTGCTTCTAAAGCGAGCGTTGTATAGCTCAATAGGCTGCATTGTAAGTGTATCACAATGCAGTCCATGGAGCTAACTGCAGGTCCTTACATCATTCGCTTTAGAAGTGGACTGCTTTTAAAGCGAAAGCTTTAAAAGGTATCCTATCGTGGTTTTGGAATGGTAGGTACCTTTTTTACTCGTATAGTAGTTACTAACTTGATCCCCAGCTGGTTGAAACACTATTGAACCATGTGTAGCCAAATGTGAATGTTAATTCTGTATAGTGAATAGAACAGAAAAGCTTATCAATGAACTTTATGCTTCAAGTATTTTGGGACTGTACCAGAGGATGTAAACAAGCTGTGTTGTTGTCTGGTAACCAAGATAGATGTCCTTGTCTCTATGATCAGAGTTGGGCTGTAAAGTCTACTATCCTAATAATCTTTTTACTCGACTAATGTTGCTTTGACTACATATACACAATATTGTGCAAACATTTTAGGCAGGTATGGAAAGAATTCCTTCAAAAATAAAAGTGTTAATGGTTTAATCTTATCGATTGACAGACTCCAAAGTGAACGAACAGAAGAGGAAACTAAATCAGAAAGTATTTGGTGTGATCACCCTTTACCTTCACATGATCATCAGTTCTTCTAGGTACATTCGTACACTGTTTTTAGGGGACTTGGCAGGGAGGTTGTTCCAAAAATTTTGGGGAACTAAGCACTGATGTGTATGCACTGGGCCACTCCACTGAGGGTAGTAATAGGTGGTAGTACTGGGTAGGAACCCGGGTAGCCGCTTGCCTAATGTTAGGTCACGGTTTTGGCACGAGGGGTAGCAGCTAACCAGCGGGGACCTGACCATACAGAGGCTGAGCAATTCTTCGTTGCCCCTAGTCAAGGCACCAATAATTAAACCAATGCCAGGGTTCAGAAACAACGATAGTTGTGTATTTATTGAAACGGTGATAACTAGTAGCAACAGTCTCTCTGGATGCAACCGGGAATAAGGCAGACTTGGATAAGGCAGAGTAATGGGTGATGCTGCAATAGGCTGTGATGGTAGTGTTACTTGGAATAAGGAAACTGAATGATGAGAGTAGTAGTACTAGAGTTATGATACTGGGCGGAATTGAGTTGAGACGAATACTTGCTATTGATGATGAGAGAGATGATGAGAGTAGTGTATGAAGACGGCACCCAGATCTTTAGTGGAGATGAGGATCTTGAAGGACTTGAGGATAGGAAACCAGGTCCTGACTAGACCGGAACATCTGTGGTAACGCTGAAGCAGCAGAGCAGACGTGCCTCTCTCCTGACAGTGGAGATAGGACACACACACACCCTGTCCTCTTGAAGGTAGAAGACAGGACTCACACACACAACCTGTCCCCTTGAAGGTAGAAGACAGGACTCATGTAGGACAGGAAGTCACATGGTATCCCCAGGCAAAGCTCGACGGCTATTGGAGTTACCATGGCAGCAGGGGCAGTCACGTGACATCAAGCCATTGCATCATCACACCATTAGGCACTGACAGCTGAAAATATACAAGGAATAAATGAAATAACATGAAGTGACATAATATACACAGTTTGCAGTGGACCATAGTTTCCAGAACAAGGACAATAAAATACTGACTGACTCAGATATAAATATACACTTTTGGGAAAATAACAAGAGGAGAAACTCTGTTCTGGGACACTGCATGTAGCTGTAGACTGCTCATATCCTTCCCATACAGACTCAAAGATGTTGAGATCAGGGCTCTGTGGGGGTCATATGATCACTGTAATATCCGTTCATGCAGAATTCAGCACCAGCCTCTGTTGAAAAAGTCCAGTGGAAGACTTTACTCTAGAGTATTTGCTCCCTGGCTTGTGTACTGGACTTTGCTACTGCTTGATCCCTTGCTTCCCACACATGTACTTCTACTTAAAAAGGTATTCCAGCCAGGACCCCTTTTTCTGCAATGCCCTGTAGCAGCCTTGGCTGCTGGGTCTGACACATCATATCTCAAGTCCCATCTCAGACCAGGAAGCAGCCAAACACTGAGGGACCAGAGTGGCAAAATGCAAGTGACATTACTGGAGCCTGGGAGATAAGTGGATGTAATTTTTTTCACCCACCCCCTCCCTGGGCATTGCAGAAAAAGAGGTCCTGGCCAGAGTATCCCTTTAACCCTTTAATCTTAATGGCACATGCCGAGTATACTCTTCATGCCGCTGTTAAGGAGGTGCAGAGGGGGCTCACGGCGCTGTAACTCTCTGCAGTGTGCTGATATGTTATGTACAGCCAGGGACCGCACGCATTAGCTGCCGCGGCTGATCACCACACCCAGATAATTAGCTAGTTAGATGCAGCTGTCAAAGCTGACAGCTGCATCTAACTAACGTTACAGCCCCATCCCTGGTGTCTAGTGGGGGAGATCGCTTCTGCCTACCCTGTCGAGTAAGGGGCACCTGGTAAAATGCTTGAATCCCCCATTGACTTCAATAGGGCTCGTTACTCAAGTCAAGCACTGGCTCAATTCTAATATCTAGCCGTCATTTTAAGTGTTTGAATAAAGCCTCAAAGGGGGTTTCCCTCCTCATAAAGTGATGGTAAATTACTAGTGTAGGGCTACATGGCCTTCTGTGTTTTCCCCTGTACACCAGCCCTCCTAGCTACCTGGCTGTGGAGGGAACTGTAGCTGACCCACTCATTTGAATGGGGCTAGGCTGCCGTACCCTGCTCTGCGTCTGGAGAATACAGTAATGGGAGGTAAAGAGGTCTGAGAGATATGTCATCATTGTGTGAGCTTAGAAATGCCCTTTCAAATCTGTTCTTCCATTAATAACAGTTGCAAATATTTAGGAATGCCTTCTGTTAATATTGCTAAATAATAAAGAGGTTTCTTTGAAAATAAAAAATATCTTTGCAGTGCATAAGGTTGTGATGTCATTTTATATTCAATATGTATTATAGGTTACTCTATTACAATTAAAATTACGTAAATTCTATGTCATGAGCATAACATGTATTATCCTGCTAACCCCTAAATAGTGTTTTGGCATCTGGTCAGAATAAAGGTAATGTACAGCATGGATTATGCCCTGCGTGAGTACTGATAATTATTACATTCCAGGTGGTATAGTATAGATTAAGGAAATGTTGACACTTTATAATTTATTTCTGCTCCTGAATAATATTGATGAGGCATGGGAATATAGTATAGTATAACCAGCAACTTAAAAGTAAGGCTATAACCACCAATAATAAATGCACTGAGCATCCTGCTGTATTGCTTTTTTAGAATAATAATAATAATAATAATAATAACGATAATTATTATTATTATTATATGGTGTAAGATATTCTTCACTTTCTACTAAATTAGAGCGTAACTGTCATTTCAGGGTAATTTTTTTTAAAACATTAAATATAAACAGTACAAGCGATTTTAAGAAACTTTGTAATAGGTTTTATAAACCAAGAGTTTCCTTCTGGACTGAAAAAGCAATCTCCCAGCCTCCCCCCTCACTGCAGAAGAAGCAGGATTTCTGTGTCCATTATGTGGCTATGGAGAGGGGAGGGGCTGTTAGGAGTGACTGAGCACGGAGCAGTCTTGCAAGCACAACACCCTGCAATCTTCTCTCAGTAAGTTCATAGATAAGCACTGACCTTTCTGACCCCAGAATCCTGCGGTTTAGGTGCCCAGACAGTGTACAAACAGCTGACCTTCATGTCACCTCTTCCTGCTCCCTCTTCTCCCTCGGCCCCTCCCCTCTCCATAAGGATAGAATGGAGAGAGCAGAACCTGTCTTCACTGGCTTCTCTGTAATGAAGACGTGTTTGCCTGATAATGCACAGATAAGAAGTCGGGGGGGAGGCTGGGAGATTGCTTCTTGAGTACAAAAAGATGCTTTTTTGGCTAATAAAACCTATTACAGAGTTTCTTAAAATCGCTTTTACTACTGATTTCTGCAATAAAAAAAAATATGACAGTTACGCTTTAAGTACTGTAAGGTGAATCTTAGTGTAATATACACTAAACAAATGGTAAAATGAAGCAATACACTGTTTGAGTTTTAAGCATTTTTCATGGCACATTACTCAAGATGAAAGGGGCACTCCGGCAAAATGTATTTTCTTTAAAATCAACTGGTGTCAAAAAGTTATATAGATTTGTAATTTATTTTTATTTAAAAATCTCAAGTTATCCAGTACTTTTCTGCTGCTATACTGTATGTCCTGCAGTAACCTTTTGACACCAGTTGATTTAAAAAAACAACTCGCTGGAGTACTCCTTTAGGCAGACAACTCACATGTAAATTACAGGAATACAACATGGCAAGACAAAAATATATTTGTTGCTACTGTAGACTTGATAAAAACCCACTTCCAATTAAAGAACAAAGAGCCTTAAAAGACAAATCTGTATTACTGCACATATATTTTAGTAACTAACCAGGAAGTCTTTGAACTTTGACTGGCCAGTTGGTTATAAAATATTAACTTTATTTGAACCTAAATTGCTGTGTTTCTTATCTTAAGGAAAGGAAACTCCAAAAGGTCCAAATAAATACCAGGAAGTTCATGAGTTGATACTTCATATGTAACATATACAGTTTATAAATGTAAGGAGACCAATTTTAAAGGAAAGAGTAAGTACGCTGTCTCTGGCTACTATCATTCTAGGCCTGAAATATCTATCAGTTTTCTTTCACCTTCTTTAATTTCCATATTTTATTTTTGCTTCTTTGTTCCTTGAGAGAAAGCCACAGCTCATAAAAACTGCAGTCTTGGGCTATGTTCACACACCGTTAAAATGACGGCCGTTTTTATTGGACGGACATTATTTGTTTTAACACCAAGGCCCAGTTAGTAGAAATTTCAGACTATAGTTTTTTCCAGGAACCTTATTGAAATGAGTTATAGGACAGTCAGCTATTTGGCCTTCCTCATTCTTCCCCTTTACCACCTTAATGTGCCGCCACTAACACTACCTTAGCCTAATGCTGTAGACGCCTGAGAATATGAAACATAGCTGGACATAGCTTTAGTGAATACACTTTAGCTATGTCTTTCTTGATCCTCCTAATTTAATACTTTTTTGTACAATCTTGTACAACTGATCAACGTGGTGACATCCATAAGGTCATCATATAATACTATAGTCATGGAATCTAAAAATAGGCACTGTTTTAGGGCTACTTATCCATTGGCACAGAAAAGGCTTGAGAGTTGAAGGGTTAATAAATATCCAAGCAAACTGCAGATTTTGTAAAGGCCTGGAAAACCCAGGTTTCAGACATTGCAGAGTCCCTGTGCATGCATGTTATATGTTGGTATAGTCACTTCATTTTATTTTTCCTGAGTAACAACATATTTTGCATAGTTTAAGGTAAACTCACATCTATTTCATGCTGCCTGAACTATGAGTCATCTGGAAACGCCATAATTGCTTCTACAGTCCTTACCAGCCTTGATTGGTTGCTCTGTTTCTGTTTGGATATAGGGAGAGATCTATCATTCAAGGGTGGTGGGGCAGAGAGAAGCTGCTAGTGGTTATCCAGGTAGCAAAATAAATGTTATTTTGTAAGAGTGCCATGAAAATAAAAAATACATATAAACCTAACTGGGTTCCCCGAAGCTCCCTGTGAAACATCTTCTGATCCCCAATTTGTTATTCCTCTTCTTACTTCTGGGATCAAGTCATTTTAACAATGACGCTCCTTCAGTTAATGACTTACTGCAGATGTGTCCTGTCATAGTCAGTGACTGGTGGAGTGGGCTGGAACTGGTAAGGTGAGTCAGTCCCAAAAGTGGCAAGTGGAGACCAGAAGGGTCCCAGGTAGGTGATAAGTCTTTTTTCATGCTGCCTCCAGCACTATATTCCTACCCAGACAACCCTTTCAATGTTCACTGCCAGAGATGTTAGCTTTCCACTACCTTACCCAACCAGTGTCGGACTGGGCCGCTGGAGGACCGGAGGATCCTCCGGTGGGCCCCCAGCCCAGCACCTTGTATGCACACTGACTCGTGCCCTTGAAGTGAGGGACAGTCAGTGAGTGCGCCGCTGGCAAAAGTGCTGTCATCTGACTGGGCCTCTTACCCAGTCAGGTGACAGTAATTGATAGGGCCCCCTCCTCCAGTCATTGTGCTGGAGGTGCACGCTGCGTTCCATCACCGTATCTACACGGCGTCAAGCTGTGGCTTCTGGGAGGGGCCTTATCCCTGCCAGCGGTGCCTCAACTAAGAGAAACCTGAGTGGATCGCACGCCTGCAATCCACCTCTCTTCTCCTCAGTACTGTAAACCGGCACCCGCAGGGTTGAGGCCCCTCCCCCAGGCCAAATCGCAATCCTGTACAGCTGGCAAGTAAAGAATCAGTCAGTACGGCACTGTGATATGGCCTGGGGAGGGGCCTTAACCCTGCGGATGTCGGTTTCCAGAACTGAGGAGAAAAGAGGTGGATTGCAGCAGTGCGATCCTCTCAGGTAACTTTCAGGTCTAGCTCCTGCAGGGACGCTGCATTCCACCTCTTCTCTCTTCTCCTCAGTACTGGAAGCCGCTGCAGTGTTGGGGCTCCTCCCCCAGGCCATAGCACAGTGCCATACTCACTGACCTTTACTTGACTGCTGTATGGTGTTCTGATCTGGCCTGGGGAAGAGGCCTTAACCCTACGAGCGCTGGTTTCCATTAAAGGTAAATTGCAGTGCTGCCATAGAGCTCTGTCCCCTGTCACTGCTCCTGGAGACTCACTAAAGATGCTGCTGAAGTGCCTCCCCCCACGATGGTGGTCTGCTACAGCTGGGTATGTTTTTTGTTTGTTTGTTTGTTTTTTTTATTTCAGAGAGAGGATGCCTTTAATATGGGGCTACTATGGCAAGGGCTACCTATGGGGGGGGGGGGGCTAGCAAAGGGATAACCTACTGGGGGATACCTACTACATGGGGATTACATTAAGGGGTTTGTCAACTACATGAGGCACCTGAATACTTTATGGGGGCACAGAGGGGCCTGACTACTATATGAATACACAGAGGGGTGCTTGACTACTATACGGATGCTCTGTATATTATATGGGACACAGAGGGGACTATTATATGGGGGCACACATAGGACACCTATACTGTATGAGCGAGAAATCTAAAATGTTTGTCTGGCAGATTTTGCGTGGTCAAATTGTGTCCGGGAAAAGTCTTCATGATGGTTGGGCCAGATGGAGAAGAAAATGAAAAGTGAATGGCTGCGATCAGAGAAGACGTCACCTGTGAGTCACTGGATGTAACTGCACTGTGTGCAAAACCTGCGTACAGCTGGTGTCTACCTCTGTATGGATCAGTGTATGGGGATGATCCTAGCATTTGTACAGTGGATGTTATTAAGTAATGTCACGGAGGTGGTGGTAATGGTAGTGATGAAGGGGTTGTGATAATACTTGTGATATAATTCACTATATGGTTGTGATAGTTGTGATGACGGTGTGAAGCGATATTTGTTTCTTATGTTCTCACATACTGGTAATATTGTTCTAGGTTTAGGGATAATATGGTGTGTGTGTGTGTGCATGTGTATATATATCTATCTATCCCCACAGAACTATGTATTCTGATCCCCTACAAAGTGTCCAGTGTACACTACAACTCCCAGCATTTAGTGACAGTCTCCAGTTCTCGGGGTATGCTGGGAGATGTAGTACATATGAACAGAAACTCTTCTAATAACCGCTGCCGCTGTAGAGAGATTTATTGCTGGCCCTTTAGGGCTCATGGTTGTAACAGTCTGCAGCCACCAGAAGCCTCTACACAACAATCATTTATTAGGATTGTTGTCTTCGAAACTACTACTCCCAGCATACCCTTCAATAGCTACAAGTGCAGGGCATTCTGAGAGTTATAGTTTGACTAAAAAACCTTTTATTCACGAGGGAGTTTTTACAGAAACAGGTTAATCCAGGATACAACCACATCAGCATGTCGCTTTTCACCGATTCTTCATTGGTGGGCCCCAAGGATAATTTCCTCTGGTGGGCCCCAGGTACCCCAGTCCGACACTGTACCCAACTGTTATGATTGCCATCTATTGCCCTATAAAATATTTTGTCAACAAAATAAAACCATCCCACTGAACCTTTTTTTTAGTAATCAAAGTCTAAATTTGGATCCACATTTCTTTTTCTTACTCAAACTTCGCTTGAACTCCACATAGTCATTTTATAGTGTGATCTAAGTAGGAAAAAACACATAAATCACTTATCAATTATTCTTTTCATATTTCCTCGCAACTCGAGGAGGTCAAATACACAATTATGTAGAGGGAAATAGAGTGATAACCTGCAATTTGCCATGAATGTGCTATTTTTTCCAACAACTCATTATCCTTAGCTAAAAATTTCTGATTATAAACAGTCTGTTATCTAAACCTACAAAGCTCCCTGGGAGACTTCCGATAGGCGTTTATTTCTTATACAGGAACAAGGTAGCGCAATGCTATTAGGAAGTTGATAATGGTAAGCATGCTTTTTTGGAAGTAAACGCTCATCTCTGTGTCTACCTTTCTTGTCTTAACCATTTACATATGAAGACCTGATGCATTCAGACACCACTATAATATTTAACCAGAAGCTTATTAAAATCTTTCAAGGTGTACCCCCTTTAAAGGCTCAGTTCTTGTCTGATTACCTATTATGTCATTTCATTGATTGTCACTTTGCACCTCCATGAGCCAGATCATGAACATTCTCATTATTTACCACCTGCTTTTGCAAAAATCAAGACATTTTTTTTTTCATCTGTTCACACATTTTCACTCAAAATTTGTTAGATTTTGCATTTATTTTACTGTGAACATGTGAATATAGCCTAAGGTTTGGTTCACAGATTTATCAAGACCGGAATATAAGTATGCCAGTCTTAAATAAAGCTCTGTCCACTTTTCCCCGGCTGGATTTCCTAACAGGCATACACCATTTAGTATAGCCAGCCGCCTCTGTGCCTGGCACAGGCATTGCACAAAAGTCTACACCTACTCTGGAGATTTTTGCCTGGTTTAAAGGGGTTATCTAGTGCTAGAAAAACATGGCCCCTTTTCCCCCACTCTTGTTTCCAGATTTGGTGAGGTTTGAAACTCAGCTCCATTGAAGTAAATGGAGCTTAATTGCAAACCACACCTGACTTGGAGACAAGAGTGGGGGAAAGGGGGCCATGTTTTTGTAGCACTGGATAACCCCTTTAAACCTTGTTAAATTAGGCACAGGAGGAGGCCATGCCTCCTTCGCACCTTGTTGCGTCCCCTGACAGCCCTTGAGGTGAGCAAGGGTTACAACTGGTGTACACCAGGGAGAAGGCAAAAATCTGCACCTTCTTCCTGTCATACACCAGGGGCAAAACCTTAGTAGATCTCCACCTTCATATTTGGTCCTTATTTTAACGCACATTTTTTCCCTTAGGCTAGGATTTCTAGGTGACAATTCTTGTGGGAATTGATAAGTTATATATTATGGAGGAATCAAAATTTCAACATCTCCAAAATTTTCAAAAGTTCCAACTTTTTTTTTTAATTTAAAGCTTTATTTTTGGGTTTCCCTGAATTGACACAACAGGGAAAAATTAAATGTAAATTTAGAAACTGTTATGAAACGCTCATTACTCTTAAAACATCTCAAGTGCAGTAGAAAATGACTTCCTCTCTGGTCTGGTGTGGCGCCAGAGCAGGGTACTCCCACAGACACTGCATGGTGATATCACAGAGTTCGCTCATCTATCACAGTGCTAGTTTTAACATTATTTGAAGTCTACAATCAGGTACTGGAGTACTGGAAAATACATTTTTCTATTGGGCATGTATGAGTACTTTTCAAAAATTTGGGCTGGGCTTTACAAAAGGTGCAAACAGATTTGCTATCATTTATGCCTACAGTTGATGTAAATGAAAGTAGAAATATATGACAACAAATAGCTATTATAGATACCAGCTTGTGGCACAGACAGATCAGCTGACATCTTTGTAAGGCTGGCATATATAACACCAGTTTAATGTGTTACTGCCATTTAAAAAAAAAATTATATGTCATAGAGACAGGTCAAAAGTTTTCAACAGTTGGGGGCGGGACGCTGAGCCCCCCACCAATCACTAAAACAAGCAGGAAGCAGCACTCATCTAAGTACCGTTTCTCCCCTCTGTCTTTTCACTGTAGGTGGGCTCTATAAAAATTCTTGATAGCTTTTCCATAGGAAGCCCACTACCCAACAACACCCACACTCTAACCCTTTCCGCCATATACTTTTGGACCACACTTCCCAGACCAAACCGTCTAGATTATACTCAAACCTAAGAAAACCCACCTATTGGCCCTATTACGCTAAACAATTATTTGCTTTACTTGGTCCATTACCAACCGTTCAGGCCAATAATCGTTTAGTGTAAAAGTTTAAAGGCCACGATCAGCTGACATGCGCAATGTTGGCCAATTGTTGTCTTTCAACGTTTTGAAAGATCAAGATGTCTGCAGCGACGGTCTGCTGTGCATCGCTCCATGTAATAGGAGTGCGGCAGAAGACTGCCACTGACTTCATTAATAGAAAATAAAGCAGCGCTCCATAGCAAAGATCAGACAGTACAGCACGTAAGAGCAGTGAGTAGAAAAGCTCTCACCTGATTGTGTTGTGCAAACAAGAGGCACAACACTCAGATAGCATGAATGGTTAACCACCGCCACTCCTCAGGTCTTTCCACAGACACCGGATTGGTTTAGAAACGTGTTGTGTTACATTTTAATCGTTTTAATAAACAGTTTTTATACCAGTACACATTATACACTCACCGGTGTTCTCCTTCGACCTGTGCCAGTACAACCTCGAGGTAAAGTGGAGGTGTTATTTGACTGACTTCATTAGGCAGCCCTATTGATCTTAGCATCTGTCAGCACAGGCAGCAAGTGGGGAACGAGAAGAACTGAGGGGAAGTGAGAACTAAGCTAACAGGTCGGCGCTCCCTTCCCCCAGAACATCTGGCCATGTAAAATTGCCTTTAGACAACCAGCTAGCCAACAATTTGCTATTATGTCCTAACAACAGACCCTCCAGGCATGTGACCTAGCACTCCTGACCAAGGCTTGTGACCTTTATGACTCACCTTCCACAAATCAGTGGACTCTTTCTAGAACTGACCTCTAACAAGGTCTATGGAATACTCAAGGCCCTCCTCCATCAAAGTAAGTACAATTCTAGTCCTTTACTTTAAAGCTGCTTCAGTTTATACATAAGCTCACTGTCTACTCCAATGGCACTCTACAGGCCTCACTGGACAACTTTATAGGTACATTTAAAATTGCTGGATCCTCAATTTCACCAGGGCCAAGTCTAAGGGTCCTATTCCACGGGCCAAGGATGGCCCGATCAACGATGTAAAGGAGCAACGATCTGCTAGATCGCCGCTCGTTTACTGGGCCTATTCCATGGCCCAATGATCGTTGAGCAAGGGCTGCAAGGACATTGTTACCAATGTCCTTGCAGCCCTTGCAGCAGCATACATTATCTGTCCAGGCTTCTTCTCCGCGCTGTCTTCATCCCCGGATCCCGCGCTCTCTATCTTCAGAATGGCCGGTCAGCTGACAGGCCATTCTGAAGATAGAGCGCACGGGACCCGGGGATAAAGACAGCGCGGAGAAGAAGCCTGGACAGGTAATGTATGATGCTGTGTCATGAATGTGCCTGTGCCGAACTCCGTGCGCCCCTGCACTGGACCTCTGGTCTCCTATATAGTGTCTGCCAGCCTGCCTCTCACTGCCGGATATTGAGCTTGTCTCTGCCTGGTTCTGTTTCTCTTGCTCTGTTTATTCTGACCCCTTTGCCTGTGTTTCTGACCATTCCTGCTAGCTGCCTGCCCCTGACCATATTGCCTGTTTATTGACCTTGCTTTTGGATTGTGATTCTGTACCGTGTTGCCCGATTGTTGTGACCCGGACTGTGGACTATTCTTTATTGTGTTTTGTCTGTCTGTCTTGTCTTTGTGTCCCACCTAGCCAGTGCAGGGACCGCCGCCCAGTTGCTCGCCGCCATCTTAGGGCGGATTGTGGCAAATAGGTAGAGGACAGTGGGTGGGGCTAAGCTTAGGGCTCACTGTCTTGTATTGTCCTGCTGTCCGGTTCCATGGCTACTGTGGAAGATCTTGCTACCCGGGTGGAGGGGGTGTCAGGCCTGGTGGTCCAACTGGCAAACCAGATAACACACTTATTGGATTTAAACCTGGTGGCTAAGATGGAGGCTTTGTCTTGCCTGGTTGAAGACCTAGCTAAACAGGTTCAAGTATTGTCTGCGAACCAGAATAATGCTGTGGCAGTGCCCCCAGTGGTGGAAAGGCCTAGAAAACCAGTCATATTACTCCCTGATAGATTTTCTGGTGATATGGAGAAATTTGAGTCCTTTAGGGGTGCTTGTATGTTGTTTTTCCGGATCAATCACTTCCCTTCTGAGCAGGAGAAGGTTGGTATTGTGGTCTCACTGCTTCAGGGAGATCCTCAGGCTTGGGCTCTCAAAATCCCCCCTGAGGCAGAGGAATGGAGTAGCTTGGAGAAATTCTTTTTGTCCCTGGGTACTATATATGCTCAACCTGGTGACAGGGCATTGGCAGTGAATAATCTACTCTCTCTCCGTCAGGGTAAGCGACCAGCAGAGGAATACTAATCCGAGTTTAGAAAATTTTGTGTGGTGACTGGTTGGTGTGAACCAGCCTTTAAGGCTTTCTTTAAGCAAGGATTGGCAGAGGCCATTAAGGATGCCTGGGTAGGTCACCCAGATCCTCCAACCCTTAAAGAGACCATGGCCTTGGCCATTAGTATCGACCGCAGACTGCGTGACAGAAAGAGGGCGAAAGCAAACTCTGACCTCGTCAAATCTTCTGCTTTTCCTGCTGAAAAACCTTTCCTCCCCCCTGTTGTCTCAGAGGAGGAACCTAAGCAGCTGGGAGTATTGAACGTCAGGACCAGACGAGAATTCCGGAGACATAATGGCCTGTGCTTTTACTGCGGGAACAGTGGTCACTACATCAGCCATTGTCCCATCCGTCGCCTGCGATCAGAACATCATCAGCGTCCAGATGGCTACCAGGAAGGTCATCTGGGCGCACAGGTAACCATTGGTGAAATGGGCATACACTGTTCCTCTGATAAACCTGCTATACCTGTGCCTGATGTAAATGAAAATTGTGGTGATGATAACTCTGTCTGTAACTCATTTGTCTGTAACTCAGAGTCCTCCGCTGACGAGTGGGAGACGGATAGCGATATTGCTAGTGACATTCAAACCTGTGTGGTGAGAGGTAACTTTCCGCCTACACCTGATTTATCAAGTGAGGGTCCGGAGGCCCCTCATAAAAGGGAGGGCACTGTCATGAATGTGCCTGTGCCGAACTCCGTGGGCCCCTTGGCTCGTGCTGCGCGCCTGAGATGGCGCTGATATTCAGTGTTTTTGTATGTTTGTGCAGTGTCCTGAACCTTGTCTGAACACTGCTCTATTTCCTTCTGTGTTTGTTCAGCCACACCCGCTTTGCCTGAGATACTCCTGGCCACTCCGGAGTTAACTCTGATGCTGGTTAGCTAGTCTGATAGACTGTTCTCTCTGCCAGTCAGGTTGCTCTTGCCCCAGGTGTTCTGAAGAGATCAGGGGTCTGGTCCAATCAGCTCCTGCACTGGACCTCTGGTCTCCTATATAGTGTCTGCCAGCCTGCCTCTCACTGCTGGATATTGAGCTTGTCTCTGCCTGGTTCTGTTTCTCTTGCTCTGTTTATTCTGACCCCTTTGCCTGTGTTTCTGACCATTCCTGCTAGCTGCCTGCCCCTGACCATATTGCCTGTTTATTGACCTTGCTTTTGGATTGTGATTCTGTACCGTGTTGCCCGATTGTTGTGACCCGGACTGTGGACTATTCTTTATTGTGTTTTGTCTGTCTGTCTTGTCTTTGTGTCCCACCTAGCCAGTGCAGGGACCGCCGCCCAGTTGCTCGCCGCCATCTTAGGGCGGATTGTGGCAAATAGGTAGAGGACAGTGGGTGGGGCTAAGCTTAGGGCTCACTGTCTTGTATTGTCCTGCTGTCCGGTTCCTGACAGAATATCCGGCCCAATATATATACTGCCCCCCTCTGGTGCCATGGCTACTGTGGAAGATCTTGCTACCCGGGTGGAGGGGGTGTCAGGCCTGGTGGTCCAACTGGCAAACCAGATAACACACTTATTGGATTTAAACCTGGTGGCTAAGATGGAGGCTTATTCTTGCCTGGTTGAAGACCTTGCTAAACAGGTTCAAGTATTGTCTGCGAACCAGAATAATGCTGTGGCAGTGCCCCCAGTGGTGGAAAGGCCTAGAAAACCGGTCATGTTACTCCCTGATAGATTTTCTGGTGATATGGAGAAATTTGAGTCCTTTAGGGGTGCTTGTATGTTGTTTTTCCGGATCAATCACTTCCCTTCTGAGCAGGAGAAGGTTGGTATTGTGGTCTCACTGCTTCAGGGAGATCCTCAGGCTTGGGCTCTCAAAATCCCCCCTGAGGCAGAGGAATGGAGTAGCTTGGAGAAATTCTCTTTGTCCCTGGGTACTATATATGCTCAACCTGGTGACAGGGCATTGGCAGTGAATAATCTACTCTCTCTCCGTCAGGGTAAGCGACCAGCAGAGGAATACTAATCCGAGTTTAGAAAATTTTGTGTGGTGACTGGTTGGTGTGAACCAGCCTTTAAGGCTTTCTTTAAGCAAGGATTGGCAGAGGCCATTAAGGATGCCTGGGTAGGTCACCCAGATCCTCCAACCCTTAAAGAGACCATGGCCTTGGCCATTAGTATCGACCGCAGACTGCGTGACAGAAAGAGGGCGAAAGCAAACTCTGACCTCGTCAAATCTTCTGCTTTTCCTGCTGAAAAACCTTTCCTCCCCCCTGTTGTCTCAGAGGAGGAACCTATGCAGCTGGGAGTATTGAACGTCAGGACCAGACGAGAATTTCGGAGACATAATGGCCTGTGCTTTTACTGCGGGAACAGTGGTCACTACATCAGCCATTGTCCCATCCGTCGCCAGCGATCAGAACATCATCAGCGTCCAGATGGCTACCAGGAAGGTCATCTGGGCGCACAGGTAACCATTGGTGAAATGGGCATACACTGTTCCTCTGATAAACCTGCTATACCTGTGCCTGATGTAAATGAAAATTGTGGTGATGATAACTCTGTCTGTAACTCATTTGTCTGTAACTCAGAGTCCTCCGCTGACGAGTGGGAGACGGATAGCGATATTGCTAGTGACATTCAAACCTGTGTGGTGAGAGGTAACTTTCCGCCTACACCTGATTTATCAAGTGAGGGTTCGGAGGCCCCTCATAAAAGGGGGGGTACTGTCATGAATGTGCCTGTGCCGAACTCCGTGGGCCCCTTGGCTCGTGCTGCGCGCCTGAGATGGCGCTGATATTCAGTGTTTTTGTATGTTTGTGCAGTGTCCTGAACCTTGTCTGAACACTGCTCTATTTCCTTCTGTGTTTGTTCAGCCACACCCGCTTTGCCTGAGATACTCCTGGCCACTCCGGAGTTAACTCTGATGCTGGTTAGCTAGTCTGATAGACTGTTCTCTCTGCCAGTCAGGTTGCTCTTGCCCCAGGTGTTCTGAAGAGATCAGGGGTCTGGTCCAATCAGCTCCTGCACTGGACCTCTGGTCTCCTATATAGTGTCTGCCAGCCTGCCTCTCACTGCCGGATATTGAGCTTGTCTCTGCCTGGTTCTGTTTCTCCTGCTCTGTTTATTCTGACCCCTTTGCCTGTGTTTCTGACCATTCCTGCTAGCTGCCTGCCCCTGACCATATTGCCTGTTTATTGACCTTGCTTTTGGATTGTGATTCTGTACCGTGTTGCCCGATTGTTGTGACCCGGACTGTGGACTATTCTTTATTGTGTTTTGTCTGTCTGTCTTGTCTTTGTGTCCCACCTAGCCAGTGCAGGGACCAGTTAGGGCGGATTGTGGCAAATAGGTAAAGGACAGTGGGCGGGGCTAAGCTTAGGGCTCACTGTCTTGTATTGTCCTGCTGTCCGGTTCCTGACATGCTGCTTGTCAAATTGTCGGTCGCCCGCCGCGCACCGCTATTCAACTGTAGCGATGCGCGGTGGGGGAACGTTGATTTTAGGTCTGGCCCTAAATGAACGATCAGCGGATGACACGATTATCGGCTGATTGTTCTCTCTATTTCACCAAACAATAATCGTCCGAATCGGGCCAAATGGGGCTGATCCGGCTGGTTATTGTTACTGTGGAATAGGGCCCTAACTTTTTAGCAGCCTGAGGAAAAACTGAAGCGGTTGTTAGGCGGTGTTAAAGGCGCTCTCCAGGATTAGAAAAAGCACAACTACTTTCTTCCAATAACAGAACCACCCCTGCCCCAAGTTGTGTGTGGTATTACAATTCAGCTTCCTTTACTTTAGTGGAACTTAGCTGCAAAACCCACCTCCAGCTTGTGGTTATACGTGCTGTCTCTCATGGCATTTGAATGCTACTCACAGCAAGGGTTCCCCAATGTTTTTGTCTGATTACAACACTTCCCTCCTTTTCCTGCGCACTTTGCAGATTTATTGCCTGCTTTAGCAACCTACTAGTGTGCAGGATCTAAAAGTCCAGCTGCAACATCTGTGAGCAGAAATCCTGCAGGGTGCCATACAGAACTGGTATACCTCCATGCCCAGCCATATCTCATCTTGTATCCAGGCTGGCGGTGGGCCGACAGGGTACTAGAGCTTTATTTCATATAGTGGCTATGTTCACACAACGTTTTTCAGCTCTGTTTAAAATGACGTCTGTCAATTTGAGTCTAAAATTACGGGCGTCATTTAGCAGCCTGGCTTCCGCAGTGTAATGACTGGTGTTTGTACATTATTCTTATTTAGGTGGAGTGATTGGACTATGGGTGTGGCTCAAATGAAAAGTCCATTGAATTTAATAGTAAAAACGGAGAAAACGGTAAAAAAAACGGTGAAAAATAATGATCATGTTCATTATTTTAGAGTCCGCAGTAAAAACGTCCGTTATTCAATACATTGTGTGCATTGGACGTCCGTCTTCCCATTGACTTCAATGCATTGCCATTGTAGTCAGTTTAATCGCGGCAATAACTGACGTTTTTTTAAATATCAAAATTTTTTCTCTATTTTCGATGTTGTGTGAACATAGCCAGTTTCAGTTTTCTCTTATAACACTTTCTCTTAAAAAAAAAAAAAAAAAAATTGTGTTGTAGTCAATCGTATTATATTTTTTTATTTTTTGGAGATGATTAAGACTGGTTGCTATGGGCAACATCACTTTTTTGCATGAGGTCTACCGGTAGTATATATTCACCATATATCCTTGACATGACTATTTACTTTATGTCACTACATTACCTAATGCGCAATACATGGGAAAGAATTTCTGTTGTTTACATTGACCTTTATATGTCAATGTAACCACATATGGGAAAATCCTGCTATGTGGATGTAAATGAGCCATGCTTATCTTTCATGTATTTACTGATCTTTTTTTTTTTTTCTTGTAAACTGTCTCGTTCATAAAATTGCATCACAAAATACTTGCATAATCTGGTTTATGATACTGGAAGGATAAAGATCATTTGTACTTGTGGTAAAGCTGCAAAACCTAGGTTAGTGGTCAGTGGTTTCTCCATTGCAATGTCTTATTCCAGAAAGGAATTACAACCACAGCACTTCTCAGAATGCAAACTAGAGTAATTTTAGGGAAGAAATAGTAAAAGTAATATTCATTTGGGTATTGTAAATATCATTCAGACATTATCATTACACAGAATCCTTGCTATTTTGAGTGAAACTCTCCAAAACCACAGCTTCACCACAGATTAATGTTCCATTTTGAGGGTTACTGAATTAGAATTTTATGGCAGAAGTGAGAAGTGGAAATCATAGTTCTTCTGTATGGCACGCACACTATGAATCAGTAGGTGTATCTTCAATATACAAGGGAAGATCTTGCCATCATCATAGACAGGGGTTAATTGCTGTAAGGCCAGTGAGATTATGGAACACTCTGCCAAACAATGAAGGGAGTTAAAGGAGAAGTCCAAGCAAAACCAATTTTAATTATGTTATAGCCCAGAAAAAGTTATACAACTCCTCAATATACAGTAATTATGGGAAAACCCCATTTACTAAAGCCTGCAGTCTTCTCCTACGAAAAATGACGTCACGACCCACTGTCCAACATACAGAGGTGCAGGCTGGGTTGTGCTGTGGCGGGGACGGGAGTGTGAAGCAGGGTAAGCTCCGGTGCAGTATGGGAGAGAGACCACTGCGATGATGTGACATGTGAATCATCATCCTGACGGTCTGTCTCCCCTCCCTGCACCAGAGCTGTCATCATCTTCCCGGAGTCACAAGCATCAGCAGTCCTGTATACAGCAGCGAGCCCCTGAGGAGAGGTGCTATGTGGAGCCAGAGTGGATAGAGAGCAGGACGCAAGTGTCAGCCAAGTGTTCTTGGTGTTCTGCTCTCTATCCGCTCCGGCAGTGTATGAATTGTCACCTGGCTCCACATAGTGCTTCTTCTCAGGGGCTTGCTGCTGTTTGCAGTGCGGCTGATGCTGGTGACTGCATTCGCCGGGGAGCTGAGGGGGCAAAAGAACCCGATCTACACTCATCAGTATCCTGCACAATGTGCCTGGCTCAGTGCTGCCCCTTATATCCCCTTACCGGATGATGACAACTTTGTGCAGGGGGGAGACAGACCACCGGGATGATGATTTACATGTCACATCATCCCAGTGGTCTCTCTCCCATCTCGTACCAGAGCTTACCCTGCTTCACATTCCCGTCCCCCCCACAGCACAGCATAGCACAGCCCAGCCTGCACCTCTCTATGTTAGAGAGCGGGTGGTGATGTCACTAGAGATAGCGAACCTGGAGCATGCTCGAGTCCATCCGAACCCGAACTTTCGGCATTTGATTAGCGGTGGTTGCTGAACTTGGATAAAGCCCTAAGGCTATGTGGAAAACATGGATATAGTCATTGGCTGTATCCATGTTTTCCAGACAACCTTAGAGCTTTATCCAAGTTCAGCAGCCCCAGCTAATCAAATGTCGAACGTTCGGGTTCGGATGGACTCGAACCCGAACCCGGTTCGCTCATCTCTAGATGTCACCATTTTTGGTAGGAAAAGAATACTGCATGCTTTAGTAAATGGGGGGGAAAAAAGTGAATATTGAGAAGTTGTATATTATAATTACTGTATATTAAGTACAACTTTTGTTGGGCTATAATAATTAAAAAATAGGTTTTGCCCGGACTTCTCCTTTAATGAAACATTTCCTGGTACTTTCTTTCTGGTTTTCTGTGAGTTTTTTGGTACACAGCACTTTTCACCAAAGTCGTTGATCCAGGAAATTTTTGGAATCTAGAAGTTTTGCCCTTAATATTAATAAAAACAATGGCAAATGCCTAGTAGGAGTATTTGCACTGTAAGGCCATGTGCACATGGCGTATGAGACCGGCCGTTCCGTGACCCGGCCGAGTCACGGAACGGCCGGTCTCTGAAAAGATCATCCCAGCCGGTACTTAAGTACCGGCCGAATGATCTTTCCAGCAGCAGTGTTCTGATGCGGGCGCATCAGCGCACACCCGCATCAGAACTACTCATAGCACACAATGAAGCAAGCGGCCGGAGCTGCTTGCTTCATTGTGCGAACTGACAGGTCTTTCTGCGGCAGCAATTCACTGAATTGCGGCCACAGAAAATTGACATGTCAGTTCTTTGTGACACCGCATGGGATCCCAGCCAAAGCATATACGATGTGTATACGCTCCGGACAGGATCCCTTAAAAGAATAGGCAGTGTTCCACTCTATACAAAGTACTTTTACGTAGTGTGAACTTAGCCTAAAATGGGGTTTTGAAGCATGATATAGTCAGCCCATTGCTTTGAAAAAATGTACATAATTGTAATATTAGAAGAATGCCCCGATTTTTAAAACGTGTGCACTGACAGGCACTTTTGCGTAGAATTTAAGGCCGTGGGTACAAAGCCTAAAGTGAAATCCAAGTACAGATATTGATTGCGTTTATAAAGTTCTAACTAAATAGCTTTTGTAGCTGCCAAAATTTTCTCCTGTGGCTTCCTGACTTAGTGATTAATTCTTATGCCTACAGCAGGCTAAAGCAATAGATCTCTATGAACAATCAAGGTATTGCTCATGGAAGTCCTTTAGAGGGACTGCAAAACAGTTTGAAGAAAAAAATTTTTTTTTAAAAATATAAATAAATCTGTCTCATAATAAAAGTTGAAATCATCCTGTTTTACATTTTTCAAATAAAAAAAGAAATAAAGAAACATAATCGTGTTTGGTATCACCATGTGCGGAAATGCCCAATCTAGTAAATTTGATAAAAAGCTCCTGGTGATTGGTGTAAATGTAAAAAGATACCCAATACAGTTGTACCTTGGTTTAAGAGTAACTTAGATTAAAAGCGTTTTGCAAGAAGAGCTCAGTTTTTCAAAATTGTAACTTGGATTAAGAGCATTGCTTTGGTTTAAGAGCTCCCTATACTGGGTGAAACGGGGAGTCGGGGACAGCGTGGTCTGCATAGCGGTGTCTAGAGCACTGTACTGTACTGTAGTCTTCCTCACCTTCCAAATCATAGCAGATGCACTTCAGGCTGGGGCTTACATCAGGGGGCAGGACTGTGGAGGTAATCTCTTCAAAGTTTTAACCCTTCTCTGCCTGGACAGAGAGTACTGCTATACTGTGCACACATCCTGTCCTGCTCATTCCTTCATGCTCCCTATAGTCTCTGCCAGTCCTTGTGTTCCCCATCCACTCCATTCCTGCTATAATCTGCCTGCACTCACACTCAGCCATTCACACTGCTATGTACAAAAATTTGTCACTGTCCTCCTGCACAGCTCTGTGATTCTCACTTACTGATTGGTCCATGCTGAAAACACACCCACCCACTTCCCCATTGCTGTCATGTGACCACACAGACCTCTGACAGCCCTGCTTCTCTATTCTAACCTGTTGTACTAAGCTACTGCATTATGAGGATCTGCAGCCAGGGGCGTAGCTAAAGGCTGATGGGCTCTGGTGCAAAGTTTTAGCTTGGCCCCCCCCCATCCCATCCGGCGCAATCAGAGGCCAATTACTCTATACAATTACTCTAAGGTGACGACCCCGAACTTTCCACTGTGTCCTAATGAACTGTCACTATCCCCTCATGTACTGCACTACTGCCTCTACCTCTTGTATTGTGCCACTGTGTCCCCTCATGTACTGCGCCACTGCCCCTATAATTAATGGACTGTACTGTGTCATTCTCTGATCATTGTTTCCCAATCTTTGACTCTCCAGGTGAAGAACTACAACTCCCATCATGAACTACCAGTATGACATGATGGGTGTTGTAGTGCTGCAGCCTGGAGAGGCACATGCTGCAAACTTACAACTTCTAACATGAATTGTCAGTAGGGCATGAGGGTTGTATTTCTAGGGATAATCTCACCTCTTCAGGTTCCTGCTCCTCTCTTAGGCTGTGTATGGGGGGAGAGCCAATTGCTAATTGTTTATCACAAGATTTTCTTTTTATATGTACTACATCTTCCAGCATAACCTGAGGACTGGAGACTGTCAGTAAATGCTGGATGCTGGGAGTTGTAGCGTTTACAGCTGTTGTAGTTGGATGATTCTAGGTGTAGTGTACACTGGATGCTTTGTGGGAGATCAGGACACATAGTTATGCATAGTTACACTAATCGGGTATACAAATTTTTTTTTTTTTATATATATATATATATATATAATTTATATATATTACCACACTGTACATATAAAAATAACCAAGAAAAATGTTACCAGTATATAAGAAACAACTATTATCGCCTCACCATGACCACAATCATTACAACCATATAGTGACTAATAGCACCATTCCATTACTGAAATCCAGTATAGCAAGACCAATAATACCAGTATATAAGAAACAAATATTATCACACCTTCAACACCACCATCACCATTCCAATACCATTATTATATAACATCCACTGTACAAATACCAGTATCCCCCCATACACTGACCCATATAGAGGTAGATATCAGCTGTACACAGGCTCTGCACACTATGCAGCAACATCCAGTGACTCACAGGTGACTTCTTCTCTGATCGCAGCTGGTCATTTTTTACTTTCTTCACCATCTGGCCCATGACGACTTTTCCTGAACACACCTTGACCGTGCAGAATCTGCCAGACAAACATTTTAGGCTTCTCACTCATACAGTATAGGTGTCCTCTGAGCCCCTATATAACAGACCCCCTCTGTGCATTCACATAGTGGTTAGGCCCTTTCAGTGTCCCCATACAGTAATAAGGTACCCCGCTGTGTATCCATGTAGTAATAAGGTGCCCTGCTGTGCATCCATACGGTAATAAGGTGCCCTGCTGTACATCCATATAGTAATAAGGTGCCCTGCTGTGCATCCATATGGTAATAAGGTACCCCCCTGTGCATCCATATAGTAATAAGGTGCCCCATTGTCCATCCATGTGGTAATTAGGTGCCCTTTTGAGCATCTATATAGTAGTTGGGCACCCCTCTGTGTATCCATATAGTAGTCATGCCCTTCTGTGCATTTATACAGCCATTCTTCCTGGTAGTTCCCCCAATAAATAGTATCCCGCATGTAGATGACATCCCCCTTAATCCCCATATAGTAGATATTCCCCAGTAGGTAATCCCATAATTCCCCCCCCCTCCCCCAATAGGTAGCCATAGCAATAGGCAGTATCCCCATGTAGATGGCATCCCCCTTAATCTAATCCCCCATTTAGTACATATGCCCCAGTAGGTAATCCTATTGCTGCCCCCCAATAAGTAGCCATTGCAACAGGTAGTATTCCCAGGTTAAAATCCCACACCCCTTTAAAAATAAATAAACACATACTTACCCAGCTATATGAGTCCACCATGTAGGCGGACGGGTGCTTCATCTTACATCACTCCCAGCAGTGTCAGGAAGCAGAGGAAGAGCAGAGGCAGAGAGAGAGAGAGAGAGAGAGGAAAGGAGCAGGAAGGATGCAGCTCCCCCACTCACTATCCTGCTGCTGTAATCCACCTCTCCTCTCCTCAGTGGTGTAAGCCGCTGCCAGCATGGTTGACGCCCCTCCCCCCAGGCCGGATCACAGCATGGCTGTACAGCAGGCAAGGAAAGATCAGTGAACAGTGATGTCGGCCTGGGGGAGGGGCCTCAGCCCTGCTGGAACCGGCTTACATTACTGAGGAGAGGTGGATTGCAGCAGCGCGATCCACTGTTGTTGCTCCCAAGTGCAGCCTACCGGAGGAGGCCCCTCCCACACGCCGGCGCCGTATAGGTACGGCATCCGGAAGTAGATTGCGCCGCAGGCTTATATGTCAAGGGGAGGGGCTGGGGGCTGCTGGTACTTGCTGTCATCTGACTAGGTAAGAGGCCCACCCAGTCAGATGACAGCATTAATCCATAGCTATGTCAGCAGCACAGCGGCCCCAGACAATCAGAAGGCGCATAAGGGAGGTGTTGGGGTCGGAGTCCAGGGGAGAAAGTGGCCAGGGGGGCCTGCCGGGCCCCCCTAGCATAGGGGCCCGGTCGCCATGGCGACCGCTGCGACCCCTATAGCTACGCCACTGTCTGCAGCTCCATCCTGTATCTACAAACTGCTGCTGTTTTTTAAGATTTATGCACTTCCTGTACATTATACTCCACATGCTGCTTGCTATACTGTACAGTAACTTATAATATCACATAATCAGCTGTTTCTCATTGTTTCATCTGTTCTACGTATTATTCAGAATAAAAAAAATCATTGTTTTGGGGTGTGTGGAATTTCCCTTATGGGAAATTTTGCTTTGGTCTAAGATTTGGATTACAAGCACGGTCCCGGAACAAATTATGCTCGTAATCCAAGGCACCACTTTATAACATTGACCTGCATAATATACGTGGATCATGCTGTTGGAGTGTTAGTGAAATAGTGGTGTCAAACGGAGGAGGGTCGTGTCATGCTTTTGAATCGATTCCCAAGTATGAAAGAAAGCTGAATGAGTGTGTAGGGAATATAATATGGGATACTTTATAAATAAGATTTAAAAGAAAAAAAAAAAATCTATAAGAACCTACTTGAGATTTTGACTGGATAATTGACACACACCTTCTGGGAGCTATATGGGTGCAGTGTACGGAGCAGGTGTCTCTGGCACTTGGGGAATAGTTGAGGAGTACGGTATATAGTCATTGTTGATAAACAGACAGAGGGTGGCGCTGGGAAGGGATACATCAAATGGATAATTTGCATATATGTATATACTGATGCATTATTTGCTATAACTTGTATTTTATGCCGTATTGTGGTTTACCTAGGAGCTTTTAACGAATTATGTAAATAATATCCCAAATACCAGAATTGCAGATTTTTGGTCCCATCAAGTCCTACAAAAAATGGAATAAAAACTACAGATTATGGTGCAATACTTGAACCCCAATACAGCTCCATAGATAGAAAATTTTAAAGGTTATAGGGGTGAGTAATGACAATTTTATAATTTTATTTTCATTTTTAAAGACAAGATTTTAGCAGTAAAACATCATTGAAATAATACAAATTGGGTATCAATATAATTGTACCAACCTGAGTAATACAGATAATGTAAATTGTACTGTACAATAAATGGCATAAAAACAGCAATACTGCTTTGCAGTATATTTTATGGAAAAATTAAGGGTGTTACAAAATACATTTGGTCCCACAATAAACAAGCCCTAATATGGTTCTGTAGATGGAAAAATAAAAGCATTATAGCTTTTAGGAGGAACTGAGGAAATAAGAAAAAGGTAAAAACTTCAATTTTCAGGGTCCTCAAGGGCTAAATAGATTAGATATGTACACTGTCAAGATGCTGGGAATTGTATATGAGGCTCTGAGTTTTAGAATTTAAATTCCCAGGAATTATCAGGTGAACAGTTGCCTGATTAGATTAGAGTCACTTTATATGTATATTAGTTGGCTAGTTCTCTATTTTGTTGTACTTTTCCATTCCTAGATGAAGATGTAAGATTTTCTTTATACTATAAATCAACAGTTTTATTTGTATTGCTCATAAAAGCCTTAGGTAAGGATTCAGCTACAATTAAGGAAATTCCATTTATTCACTCCAACTGTACATTGCACACTACTAATTTATAGCAATTTAATTGATGTTACAAAAGTCAGTTAGGCTCTCCTTGCTGTATCTAACATGGAAGCGTTTCCCTGGAAAAATCTTAATTTTTTTTTTATTTTGCTATGCCTACAGTCCAGAACACATGCTTACAACTTTTGAGAGTTAAATGAGGTAATGGAGCCATATGCCTGGAAACGTGCATGCGGTTTTGTGGCAGTTTTTTGAGGCAAAGCCAGAACTTGATCTAAACAGAAAGATAATTTGCAATTGCACACATTTCTTTTCTAATCAGTGTTTGTGCTACAAGGAGACCCCAACATTGTGCCTTAATAGAGACACTGTCACTTAATGTGTCTCTGTGTCTGACAGGTTGTGCAAATGGCAAGATAACAAGATATCGAGCCATCTTGCCACTTTCATGCTATGTAAGCATAGTGGCAGGCCCATCTTCTTTCTTTTGGGGGAATAGCTCATTTCATCGTGTCCAACTGAGTTTTCCCATTATGCAAAACAAGGTAAAAGCTTATAGTGATATTGTCTCACACACACACACACACACACACACACACACACACACACACCCCTCGTACTCTATGTGCAGTTCTCTGCACCATTCACAAAACTAGATGCTGCACATTCAATATATATTTGTATAAAAATTGTCTGTGTCTTCTCTCTGCTCTAAAATCCCTTCATTTTATCAGTGGACAGTGTCACCTAGGCGGGACCTCATGGCAGTTGAGTCCCTTCTCCCTAGTGGGGTGACAGGGCCAAACTGCCATGAAGCCCCGCCAAGGTGACACTGTCCGCTTATGAAATAAAGTGAGTGTAAGGGAGTGAGAGTATTACTTTAAAATACAGATTGTACAGCCATTGTTAACATGATCCCAGACTCAAAACAATGGATCATGTTAAGATCAGTTAATTCAGCTATTATATTAAGTTAAAAGCATTATCATGATCATATAACACAACCTACATCTGAAGATTGTCCACCGATGAAATGAAGTGAGAGTAAAGGGGGGTAACAGTATCACTCTAAAGAAAACCCTTTGAGTAAAGTTGATTTGGTCTGAAATTGTCTTATTTCAAAAGGGAACCATGTAAGACAGCTATAAGAACCCCTCATTGCAATGCAAGGGCAAGTGTATTTTTTATACTTCGTCATATTACATCACAGGCCTGATCTATGATGGACTGGCTAGCTGGGATCTACAACTTTCTAAAATAAAGAGACTATGGCACTCTGTTAAGCAGTGTTGCTTAATTATACAGCACCACTACTATCCAGTTGCTGTGCAGGCTTTGTAATTCCCTTTTATTACTATTACACTATTAGGCTATGTTCACACAACGTATATTTTCGTAAAACCACAGCACATTGCAACAACGGCCGTGATTATTACAAAATTTATGTTACCTTGCCGTCTGTGGGATCCTGGCCGGAGCGTATGAACATAGTCAGACATAGTAAAGACATGTCAGTTTTCTGCGGCCTCTATTCATTGAATAGTTGTCGCAGAAAACCCTGTCAGCGTACACTATAGAGAGAGCGGCTCCGGCCGCTCTCTCCTTAGTGTGCTGTGGGGAGTTCTGATGTGCGCGCATGGACGCGCCCGCATCAGAACTTTGTGATGTTGAAGATCATCCGGCCGGTACTGCAGTGTCGGCCGGGATGATCTTTTCAAAGACCAGCCGTTCCGTGACCCGGCTGGGTCACAGAACGTCCGGTCTTTTACAGCGTCTGCACATGGCCTTACTATTATTATTCTTATTCTATTATTATTATTATTATTATTATTATTATTATTATTATTAATAAATGTTTATATCAACTGCAAGCCAATTCAAATAAATAAAACTATGCTGCAATACCTAGCACCTCCTCCACAAAAAATAGGATGTGGTGAGAGCCACATACACCTTATACTGACCGCCAAACACGCCGCAGGCGGCACGTATGGCCGACAATGGTAAAGGTAAAAGACCTTAAAGGGATTCTCGAGCATTACATTTTTTTTATATATATTGCTGCCCTATTGGTAAACATAATAATCGATCCCCCAGTGAGTGTCCGGATGCGCTGTCTCTGCTGTCAGTTCCCCACTGCCCTGCTACTTCTGAGACAAACTCACTCAGCCAGTCACTGGCCATGCTGCAGTCTTGGAAGTAGCAGGGCTGCAGTCAGCCGGGAACACCAGACAGTGAATCGGGACAATGGGGGATCGAGAGGTAAGCATAACATGTTTATTACGTTTCCCAACAGGGCAGCAATATATTTAAAAAATTAAATGCTGGATAACCCTTTTAATACTAATCTAACATTGATAAATTATTTTGATCAGCGGATAAGCCCTTTAACATCATAAAGTTGGTGTTCTCCTGTAGTTTTTTATCATTCAATTTTAAATTCATGTTTCACTAATACACAGTATGCAAGGGACCACTTTAAGCCATGAGTAAGGGTGCTTAACACAACAGTAACACGTAGGCCCATTACAGGGACCCCTAATGCTATCATGCTGTCTGTTTTTAACTGTGGGTACCACCTTAGGTTACTATTTACACTTTGGAACACTTTCTAAATTCCGTATGTTTCATCAACACTGCAGGGATTTATTTTTCAAACATATTAACAGCCTGTTGTGTAATTCTTAGTAATACTGAAAAGCTACCAATAAAATATAAGCCAGAGTTCAAAACTGCTGCACAGTCTCCTCAATGCAATGCCAAGAATTTCTGAAACTTCATCTATGAGCTCCATTGGTTATAAGTGTTTACAATAGCTTAAATGCATTTTAACTGTATAAATATTATTCACATAAAAGGCGACCACATTTGTTCAAACAGTATTAAGATATATTGCATACTTTAGTTATGAGTTGACATGAAGGTCAAGATACACGCTCACATAGAACAACTGCAATTTTGTTTGCTGTATTTGTGAGGTGAGGTGTAAGACCCAGATGACCCAAATTAGCAAAAAAGGTTTGTTGGTGTACTTTATGTTGTAAGGTTAGGAGAAAACCATACACCTTAACAGATGCTGAAAGTGGATACCTACTCCCCAGGTTGGTGCTCAATCCGTCTTATTGCAGAAGACAGGCTTAGCCCATCTCCTGCAATAGGTCAGAGCAAGAAGTGGGCTGTGGAGTAATGTAAGCTCCCATACACTTCTCCCAGAGATAAGAGGTCACAGAACTTAGACCTCAATGATCAAAAGTTTTCTACTGCTTGCTCAGCAACTGATTACTGGTGGCTGAAAAAAAGTTGGATGCTGCCTGTTTTTCAGGACTTCCTAGGTCTGCATCCAAATTCGTTAGCCATCGGAAATCAAATGCCAAGTGAGCAGACTCGAGCATGCTCTAATCGTGTTCATCCATGACATAGATTCATCTAAGATCTGAGCCTACCTTTATTGACAAAGAACTTGCAATACCAGCAGTTTCAATAACTCCTTCAATAACCCCTTGATGCTACAGATGACAGATGCCACAGACATTTTTTCATTTTTGTGAGTGTGTGGGTGGGGTATTGTTAGGAATATGACTTTGCGCTCCTCGGTCCGTGCTGGGCGGTCGTGGAAGCGCTGAGTTTGTGGGTTTTTTTTGCTCTGTCTGAATTATGTTTTATTTGCCAGCCACGCCCGCTTTTCCTGGCAGTGCAGGGGTTACTGCTCTGCTTGATCTTCTCAGCTGAACTTGCTGCTGGGATCAGGGCTGGTCCAATCATCTGCTGGACCCAGTCTCTGATCCTAGATAAAAAGCAGCAAGTTTCTCTCTTCCCTGCTGACTATTAGAGTTCACTCGCCTGCTCAGCTCCCTGTTTAGTTACTCTGATATCTGTATTCCAGACCTTCTGCATCTGACCTCGACTATTCTCCTGTTTGCTGTTTTTGTACTACACCACTCGACTGTTGCTGACCTGGTTTGTCTGACACCTCTTATTGTGTTTGTTCGTCTGTCCGTGCTTTGTGTGTCGCACCTACTGACTTCGTGGTTGTCTGGGCCGTTTAGGGCCGTCCGTGGCAAGTAGGCAGGGACAGTGGGTGGGGTCAGCTCAGGGATCACTGTCCATGTCTTGTCAGACTGCCTTTGCGATGCTGACCTTAACAGGTATGTTTTTTTTTTCTTTTTGCATTTTTATTACTACAATTTGAGAGCTATGAGGCATGAGCTATCAGGATTTGTTTTTATAAAATGTGTCGTATTTTGCATCATATTGAGGTATATAGCATGTTGAAAAAACTTCACCATGGGATATAAAAGATATATCAATTTTAATCTGCAAGTTGTTATTACTTTTAGGCTACGTTGCCACACAGTATTTTTGCTCAGAATTTTGGTCAGTACTTTGAAACCAAAACCAGGAGTGGATTGAAAACACTTTGACAGCCATCCACTAAATTTCCACAGCGTGTGTGAACATAGCCTTTCTATGTTTTCAATCCACTTCTGGTTTTGGTTGCAAAATACTGAACAAAAATACTGTGTGGGAATATAGTTTAACACTATAAACACTTGAAATAATTAGTGTCGCCATATTCTGAGATTTATTCAGTAACTTTATTATTCTAGATGTCATATGAGGACTTTTTATTGGAATGATCTACAATCCTCTTTTGTACCATGTTGGGGTACATTCAGCATTATTATCACTCTTCCATTTTATGATAACTTAATGTCCTTATAAAAATAACTTTTGACATGTCATAGAGACATGTGAAAATTTTCGATTTGTCCGTGTCTAAATGCTCAGACCCGTACTGATCGGAGGATAGAGCAGGTAGAGGACTGCGGCTGCAGCGCGTCCTATCCTCAATCTGAGTGTAAAAAAAAGGAGTCGGGTTCCATAGGAGCCAATTATAAGTCCCGCTCTTTTTTTAAATTCAGAGCGGAGAGTGGACACGCTGCAGCACCTCTTCTCCAAGCTCTGTCGTCCGATCGGTACGGGTCTAAACACTCAGTCTTTCAACTTACCTGGCCGGGCCTCAGCGTCGGAATGACGCTGATCCTGGCTCGGTATTCTGCTGATGTGGTCTGCAGCAGACCAGACCAACAGAGCACCGATCTAATCGATCAGTGCTCTGTAATATATGCAGCATTGATCTCAATAGGAGACCAATGCTGTGTATATAGAAGTCCCCCAGGGGACTTCTACTTACTGTGTAAAAAAAAAAAAATTAAAAACATTTTTTCATTAATAAAAAATCCCCTCCCCTAATAAAAATTTAAATAACCCCCCTTTTCCCATTTTATAAATAAAAATAAATAAATAAACATATTTGGTATCACTGCATGCATAATCGCCTGAACTATTAAATTATCACATTTATAATCTTGCATGGTAAATGGCGTAAACGCAAAAATCTGCCACAGTGCAAAATTGCCCATTTTTGGTCGCATCAAATCCAGAAAAATTGTAATAAAAAGCGATCAAAAATTCACATATACACAAGGTACCGATAGAAAGTACAGATCATGGCGCAAAAAATGACACCTCAACCAGCCACATAGACCAAAGGATAAAAGCATTATAAGCCTTGTCATAGAGCAATTTTAAGGAGCAATTTTAAGGAGAATTTTTAAAAGGTTTTAACTTTTTAAAAGCCATCAAAAAATAAAAGATACACAAGTTACATATTGTTGTACAGACTTGAGGAATATAGATAACATGTCAGTTTTACCATAGGACAAATGGTATAAACACAAAACCCCCTTCAAAATAAAAAAAAATTGTGTTTTATTTTCAATTTCACTGCACAAATATTTCAGTTTTTTTCCCATTTCGCAGCATATTTTATGGAAAAATTAAGTCTGTCATTGCAAAGGACAATTAGTGGCGCAAAAAATAAGGGTTCGTGTGGGCCTGTAGGTAAAAAAAAAGGAAGTGCTACGGCCTTTTAAACGCGAAGAGGAAAAAATGAAAGTGCAAAAACGAAGATTTGCGCGGTCCCAAAGGGATTAAGTATGAACTACCAATGTAACCAACCATCCCGCTGCCTCTAAGCCAGCCAACACAATATTGGCTCAATACTAAATAGCTGTTGGATGAGAATTCTGCTGATTTAAAAGGCAATATATTAGATAAAAAATATTTAGTATTTACAAAAGATTTGTTTCCATTGACAAATACCTCAATACAGAGCGGCAAATGGAATGAAAAGCATGTCATTCGTATATGTACAAAACTATTTTTAGTAACTTGGAGTTTAAAGTTTAACACAGACACCGCAAATACTCAGAGTTCACATAAAACTGATATTGTTATTGTCATTATCCAGTGTAATGCTGACCAGACAGTGAAAATGCTGAGAACATTCCGAGATTCTCATGAGTGTCTAATATTAAATCAACAAGCTGTAAATCAGAGCTTCCTTGCAATTCTTGTTTAGCTCAAATTCTGTGTGTATAAAATGAATCCTTAACACAACAGCATGCTGTCCCAATAATGACGGAATCCACAGAAACCTTGTAAAAGGACTCAATAAGGCATTGCTGTGAGATAAGGAGTTCTATCATATTCATCAAAGGGAAAGATAGGGCTTTAGCATGTTCATAATCTATCAAGTAATACTTTGTGGATGGAGATGATGGAGAAGAAAATAAGATAGCTATGTCATCTTCATTCCTTTGCATTTGTCATCAAATTGTAAGAAATGCCACCCAGTGAGATCAACATTATGGCTTCATTCTAGAAGGAATGAGGCTTTGTGTTACTTGCAGTATTGTTATTATTCAGTAAAGTTATCGTCCACATTTTATCATCAGGTCATTTTTATGTTTACAATTCACAGCTTCAATCATCTGCATAGACATAGATGTAGAGGGTCATGGTCATTTCAATTTCCTTCCATTTAGGGCTATGTTCACATTACGTAAGTTTCATAATAATAATGGCAGTTGTTGCAGATTTGCGGACTGCCTCTACATAAATCCCGTGCGCTAGTGTGCGCTACAGGAAACCTAAGCCAGCTCAGAGCTGAAGTAGGTTTCCTGCTTATTTTTGCGGAAAAAAAAAATGATGTATCGACTGACATGTCAATGAATAGCGGCCGCAGAGAACCTGTCAGTGCAAACAATGAAGCGTGCGGCCCCATTATGTACAGCGGCACCCGCATCCCAATTCATCAGATGTGAAGATCATCAGAAGAAATGATCTTCTCTGACACCGGCCAGCCAAGTCGAATGTGCCTTGTCTGTGTACATGCAATCTGTAACCTTCTTTGCTTTCTCCAAATGATTCACACTGTGAATGAAAGGTAAATCAAGGCTTCCATCTCATCTGTGACTATTCATAACTCCTGTTCCTTGCATTCTTACTAATGCATGTAGACAGTGCTGTAATCCCTTCTCCCCGAACTTAATCTTGTCATCAGCAGAATTTCAGAGCTTCATGATGTAATCCCTATCTTGCTGTGCTGGTAAGCCACCTGCTAAGCCAGTGCCTAAGCAACCCCTTCTTCCTCCACATTCTATTTAGAGGAGTTGGAAAACATAACTAGAAGATCCTTACTTTTACAAAGCCAACATGAACTCTTACTGACATAACTGCAATCACAGTATAGACAGACAACTGACAATCTGTGACTGGTGGGCAGAGGCAGCTGGTCCTCGTGAATATCGAGGACCATACTCACCCCTAACTCCACCACTGTGCCATTGCCATCACCCTTTCAGTGACCCCAGTGAGGGGCACTAGAGAGATGGCAGCCCTGAAGCAGTGATGGTTGTGCTAGTTTCAGGCCATACTGGAACTGGAAACCCTTTTAACACTCACTGAATGTAGTATGTACTTTTTGGAATGAAGTATATTCTTTTTTTTACATGAATGTTAATCCATACTAATAGCTTATAAGAAAGTGAGTAGTTTTACTTAGATTACTTAGAAATCTTCCATTGTCCAGATAATGGACGTATTTATGGGTAATTTAGATGTGGTTGTGTGTACTGCCGGAGTATCTAGAACACCTTGTCTGGTAAACATATCTCTTATACTTGTTATCACACATCTGCTGTTTTAGTATGCAGGCTTCAGAATACAAACAATAACAATCTGTCACCATTTCAAGTACTTCCAGGCATATTAATCAGCACCTATGTTCCCATAAAATTGTTATTTAACAAGGTGAGGTTGTTATGCTTCTATTAGCACAGTCTGTATTTTCACTATAAAAAACATATCTTTCATGCCAGGTGTAATACTTAATGCAGGAAAGATCCATCAAGCGCTCTCTGACGATCCGTTTTACCATATTTATACTAGTCCCAAAGGGCAATCCAGGTGATTAAAGAGGTAATTACACCTTTATTAAAATTACCAGATCTCTGCTAACAGTCATTGAATAATATCTGTCTCAAGGTCTCCTGGTAAAGCTAGAAGTCACTATATGCCTTGCTGCGTGGGTGGGTGCGTTATCTAAACTAGGCAGGGCTTCTTAATATATTGTCTAGCCATTAAATATCATATTTATTGGTATGTTAATAAATAACAATAATACATAATAACTTCTATTTACACATTCTTTGAAAAAAAAAACTGTGAAAGGTTATGACATTTGCTTACATAATATGGTGCTATCTGGTGTTCAGAAGAATGTATAACAATGTGCATGTCCACCTACTGAGCTGAGTGAGGGTGGACACACATGCTCAGTCGCTCTCCCCATTGCTAGGTCTCTGCAGTAGACATGCTCTGCAGGCAAGTCAGAACATCTGATTGGTTGCCATGACTGCTCCATAGTTCCTTTGCTTAAAGTGATATAGTCACCCCTCTTTCTTTATGTGAAGTTTTCCACACCATCCACAAGCTTAGATGCTGCCCAATCAATATATACCTGTATAAAACATGTCTGTGTCTTCTTTCTGTTCTAAAATCACTTCATTTCACCAGTGAACAGTGTCAGTTAATTCATGAACAGTGTCACTGTTCACTAGGCGGGGTTTCTTGACAGTTGGCAGAGAGAGACGAACTGCTATGATGCCCCGCCTAGATGACACTGTCCACCAATGAAATGAAGCAATGTTAGAGCAGAAAGAAGGCACAGACAAATGTTATACAGGTATATATCGAATGTGCAGCTTGTGTATGGTGTGGAGAACCGCACATAGAGTAAGGCTGGGTTCACACTGCGTTTTTTTAATCCGGATGCATTTGTGTGCATCCGTTTTGATCCATTTTTCCATTGACTTCCATTGTAAAAAAATGGATCAAAACGGATCCATTTTTTTAACGGACACAAAAACATAGCTGACACTACTTTTGTGTCCGTTAAAAAAAACGGATCCGTTTTGATCCGTTTTTTTTTTACAATGGAAGTCAATGGAAAAACGGATCCAAACGGATGCACACAAATGCATCCGTTTTTTTGCAAAAAAACGGATGAAAAAAACTGATTGCAAAAACGCAGTGTGAACCCAGCCTTAGGGGGGGGGGGTGACAATATTTGCTTATAACTATGAAATATATTGTCAGTATATAAACATAAGGTAAACAAAACAGGAATGTTACTTCATCATATGGGTTAGATGGTATTGGTTAGTAGTATAGACAAGTGAAACTAAAGTATGTTTGGTTTTGCAAAACCCTGACAGCTCAGCATTTGACTCGCGGTGCCTGGAGAAGATAGACGCAGCCATGGGCCATATTTTTTTGCACCACTAAACCTTATATAAATAAGATTGGGAAAATATGCCTGCTATGGTAGGCCAGCACTATAACTTTTTGCCATATGTTTATTAAATTAAAGGTCAAAAGTCACCAATTTCCTTTATTTTGCTGAAATGAGACAGACATTAAATATGGTTACTAAATCATAAATAACCTGAGGAGAAAGAACATTAAATATAATTAAACATCCCACACAAGTATGGCAAAATATTTCAAGGCAGTCATAGTCATTAGAATGTGCTTGAGAGGGGGTGGCAGATACAAGCAGATGTTTATATGCCTCTTTTAGATGCTCACTGTGCAGTCCATGAAGCGTCTGTAACCACATCTATCCTGACTGCGGATATGATAGCCATGGAAATGTAAACAGGCCATCGGAAATGCCACTCTGGGGACTGCAGCCTCTGACCATGCTCAAAGTATTTGTTTTTCCATAACTCCAGATGATGACAAGAAGAAGACTGCAAAACCTAATCCTGTTTTCCTTATTGGACATGTTTTAATAATGTTAAGCTTTAGTTTCCAGCACATACATTAAGATACAAGTCTAATGTTAAACTTGCCCTTTATAGAATACTAATTGTCTGGGCTTAGACACACAGGTGTTGTATTGTCATATAGATGATGATCTGCTGTGTCTATGGCATATACCGTATTTTCCGGCCTATAAGATGACTAGAGTTGGAAATATACTCACCGTATAAGACTACCCCTCTTCCAACACACACCAAATAAAAATGAATAAAAAACATCAGACAGCAACGAGATCTGAGGTAGAGAAGGAGGTACAGTAATACCGGTAGGATACAATGGCGGGCCAGACAGGTGAAAGAGGTGTGTTTTTCTGGGCGGAGCGCCACTCTACCATATCTCTTTTTTCCATATTCCAGATGTCTGCAGCTTGGTCTGCCGTCATATGGTCGCCGCATATGGTGGGGATGCGGTTGGGGTTTCTTTTTGCTCCCCCCCACCATATATGTTGATTGCAGATTCTCCAGTCCAGTTCCAAAGTTTTTCGGCACCCCATCTATAAGACGACCCCTGATTTATAAGAAGATTTTCCTGGGTTCAAAAGTAGTCTTTTACACAGGAAAATACAGTAAGTCCATTACAGATTTTCTAAAATAAAGACAAAATGTCCTAGAAAGGGGAAATGCTATGCAATAATAATAAATAAAAGATCAATTACCTGATAAAATAAAACTCAGCAGACGGGCATTTTTTTTAAGCAGGGGAAGCCAGGGTGCAGGCAGCATCTCCAATGTATCTATATACTATATAGTAGGTGACCTTGTTGACTTGTCAGTGAAAGGATGGGGAGGCATTTATTAAACACAAATGTGATCAGTTGAAAGGTCTCAGTGTATTGATGTGGTGGCAGGATGGGGTGAAGAACACTTGCCACTCATTTTGGGACATTGCATGTGCTCCCAAAATACCCACCAGGATCTCTACTTTAAAGCTGATGTAACTGCCCAGTGAAACATACAGCTTATGTCTTGCTGTTCAGTCTACAAGAGTCCCTGTTCCTTTAAAGTGACTGTACCATCAGGCCCAGGCTGAAGCACTGGAGGCGGGCCGACCCACCCTTAGTGGGAAGAAACTCCAGCCCCTCCATGACATGACTCCATTAGAATCAATGGAACCCTATCATAGAGGAGCTAGGGTTTCCTCACACTAATGCTTCAGCCTGGGCCTGGTGGTACAGTCACTTTAAGTCATTAACATACTTTCCATGGTACACTACAATAGCGTGCCATGTAAACTATGAAAACTACTTAGAGCAGCAGGGACTCCTGTTTATTTGACAGCTAACCCTGTTCCTCTAAAGTAACCAGCGATGTCCCATTAATCCTTGCTTACTGTCTATCTTAAGGAGATAAGCTGTAATGCTGTGCATAGCTACTTAACTCTTACTTATAATGTATGGGTCAGGCACTCTGCACCTTGCCCGATGGGTGTAGGGCTGGTGTATTAAATGTATTTTTTCTTACACATGAAATACATAACTGAGGTTAAAAGGTACCTGTCATAAGGCCCATCTCTCCCGAATGTCATACAGATGCAACTCATGCCTGCTTCCTTGGCTATGTCCAACACTGGCCGAGTTCTGTGTACTTTTTAATTTTTAGGTCCTGTGCGTGGTAACGTGTCCAAGGCAGCGCGATCTTCTGGTGGTAGAGATCGTGACTGGTACCCATTTAACCGTGTTTCTTTGGAATCGTACCTAATGCAAGCGATTGGAAAATTAGATTCTGATTTCTTTTTCTCCATTTACCTAATGGAGCTGTTTAGAGGCCTAGCAATCAGACTCATGGGTCAGTAAGTGATGCCATATACTAGCAATATACCATTAATTTCAATCAAGAAAACCCCTATTAGTCAGGGAAAACTCCTAATGTGATATCTCTGCTCATCATCCTGCATCTTGTTTTACTATCATGGATTTCTCCAAAGAAACTATGCCAAAATATCAGAATTTCTGTTTTATTAGATATTGGCTAAAATGAACTTCTCTGTTGTAGTGTGAACCCAGCCTTAGGGGTGTTAAAAATGACATCTCCATTTCAGGTGGCTGTTTATTTATTTTTTACCATACAATATCCTATTTCAAACAGCCATGATTTTCCTACAATTTATGTACTTTTGACATATATTATCATAATAGACTGTTCTTGAGCCTTCATAAACTAGTGTACTTCTGAGGTTCTCCTACTTAATGTGTTTTGTTGTTACCAAGGCTAAAAACAAATAAAGAGAAATATGGTTTCTCAGTGAATAGACTCCTTTCAGACCTTCAGAAGCACACATTCCTACACACATTTGTTACACTGCCAAAGTTTTCAAAGTTTTCAGAGCCAAAGTTTTCAGAATGAGTGTGTGTGTAAAATACTACCTTGGGGGCCACGCTCTCGTGTAAAGTGTTTAAAGCCTCAAAATTGTAGCTGTCAAAGGTATTAATGAGGCATATGCCGATGCTTTCTTCCTCAGAAAGACGTGTGGTCTAGAGTGGGCATAGATCAAGAGCAGCTAGTATAGTATTTTTGTCATTTTGACCAGTATTCATCCAAGAAAATTTCTTAAAAGGACTTAAATGTCTTAAAGGACCTGTCAGCTCTCATGATATTTTTTATTGGGGTACACCCACCACTGTTGTTGGCTTTTGTTTCAATAAATTGTTTAAGATGAGGAAATCACAATTGTATGCTTCTAATGCCTTACTTTCATGATATAATTAGAGATGAGTGAACCAGGTTCGGGTACGAGTCGATCCAAACCTGAACGTTCGGTATTTGATTAGCTGGGGCTGCTGAAGTTGGGAAGCTCTAAGGTTGTCTGGAAACCATGGATACAGCCAATGACTATATCCATGATTTCCACATAGCCTTAGGGCTTTATCCAACTTCAGCAGCCACCGCTAATCAAATGCAGAAAGTTCGGGTTCGGATCGACTCGAGCATGCTCCAGGTTCTCTCATCTCTAGATATAATATTACTACAGGGAGAACTTTTTATGTTTTCTATAAATTTCACCCACAAACCAAATCCCTAACTTTTTGTAAGTTGTGTAAAATAGCTGTCAGAACAACCTGAGAGATATTATTGGACAAAATATCTTGTCCTTTGTGATTGGTCTAGAAAATCATAGAAAAACAAAATGAGATGTTTTGTCTTTTTAAATGGGTTATTCAGTGTTAGAAAAACAAGGCCACTTTAAACATGACTCTTGTGTCCAGTTCAGGTGTGGCTCTGGGGACAAGAGTCGAGTTGTACAATAACAATCAACGTACAATATTGGACTAATTCCAAGCTGTGCCACATCTTAGTGTGGCTGGTGCTGCATGGAGTGAAAAGTGGGTCTGTGAGCCACAAAACGAAAAAACACTGGTAAAGCATGTAACATTAACAGACTCTGGCACTTTTTGGACTATTATGAATGGAAATCGCATAGAGCTGAAAATTACACGTAAACTGTGCCCACCACAGTTGGTGAGAGAACCTGGCCAACACACACTGATACAAACTACTGAAGATAAGCCCTAATTAGGTACAATCATCCTGTTAAACCCACCAATCCCTCTACTTGTAGCACTAAGCATACACATTTGCCCTGTCCAGTATATCAGAACCAAGTCAATAATACTTTGGTGCCTTGAAGCAATTTCTAAACACTCAGGGCAAATGAAGATGATCCACACTGAGAGGTGTGTGCATACAGTCCTTGGTGATGGTAGATGGCTTAGGGTCTTTTCCAAATTCAATGTGATAGGAGAGAATTCATGCAGGGATAACTGTTGAATACAAGGTCTTGGTAATAGCAGTAAGGGGTATAGAGTGTGGGTATGCTCCGTCCGGCAGCGTGCACATCAAAATTCCGGCCACAGTACTTTGTTATGTCCCAGGTTGTACAGAGGCTGTAGCAGAACCAAACTCCAACACATTTCGGAAAATGATAAATTTTCCTTAATCAGGGAGGAGTCCCCTAGTTGCTTGTCTTCTTTTATGGCATTGAAAGTAGGGGAAGTCATCGGAACTAAGACTGATGCTATAAATAGAAGCTATGCTTCCTGAGGAAGCTGTGCATAACAGCGAAACATGTTGAAGGGGCTATATTTTAGATTTTAACTGCTACTCCTGATGCTCACATACTACATAACCAGCAGTTACATTAAAGGGAAATTCCAGGCAAAATTTTAGGATATGTTATTGCCAACAAAAGTTGTGAAAATTTGTAATAGACACCTATTCTGGGAAATGCACCTATAATGCATTTTCCCTACACTTACTATAGCATGGCGTGTTCAGTTCTCTGTAAAGTTGGTGACGTCACATCAAATAAACTGCCAGCTCCTGCTGCTCCAGTCTGTCCGTCTGTCAGCTAAAGGGACCACCACCTCCATCATCCCCCAGCTCCCTGCACCTCTCTCCATGCCGGAAGCTTTCGGCACCGCTAGTCCGGCAGCCGCCTGCTCCTGCTGCTCCCCACTACCTCTGCCGGCTAGAGAAGGGTACTGGGATGTGCTCTAGGCTGGCAGAGGACATCCCTGCAGCAGGGACAGCAGACAGAAGTAGTGGGGAGCAGCAGGAGCCGGCTGCTGGACTAGCGGTGAGCAGGGCCGCAGGTGCTGGGGCACGGGTGATGGTGGCCTAGGGAAGGGTGCAGGGAGCTGGGAGAGGCCAGTGGGGGTGATCTCCACTAAGGGAAGAACCTGCAGAGCTAGCTGGGAGAAGCGGGAGCTGGTGGCTGCCGACAATAGATCCACCCCCATGGAGAGAGGTGCAGGGAGCTGGGGGAGGATGGAGGGGGTGATCGACAGACGAATTGCAGCAGTGGAGGGATGGACTGGAGCAGCAGGAGCTGTTTGTGACGTGACGTCACCAACTTTACAGAGAACTGAACAATCCATGCAGTAGCAAGTGCAGAGAAAATGCACCATAGGTGCATTTCCCTTAATAAGTATCTATTAGTAATTTTCAAACCTTTTGTTGGGCAATAACATACCTTAAAATTTAACTGTAGGGCTCCAAGAATTATATGCAATTTGCATAAGCATAAGGGTATGTGCTTTTATTTATTTTTTTGTATACTTACCACATGATTTTAAATAATTAAAAGTGAAGTTTAAAGTCATGTCCCTAAGGGGGCTCTTCCATGGGATTGGTATAAGTGGTCATATTGGACCCACAACCTCTGACTAGGAGGATTTGTGATTTTCATCTCCGGGTCATCTCGGCCAGTACTTAAAGGGGTATTCCCCCCAAGAGCTAAAAAAATGAAATGCTCCCAAACCTAGCTGGCCTTACTCACCAAGTCCCTCTGAGTATTTTGAGACATCTCCCATCTTTCTAGCTGCTGCCGTTCCTGAGTTACAAGTTTTTCTAAAAGCCAATCTATATCCAAGATAGAAAACTACATTTCCCATCATGCAATGCTTCTGCCTGATGATGGTGAAGTAGCAGAGCTGAGACAATGAAGGAGATGATGACAGTTTAGCAGAGCTGAGATGGCGGTGTCGGTGTAGCAAAGCTGAGTTGGAAGAGACGTAGCAGAGCTGAGTTGGGGATGACAGTGTAGCAGGGCTGAGTTGGGGATGACAATGTAGCAGAGCTGAGTTGGGGATGACAGTGTAGCAGAGCTGAGTTGGGGATGACAGTGTAGCAGAGCTGAGTTGGGGATGACGGTGTAGCAGAGCTGAGTTGGGGGGTGACGGTGTAGCAGAGCTGAGTTGGGGGTGACGGTGTAACAGAGCTGAGTTGGAAGTGACGGTGTAGCAGAGCTGAGTTGGGGATGACAATGTAGCAGAGCTGAGTTGGGGATGACAGTGTAGCAGAGCTGAGTTGGCAGTGACGGCGTAGCAGAGCTTAGTTGGCAGTGACGGCGTAGCAGAGCTGAGTTGGGGGTGATGGCGTAGTAGTGCTGAGTTGGCGGTGACGGCGTAGCAGTGCTGAGTTGGGGGTGACGGTGTAGCAGTGCTGAGTTGGGGGTGACGGTGTAGCAGTGCTGAGTTGGGGGTGACGGTGTAGCAGAGCTGAGTTGGGGGGGACGGTGTAGCAGAGCTGAGTTGGGGGGGACGGTGTAGCAGAGCGGTGCAGTTGGGGGTGACGGTGTAGCAGAGCTGAGTTGGGGGGGACAGTGTAGCAGAGCTGAGTTGGGGGGGACGGTGCATCAGCGCGCCCCCGCATCAGAGCTTCCCATACCACACAGTAAAGCAAGTGGACAGAGCCGCTTGCTTCACTGTGTGAACTGACAGGTCTTTCTGCGGCCAGAATTCACTTATTCCAGAGGCAGAAAACTGACATGTCAGTTGTTTGCGGCGGCGTATGGGATACCGGCAGGAGCGCACATGATGTGTGTATGCTCCAGCCGGGAGCCCATAGAACAACAGGTATTGTTCCACCGCAGTAAAAGTATGGCCGTTGTTGCCATCGGCAAGGCTGGGTTCACACACAGTATATTTCAGTCAGGATTTGGTCAGTATTTTGCAACCTCAACCAGGAGTGGATTGAAAACACAGAAAGGCTCTGTTCACACCAACTCAATTTCAACATTGTGTGAACATAGCCTAAGGGTGCATTCACATGTAAAGTGAAAATCACAAATCCTCCTTTGTTTTCAATCCACTCCTGGTTTTCGTTGCAGTATGAGGACCAAAATACTGACTGAAACATACTGTTTATGAACCCAGCCTTAATGTGGTTATCTGAAAAAGCAGCTAACTTATTACATGGTCCAAAAAAAAAAAAATTGTCATTTAAATATTTTTAAGAAAATGTCCCATTCCATTACATGTACTCCATGTTCCAGTTTTACTTAAAAGACCCATTTCCAATAGTAGCGTCCGCTAGTTGCATTTGGTATAGGTAGTCATGCATGCGCAGTTCTGTATTGCAGCAAGTCAGCAGATCCCATTGGCACAATAAAAAGTAAGTTTGTATTTCACTGAAAATGCTATTAATCCTTAAATCGTTCTAGCATGTGGTACCATTGTTTTATATAGAATTCTATTGTTAGGAATATCCCTTTAAGTCAGGTAGTTCTTAACAAGATGTATAATTTGTTAACATTTGATAAGAGGGTCTGGCTCCTGTTTCCTAATCTGTAATCTTTTGCTTTTCTAGCTGCTCCCTCCAAAACAGAATGTTATGTTTCATCTTACTTCCAAGGAAATACTTATTCACTGACAACAATGGAGGTTATCTTTTTTTTTTTTTTTTTTTTTTTTTTCAATCTGTAGCTTTTGAGTATGTGTAAAGGTTTATCTTAGAAAGCGCAGAAGGTCTGTTTGATTTCCCATAAATGTACACTACACCTACCATGTGTCTCACTGGTGTGAAACTATTTACTTCAAACTCATGTTATATCAGATGTTTGCCACCCTGTTCTCTCAAGAGCCGATAGCTTAACTGGTGCCATGAAGTCGAAAGAAAATCTTTTAAAAAAACACTTTTAGTTTACTTATCTAAGATGACTATTCAGTAGAATAAAGTACCAGATTTGTTATTGCATACATGGTTGTCTCAGCAGCGGTTTGAAAAAAAACAAAAAAAAAAACATACTCGGACTACAGTACACAGCAGTTATGCTCTTTCAGTTGACATTGTCACCCCACCTATGTTATCCCATCTTTATTATGTTTTTACCTAAAGATATTGCCCATTTTTTACTGTGTTGCACATATTTTTATTTATTTATTTATTTTATTTTTTCTGAAGTGCTGTGAAGTGACTGAATACTGTAGTTTCTCACCGAATCAATCTTTAGCGTTTCCAATATATATTATTATTTAAAAAAGAGTTTTAGATTCTGGGAAGCTTGGTAAACAAATGACAACTAATATGGAGAAAGTCTGTTGTTGGTTGGAAATAGCCAAGGGTGATGCTATCCAAGTAAACTCATTTAAATATCTTCACAATCTGAATGGGTCACCTGCCGATGCTGCAACCATTTCTAAAGCTATACCCCCTTCACTAATGGCGTGTTAAATAATCAATAATTGTAAAAATTGTTTTACAATCTAATAGACATATTGGGAAGAATTTATCACTGTGTCCTGTGGTGATGTTTTATGTACATTCATGATGGAACTGTTTGTATGATTATTCTAGTCTACAAAGAAACAATTTTACAATAAGGATTTGTGTGTCCTGCTTTCATTGTTTCCATATTGGATACTGGGAGTAGCGACTTGGTTTGCTGGACACGGTCACACAGTGCGACAGTTGGCACAGTTGCTGTATATAGGTAAAAGAAAAAATCATTAGGGTACAAACACCACAGGGTAGATCCGCAGGGGATTTCCTGACCTGTTGTTTGCATGGGAAGCCATAGTATGTAAGGACGGAGAAGGATCAGAGCGGCACTCCGTGCAAGCTGGTGGTGCACGAGGAAAGAAGCGTAGTCCCAAAGTAGTATATCAAATGGAAATCCCGGCACTCACCATATTCATCTCATTATTTTATTTGGTTCAAAAACCGTAACAGTGTGACAGCAGAACGCGTTTTCGGCTATATGCCTTTGTCAACTGCCTCAGCTGTTTCACACTGTTACGGTTTTTGAACCAAATAAAATGATGAGATGAATATGGTGAGTGCCGGGATTTCCATTTGATATAGTATGTAAGGAGACCGCCCCGTTAAACTGCCCCCTCCCCCCCCCCCACACACACACCGGATGGAGCACACATTACCTTCTCCAGGATCCAGGGTTCTGGACGTCCGGCTCAGCCAATCAGTGTGCTGCGTCGGGGCGGCACACTGATTGGCTGAGCAGGTGGTCTCCTTACATACTCGCAGTGGGATGTCCATTGCTTTCTATACAAACTACATTCCAGGGATCCGCCGCGGATCCGCCCTGTGTGTTTGTACCCTTACATGGTTTCCAACCATGGTTCTCAATATCTTGTCCAATGCATAGACATACTGAATAGAAGCCTATTCGCTTAGAATTTTTTATTTTAATTTTTTTCTTCATAAGGCAGAAAATATTTGTACACAGAAAACTTTGTGCAGTGTCATATAGTCTTCTAGTCAGGTGCATATTTCTAGAAACCGCTGATACATTAGTATGAAATACTGCATGGTAAATCAGGTTAGAACCTTAAAGGGCAACTCCGGATAAGAAAAACTTGTTTTCTATTAAAAGTAAACTAAAAGTAATATAGATGTGTCTATACAATGTATTACCGTATCTGTACGGTTCTGCCACACTGGTAGCTGATAGAAATCCAGGAAGTGAAAAAAAATGGCCCCTGTGCCAATTCACATTGTCTCCTGCTCCTGCTGCTATCCCCCCTTCCATGCCTCAAATCTTCCATGCCTCTGTCTCACATTGTGTGTGTTTGCTGATGATGCAGACAGGGGGCAGGGCGTGATGTCACAGGAGGCTTCGCTGGATAACCCAATCCCTTGAGTGATCCACCATCTCTGACCAGCCAGAAGCAGGTGCAGCACTAATTTCACTGATTGTGATGGGTGGGGAACTGTGATGATTAGCTGAGGGAAAGCATTGCTTTCTGGGAACTGCTCAACCAGGAAGGACAAAAACACAATACAGAACAACCCCTCCCCCCCCCTCCCCCCAAACAAATGGATTTTTGGTAGTTTCAAATCTGGGATGGATAAGTAAGTAATGCGTTATGCTTCTGCAGAAGTTTCATTTTTTTAACCTCTACTTGTAGTTCCCCTTTAATAAGGGTATACAAGTAATATCTAAAAGGTATTAGAAGAAATAGCTCTTTCACTATTCAACTGCAGCTTAGATTTCAAGTTTCAAGTGTAAGACTCTTAAGTCCTAAGGAATTTGGACAAGTGTGCAGGTGTGGTAAATTATTACACATTGAAAAAATGCATCTTTATCTGTATTTAACGGTAGAGTAATGAGTAGAAAAATGTATTTGTAATTCTTTGAATTCTTCTCCCATAACACTGCCCACTTGGTAATGTAGGGCCTGCTCAAGAGATGTGCTAATGTATCATTTGATCTCTTTGAGTTTTAGATAGGGAAGCACTGCACTTTTTGCCTTGAGCCAAGCTTTCCTGGCACACAGCATACAGCACATCATGCAATATCTTATGATTCATTTATAGGATCTCTTCATCCAAGTTTCAAATCTGGAAAACAGATCTGTACTTGTTTTAAGAAGCCTAAAAAGAAAGTCACAAGAAAAGATTTTATAAACTTGGTTTACAACCTACATAAACATGTTTGGCTATATACAACAGGAATCATACTAGAGTTCAGGATACATAACAATAAATAATAAAAGGGGATTGGGTATTAAAATTTCTGCAAAGAAAAGTTTGTTTTTCTAAAGAGAAGTAATAGAATATTTATATAATTTTGGTTTATTATTTTTGTTGCAACCATTCAACCCCTTGCTGTTTCCTTTCTAACAACCATAACATTTTCAAGGGGGCTTGCTTTTTGTGGGACAAATTGTACTTTTTGCAAATTTTTTTTTAACCATATAATGGATTATCAAGTCAGAAAAAATGCACAATGTTTGGACGCTAACATTTTTTCTAAGTTCTTCATACAGTTCTTTATTCTATAGGATATCAGGTGATGAATGTAATAATATTGTCATTTTATGATCATGCCCATCACCTGTTATTCGTTCCCATTTTTTAAATTAGGTTCATGCCCATCTGACTATTCCCCTTCAAATGACCATTCCCCTTCAAGTGATCTCTGATGTCTGTCATTCTGTTAGGTACCATCTGTAGATTTTGCAATCTGTACTTTTCCCTGAATAGTCCGAATATGGTGTGAATGTGGGGCTCAGGGGGTGTGGTTAGGAGCCTAAGGGGCTGTAAATTACCAACAGGCCTCTGTGACTGTGAACTTCTAATTTTCACTTCTTAAGGTACCCATAAACCTTATACGTTGTCGGCTTTACCGCCGCTTCACAGGTTTATGGGGAGAGATATCGAGAGATAAACTGCTGTCGGAGGTTGGATAGGATAACTGACAGACGGATGATCGTTCAGCTAGAGACCCTTAGCTTAGCAGTCTCACCATAGATCCTGCCCATCAGACTCAGATCAAGTGCAAATAGTCAACCAAATAGAAAAATCTCTATATCTGGATAACTGGGAGCATAGCATAAAAAGAAAGTGATGATGGATTTATAGGCTACAAAGTGATATATATATACGGTTCAGGGAAGAAAAAGCGCTGCACCTCACACCTATGGCTGATACTAGTGCCCCTAGGCTAAATAAAAAACACATCAGAATTTTGTGTATGAATTGATCAAGCCATACTGCCCCATGTACTATCGTGCAGGTATCTGATACACATAAGTCCGTACACTGAGTCCACACCGTGCTAGTCAGTGGCCACCAACCCCAGTATGCAGTATGGCTTGATCAATTCATACACAAAATTCTGATGTGTTTTTTTATTTAGCCTAGCGGCACTAGTAACAGCCATAGGTGTGAGGTGCAGCGCTCTTTTTCTTCCCTGAACCGCATTTTGTTTCTCTCTTTTCACCGTGTTTTGCACTCCTCCTGGTGAGACCCACATGACCGCAATTAGCAGGAGACACCTGAGTGCACATGGTTTTAATCCCTCCTGTCTTTTCCCATTCTGTCTGCAGCAGCTATGGTGAGCGCAATACCTCATCCAGACTTGTGCTGTTTGGGGGCGACCTTCTCCGCCGGCGGTGCTGGCCGGGTTTTGGTGTGGTGTTTTTGGGTCTGGTCCTGTGGCATGGGGGTCGCAGGGCCGTCCCATGGCCCCCGTTCCCTGACTGTGCGCGCCTGCGGGGTTGGTGGCCACTGACTGGCACGGTGTGGACTTAGTGTAGGGACCCATGTGTATCAGATACCTGCACGATGGTACATGGGGCAGTATGGCTTGATCAATTCATACACAAAATTCTGATGGTGAGGTGCAGCACTCTTTTTCTTCCCTGAACCACAACTATATATATATACACTACCATTCAAAAGTTTGGGGTCACCCAAACAATTTTGTGTTTTCCATGAAAAGTCACACTTATTCACCACCATACGTTGTGAAATGAATAGAAAATAGTCAAGACATTGACAAGGTTAGAAATAATTATTTGTATTTGAAATAACATTGTTTTTACATCAAACTTTGCTTTCGTCAAAGAATCCTCCTTTTGCAGCAATTACAGCATTGCACACCTTTGGCATTCTAGCTGTTAATCTGTTGAGGTAAGCTGGAGAAATTGCACCCCACGCTTCTAGAAGCAGCTCCCACAAGTTGGATTGGTTGGATGGGCACTTCTGGCGTACCATACGGTCAAGCTGCTCCCACAACAGCTCAATGGGGTTCAGATCTACCGATAGAATACCAGCTGCCTGCTTCTGCTGTAAAGAGTTCTTGCACAATTTGGCGGTGTGTTTAGGGTCATTGTCCTGTTGTAGGATGAAATTGGCTCCAATCAAGCGCTGTCCACTGGGTATGGCATGGCGTTGCAAAATAGAGTGATAGCCTTCCTTATTCTGAATCCCTTTTGCCATGTACAAATCTCCCACCTTACCAGCACCAAAGCAACCCCAGACCATCACATTACCTCCACCATGCTTAACAGATGGCGTCAGGTATTCTTCCAGCATCTTTTCATTTGTTCTGCGTCTCACAAACGTTCTTCTTTGTGATCCAAACACCTCAAACTTGGATTCATCCGTCCACAACACTTTTTTTTCCAGTCTTCCTCTGTCCAATGTCTGTGTTCTTTTGCCCATCTTAATCTTTTTCTTTTATTGGCCAGTCTCAGATATGGCTTTTTCTTTGCCACTCTGCCCTGAAGCCCAAAATCCCGCAGCCGCCTCTTCACTGTAGATGTTGACACTGGTGTTTTGCGGGTACTATTTAATGAAGATGCCAGTTGGGGAAATGTGAGGCGTCTGTTTCTCAAACTAGAGACTCTAATGTGCTTATCTTCTTGCTTAGTTGTGCAACGCGGCCTCCCACTTCTTTTTCTACTCTGGTTAGAGCCTGTTTGTGCTGTCCTCTGAAGTGAGTAGTACACACCGCTGTAGGAAATCTTCAATTTCTTGGCAATTTCTCGCATGGAATAGCCTTCATTTCTAAGAACAAGAATAGACTGTCGAGTTTCAGATGAAAGTTCTCTTTTTCTGGCCATTTTAAGCATTTAATTGACCCCACAAATGTGATGCTCCAGAAACACAATCTGCTCAAAGGAAGGTCAGTTTTGTAGCTTCTGTAACGAGCTAGACTGTTTTCAGATGTGTGAACATGATTGCACAAGGGTTTTCTAATCATCAATTAGCCTTCTGAGCCAATGAGCAAACACATTGTACCATTAGAACACTGGAGTGATAGTTGCTGGAAATGAGCCTCTATACACCTATGTAGATATTGTACCAAAAAACAGACATTTGCAACTAGAATAGTCATTTACCACATTAGCAATGTATCGAGTGTATTTGTTTAAAGTTAGGACTAGTTTAAAGTTTCACTATTCAACTGCAGCTTAGATTTCTGTCAGTTGGGGGGGCTGCTTTGAACTATTTTCATGTCTGTAGTGGGTCTGTATCTTGCCATTGCGGTGAGCTCCAAGCTCAGGTCAGGTTGGATTCACTAAAGGTGTGCGCCTCTTAGTGAATCCGGCAGGGATATTGGGGGCAGGGCCCAATGTAAGACCAGTGTGCGAATACACCAGTCTTCATAAATCCCCAACTTTAACTTTACATTAGGGATGTTGGATATCTTCTATATGTTTGGGCTACAAAAATATATCAATGTAATTTGATGACTTATCTTTGAATGAAAACATAGCTGAAGAAAATATTCCAAGCAGGATGTGAGCAACTAGAGTACAGTGTTGATGTTGTAGATAGTAGATGGAAGAATGGTGGTAAAAACAATGGACAAAGTTGAATGAATATGCTACTTTCAAACCTATGTTGCAATGAGATAAAACTATAACGTGAAAATTTCAGTCTAGAGAAAGGAGTCGGAACAGCACAGGACAGAGTGAAATAGTTGAAGTTTATTTTTAGCTGCATTTGTAATACTAAATCAATAAAGATATCAATGCATATTTCAAACATACAATGTATAGATCAATATAACGCTATTTATGGAACTTACATGAAAGAACATCCTGTCTGTTCAATAACATTCTTTTTGAAGATAACATGTTTCACTCATTCATGAAATATTTTACATACTTAGCCTGTCCCAAATTCTATAAAAGAACCTACTCATTCCCCCAGGGTCCCTGGAATGGTGCTTTTATAATACATATATTATACCTAAACTCTAGGGGGGAGATTTATGAAGGCTTACAAATGTCCCCGCAGCTCAGGAGCTCAGGGGAGTTATGTAGAGGCGCACCCTCTGCATGCAGCCGCACCCCCTGCAACGCCCCCTCTCTGCCCCGGTAGCGAAGGTGGTGCAGATGGGGCAGATGCTAAAAAAATATTAGCAAAAATACCGTTTGCAAATATTTTTACGCCGATTTGCCCCATCTGCCCCATCTACAATATACATAAAGAACAAGCTAAGTAAAAGGATATTGTAATGGTCAGATATAATAGTCATTTATTATATGTTTTATAGTCAGTCATTATACGTGTTATGTGATATGATTTAAAATGGAAAAAAAGGGATTATTTAATGAGGAAACCACAAAATATTCATTATACCTCTAATATAATGTCACCCTATAAAAATGTGTATTTTTTTAATTCAGAAAATGGAATTTCCAAAAGATTATTATTTACATCTCAATTGTCTCGCAATAATGCAGGCAACATAAGACCTTTCTCTTTCATCAAGATCAAAGGAAAAGGAGCTAAAGCGTTTTAGTGCATTTAGAAGTTAACAAGTATTTCCCCCACCAAGCAGACTGCTCGGTGACTCCATAATCATTCCAAAGTGTTTCGTAATGAGGGAGACATTAAAGAAATATTTAAATTGCTTCCTGTAAAAAGCGATTGGTCTGGTTACATCTTTGCTGTCATCTAAAACCGTTCTGTCTCCTGTGGTCCGGCTGCCGTCTCCAGGGTGAACCGCTTGTCCTTGTCTTTTCACGTCCTGACATCACTCTGTGTGCGGCTATTTTCATTTGTGTTCAAGCACCAAGGTTAGGGAAGAGTTTAACTTCGACTTTCTTTTTATAACATTTGGTTCCTATAATTCTGAATGAATTGATTGTAAGAAGCTCTTTTTGTCCTGCCAACATGAATTTCTTTGTTCTTGTCAAATCCGTTTGTGAAAAGCTCCAAACAAAACATTTGGATTCAGGGCTGTGGTTACATAATACCTATTGGAGAGGAGATTAAGGGGGATGTTATATGAGTATTGCATTAATGCTAAGATCTTGCTGATTTCCATTTGTTATGCAACATGACCTAGATGAAGATGAATTGTGACTATATATTTGGATTTGCAGCTATGACAAGTCTCTTTATACGAATCATAGGAAGGGGATTTCAGTAGGGAGTGGGGTTTGTTCCCTCAGCTATCTAAGGGCCCTATTACACAGAGTGATAATTGGCTGAATCAGGCCAATTCGGCTGATTATCGCTCCCTGTAATATAGAGAATGATCAGCTGATGATCATTTCTTTAGGTTCAGACCTAAAATCATTGGGAGCGCATTGCTATGTGTAATAGCGATACATGGCCAACAACTAATAACTGTAGTATAAAATAGTATTAACTCCCCTTACCACGTTCACTGGTGTCCTTGGGCCTTCTCCGGTATCCTCGGAGACCTTCCCCAGTGTCTGCAGCTCTGCCTTCTGTTCCAGTCTCTAAAGTGACAGGCCACTGGCCACAGCCTGTGACTGGCTGAGCGGCCTGTCAGTTTAGAGACTGGAACAGAAGACAGAGCTGCAGACACCAGAGAAGGCTTGAGGATACCAGAGAACATGGTACGGTGAGTTAATACCTTATTATTTTATGTTAAAGGCACTGACATCACTAACAATATCCGTGCAGCCCTTGCTGCCCAATAGTTGACCTGTGTAATTGCTCAGTAAACGAACGCCAATCTAGCAGTTTATGATCAGACTTTTTAATAGGACCCTTACTGTTACAGATGTATGGTGCAACTTTAGTCTATGTTCACACTACGTAAGTCTCTGGACGTAGCACGTTCTGTGAATAAGCGGCCGGAGACTTACGTAGTTTGCTTACAATGGAAAGTATACGATGTACGGCTGCACAGATCACACTACGTACGAACTTACGCCTGGATCGTACGCGGCACTGTAAAAAATGAACCAGACCATTGTTTGAGGACGAAAATGCCTTAACTTACTCCCGTAGCGTAACATGCGGTCCCGTACGTAGTGGTGATTTCTTCATTTTGCAAGCTTTTTGTGCCGATCCAAAAGGTTCTGTGGGGTGTCCGGGGCTAGGCGAAGATTTCCAAGTAAAAGACCGCTGTCAGATCGCTACGTAGGGCACTCGGGAAGCGTAAGTAGACTACGGGCGTAAGTTCGCGGTCCGTACGTAGCCGTCCGCAACTTGCGTAAATTCCCGGCCGGAGTTTAATACGTATATGTCCGGCCGCGAAAATATGCGGCCGGACATATACGTAGTGTGAACATAGCCTCAGTTGTCTTTTATGTTTTCTATATTGCCAACCTGTATATATACCTTTCCCACTGAAATAATTATATTTGAATGCTGTCATATAATGACAAATTACATTTGTATACAATGAGCTCACATTACTGCCAGTGCTTAATTTATATCACCATGAATGTATAAAAAAAAAAACACTACAATATATTTTATTCATAGTACCGCCAATTAACTCGGAACGTAGCAACCATATAATGCTAAAATCCATAAGAGGTTAACAATAAAGTCCTTGGCAAAGTGCAGTACAGAAATACTTGCTAGCGTTATGTCATCTCTTTGAACTAATGCATAAAGATTAGACGCTATTGCTTAGACTGAATGTGAACAGGTTGTCAGCTAAAACTAACAACTAAACAACAAGCAACTCTTCTATGTTTGTGGGTTACTTCTACCAATATATTTCTCGGGCAATCGTAGTTGCAGCCAATGCATTTGATATACATCTTTTTGTCTCTATCTTCCACATGACCTGTGGCAAAGTCTACCATGAAAGAGCCATTCCAGTGTGTGGCATTCTGCTCTGCCAGGGCATATGTCGATAAAGCTGGAAATATGCTCATAAAATTAGCACTTGGATAGACCAATGGGGCTTGTAAACAAGGAAGGTATGATAGGAATTTCTAGTGAAAGCATTTACAGCTACCATTAACAGCTTCTCTTTCTAACATCAGTACCTATAAATCTAATTGCCTACGTCACAACTATATATTTCGGTCACATTTATGTGAGGGCTATCTTCCATGATTTTATAGTTCATGTTTAGTTCATGTCCCTCTTCTAGGTTACAAATACTGATTAAAAATACTGACCAGGATACTAAAATGTTAAAGTGGGATAGGGGTCTTCAAAGCTTGAAGCTTAATACGGTTTAGTCAACCAAAAATATTGCATCACTGTTTAGTTACTAACTTCCGACTCAATGGGAAACAGATACAAATAACTTCAAGGGATTTGAAGTGACATCATTTGTCCAGAATACTTTTAAAGGGGTTGTCCAGCGAAAATCTTATTTTATTTTAAATCAACAGCTTTCAGAAAGTCATATAATTTTGTAATTTACTTCTATTAAAAAAATCTGTCTGAGACAGGAACTGTTCAAAGCAGAAGAGGTTTTCTATGGGGAGTTCCTGTCTGTGCCAGAGATGTCAGCAAAGAGCAAGGTGTCTGAATGAAAATAAAACATTTCCTGCAAGACATACAGCAACTAATAAGTATGGGAAAACTTGACATTTCTAAATAGAAGTACATTACAAATCTATATAACGTTCTGACACCAGTTGATTTTAGAGAAAAATATTTTGGCTGGACAACCCCTTTAATGTCTAGAGGCATTGTTGATGCTATAGAAACATACTAAACTGACTATAACACATTAAACCTAGTATTTAATAGTATTTAATTGAAAACAATAACATCTACTTACCATGGCTCCATTCCACTGCTATGATTCCCGGTGTCTGGCCACTTCCAGGTGTTAAGACGTGACATCGCAGGTCCACTCAGTGGAAGGACAGGGTAAAAATCCAGGGGGTTAGGCACATAATAAAGAAGGTATACTTACCCATATCGTGGCTGCACAACGCTCAGCACCACCAGCTCGATCTCAGACTCCGGTCTCCAGATTTCTCACAGTTACTGTGTCGTCACAGCGCAGCAGGAATTTACCTGCTCAGCCAGCCAGTGAGTGACTATTGAGTCACTGAGCAGGCATCTCTGAGCTGGGTTAAGATGCTGCATGACCAGGAGCTACAGGAGGCTGGCAGTGATCCGTGAGCAGTATCATGCACTGCAGGGGCACAGGAATAGGTAAGTTTTTCCTTCATGTTCTCCTTTAACAACCAATGCTGGTGTAAAAAAAAGTAGAATGTAGGAAGTTTTTGGTTTGCCAGTGTTATGAAGTACAGTAATACTTCAGCTTCTGAACAACTCTGTGTTCAAACATTTCGGTATTTGAACAAAAAACTAAATTTTCCCCTGAAGTAAGGGCGCCGGCAGCCTAGAGAAAGGGTGGCGGAAGCTGCTGCAGGACGGATGGAAGAGTCAAATATGTTGGGGAAAGAGGGAACAGGCGGCTGCTAGGTGAGCGCTGCGGGGAGCCTGCAGCACAGGGGATTCCCATCATTATGACGGGAATCCCTGATCTGTGTTCCCTGCAACAGAGAGAGAAAGGCGGGAGCAGGGGGGCTGTTTAAACTTGCTGCGGGCTTCTGCTTCTTTCAGCTGTGGTAAACACCCATTTAGAGGGGGGATTCCCTTCATTACAAGATGCACTTTCTTAACAAGATGCACTGCTACTTACTAATAGTCTTTACACTCTGTGGGCCGGGTGCTCTGCACCTGACCCATGGAGTGTAAAAAACAATTCAAGAAATTTGCATTGTTCCCTATGGAAACACACAGCTTTGTTCTCTGGAACAGATTTCCAGAACCGATTATTCTAGAGAACGGAGGTACCACTATAATTGCTTTGTATTAGTCTATAGGATACAGTAATTCCAATGTTTGTTATCAAATGTATCAAATCAGCCCATTGTGGCCAAAAGCTGCCCTTAGGTTAACAGAGTTCTGCACTTTTTCCTAAAATTTCTGCTTCCCAGTAACAAGATTATGACAAGATACTTGTCATTGTGTTTAGACTGTCAGCGGAAACATGACATAAGGGAGCTTCTGAGGACAACAAACACTCACCAGACAAAATTATACAGGAGCTCAGAATTGTTTTATTTAGTACAAAACAAAACATTAGTCAAAGACTTATCATGCAGGCCAAAAACAGATTTGCACAATTTACTTTTCTAACACAAGTTAAAAATTGTAAAGTTTCAAAGAGCTATTTAGAAAAGACTCCCAATTTTTGATGAGCCAAAGTCATAGAAATGCATCTCTGGAATTCTTTCTGATTGTTGTATAAATAGTAATATAGAGCTCATGCTTTGTTATGCATCTTTTGGTTAGAATATTGATGCTGCTCTATCAACTAAGACAGGTGGCGGAAGGGCTCTAAATGGCTGTAAATACACAGCTACTTACAAACAAAACCGCCGCAGAATTCCTCTGTGTTTGCTTAGTGTGAACAGGGCCAAAGGATCGAAGATCTCTATCCATCTCTTGCACTGATTCATCAATATTGCAGTATGAAAAAAATAAGAGATTTTTTTTTAAACTGCCAAGAATGGGGCAGGTACTTGGTCCCAGCAAGTGCCAGAGATTTGTAATTTACTTCTAGTAAAAAACCTCCAGTCTTTCAGTACTTATCAGCTGCTAAATGTCCTGCTGGAAGTGTTGTATTCTTTCCAGTCTGACACAGTGCTCTCTGCTGCCACCTCTGACCATGTCAGGAACTGTCCAGAGCAGCAGCAAATCCACATAGAAAACCTCTCCTGCTCTCCAGACTGGAAAGAATACCACTTCCTGCAGGCCATACAGCAGCTGATAAGTATTGGAAGACCTGGAAGAACTAAAAGTAAATCTCTGGCACTTTCTGGCACCAGTTTATTTGAAAGAAAACATTTCTTTGATAAAAAAAAAGGGTCTGCAAACCTGATTTCCTATTGTTTGGTTTTCCCAGGTCCTATGGGCACCTTTACTTCCCACCAGGGGTGTTGTCATACAAGAATGCACAGTAAAAGAATCCCCATTTGGGCCCCTGACATAATAGCAGGGACCCTTAACTAAGACACAACATAGTAACATACATAGTAACATAGTAAATAAGGTTGAAAGAAGACAAGAGTCCATCAGGTTCAACCTAGGAGAATCCTACTGTGTTGATCTAGGAAGGCGAAAAACCCCTATGGGGCAGAAGACAACCGCCCCACCACCTGGAGAAACTCCCGACCCCTTCCCCCCCCCCCCCCCCCCCCCGCGACTGCAATGGCAACCAGAACAATCCCCGGATCAACGTATCACCAGAAATCTAATGCCCATAACTTGTAATATTATATTGTTCAAGAAAAGTATCCAGGCCTCCCTTGAACTTATTTAATGAATCGGCCATGACAACCTCATGTGGCAGAGAGTTCCACAGTCTTACCGCTCGTACAGTAAAGAACCCGCGTCGATGCTGATGATGAAATCTTCTTTCCTCTAGACGTAGAGGATGCCCCCTGTCATGGTTACAGACCTAGGAGTAAAAAGACCACTACAAAGATCTCTGTACTGTCCATTCATATATTTGTACATTGTGATCAGATCGCCCCTAAGACGTCTTTTTTCTAGGGTAAATAACCCCAAGTTTGATAACCTGTCTTGGTACTGTAACCCACCCATTCCCTTAATGACCTTTGTTGCCCTCCTCTGCACCCGCTCCAGTTCACCTATGTCCTTCTTATATACCGGTGCCCAAAACTGTACACAGTATTCCATATGTGGTCTGACTAGTGATTTATAAAGAGGCAAAACTATGTTCTCATCTTTAGCATCTATACCTCTTTTGATGCACCCCATTATTTTATTAGCCTTGGCAGCTGCTGCCTGGCACTGATCACTAAAGTTGAGTTTACTGTCCACCAATACCCCCAGGTCCTTTTCGGAAGTAGTTTTACCCAGTGTTTTATTATTTAGCACATAACTGTACTTATTATTTCTATGGCCCAAATGCATAACCTTACATTTATCCACATTAAACTTCATTTGACATTTCTCCGCCCAAGCCTCTAGCTTCTCCAAATCCCTCTGTAATATGATATTATCCTCCTCTGTACTGATTACTTTACCCAGTTTAGTATCAGCTGCAAAAATGGAGATTCTACTCTGTAGCCCCTCTACAAGATCATTAATAAAAATATTAAAAAGAAGTGGACCCAACACTGACCCCTGTGGTACCCCACTAGTAACTAAAACCCAATCTGAATCTTTTCCATCAATGACCACCCTCTGTTTTCTATCACACAACCAGTTACTTACCCATTTGCATACGTTTTCCCCCAGTCCCAGCATCCTCATTTTGTAGACCAACCTTTCATGCGGCACAGTATCAAATGCCTTTGAAAAGTCCAGATACACAACATCCACAGCCTCCCCCATGTCCAGTCTATAACTTACCTCTTCATAGAAGCCGATCAGATTAGTCTGACAGGACCGATCCCTCATAAATCCATACTGGTGCTGCGTCATAAGATTATTTTCATTAAGATACTCCAGTATAGCATCTCTTACAATCCCCTCAAATACTTTACCTACTATAGATGTTAGACTTACGGGCCTGTAGTTTCCAGGATCACTCCTTGACCCCTTCTTGAATATTGGTACCACATTAGCTATGCGCCAGTCCTGTGGAACAATCCCTGTCGTAATAGAATCTTTAAATATTAGGAATAACGGTCTGTCCAACACAGTATTTAATTCTTGCAAAACTCTAGGATGGATACCTTCTGGGCCCGGTGACTTATGGATTTTAATGTTTTTAAGGCGTTTCCCCACTTCTTGTTGTGTTAGGCAGGTGAGATTTATGGGAGGATTAACATTATCCCTAGTCATGTCGTCTGTTATGGGATTCTCCTCTGTGAATACAGTAGAGAAGAATGTATTTAGTAGATTGGCCTTTTCCTCTTCCCCCTCCACCATTTCACCCAGATTATTTTTGAGGGGACCAACATTTTCGGTTTTAAGTCTTTTGTTATTTATATAGGTGAAGAACATTTTGGGATTTGTTTTACTTTCAGTGGCTATCCTTCTTTCTGTTGCTATTTTTGCTTCTTTTATTTGCGTTTTACACATTCTATTCTTCTGTCTATAGTTGCTCAATGCTTCCCCACTACCTTCTTGTTTTAGTTGTCTGAATGCTTGTTTCTTATCATTTATTGCACCCCTTACAGCTGAAGTTAACCACATTGGATTTCTCTTATTTCTACTACGTTTATTCCCATATGGTATGTGTCCTTCACACGATTTACCCAGGATGCTCTTAAATATGTCCCATTTCTCTTGTGTACTTTTATTTCTGAAGGCATTGTCCCAGTCTATCTTCCCAAGGTCCTCTCTTAGTTTTTGGAAATTAGTCTTCCTGAAATTTAATGTTTTTGTAGCCCCTCTACTAATAATTTTATTGAAGGATAATTGAAAACTTACTATGTTATGGTCACTATTACCTAGGTGACCCCCCACCTCTATTTTTGATATTCTGTCGGGCCTATTGGTTAAGATCAGGTCCAGAAGGGCCCCCCCTCTTGTTGGTTCCTCTACTAGTTGGGAAAGGTAATTATCTTTTACTATTTCCAAAAACACGCTTCCCTTCCTGGAGCTGCAGGTTTCTGCTTTCCAGTTTATAATTGGGTAGTTAAAGTCCCCCATAATAATGACTTCCCCCTGCTTCGCTGCCACATCTATTTGTCTTATAAGAAGATTTTCTGATTCTTCCACTATACTTGGAGGTTTATAACTCACTCCTATAAGAATTTTATTATTCTTCGTCCCTCCCCTTATTTCTACCCAAAGAGACTCCACATTATCATCACATATATCCTCCCGCAGAATAGGCTTAAGGCATGATTTAACATATAGACAGACCCCTCCCCCTTTCTTATTTTTACGGTCATTTCTGAATAGACTATAACCCTGAATATTAACGGCCCAGTCATAGGTCTCGTCCAGCCATGTCTCGCTTATCCCCACTATATCATATTTCTCTTCCACCATTGAGTTCTAATTCCTCAGCTTTATTAGTGAGGCTTCGAGCATTAGTATACATACATTTAATATATTTGTCCATATTCCCTTTCCTTTTATCACTAGTGACTATTCTAACCCCTCCCGCCGCTCCACCCCCAGTTCCATAATCTAGGCCCAGCTCTCCATCTACTCTGTCTTCACTTACTATATTGTAGTTGCCCTCCCCCCCCGGTCCCTAGTTTAAACACTCCTCCAACCTCTTAGCCATCTTCTCCCCCAGCACGGCTGCACCCTCCCCATTGAGATGCAGCCCGTCCCTACTGTAGAGCCTGTAACCGACCGAGAAGTCGGCCCAGTTCTCCATGAACCCAAACCCCTCTACCCTACACCAGCTCTTGAGCCACTTATTTACCTCCCTAATCTCCTGCTGTCTCTCAGGTGTGGCTCGTGGTACAGGTAATATTTCGGAGAATATCACCTTGGAGGTCCTAGTTTTTAGCTTCCTGCCTAAGTCCCTGAAATCGTTTTTAAGGACCCGCCACCTACCTCTAACTTTATCATTGGTGCCAATGTGCACTATGACTGCTGGGTCATCGCCAGCCCCTCCCAGTAATCTGTCAGCCCGATCCGCGATGTGACGAACTCGAGCGCCAGGAAGGCAACACACTGTTCGACGTTCCCGGTCTTTGTGACAGATTGCCCTGTCTGTCCCCCTAATAATTGAGTCCCCCACTACCAGTACCTGCCTGGCCTGCCCTGAACTCCTGTTTCCCACCTTACTGGAGCAGACACCCCCCTGGCTTTCAGAGGCTATGTTGCAACAAGTTTAATAAAATGTTATCTGTTAATTTCACATCCATATTCTAATGTTTATTGTCTTTTATACACACTCTTACATTGTACAGGTAGGAAGTATTGACTCTTCAGCACTTTGTTTCCTTCTCTTAATGGGGCTTTGGGATACACATGGAACTAGTGCCCCCAAAACTTAATAAAATAATAGACCCTGTCCCTGTTCCTACTGTTCCAGACCCTTCTTCCAGCCTGTGGCCTGGTCTTTCATTGGCCTGGCACAAGTAGACAAGTAGACGTAAACATCTGCTTGTGCCAAGGTCCAGTGCCTAAAAGGCCTGTAGTTTACAAGAGCAAATAGGTGGACTGGAAACCTATGGCTCCCTGCTCACTCAAAGTATTCAATTGTGTCTGTGTCCAGAGAACAATGGAATCCACAGAATCATATAGATTCCAATGATGCTGTGAGTTTCAGTCAGCAAAACACCATTTAATCTGGGTCCCTCGGCTGCATAATGCACCCATAATGCGTATACAGTTGAAGGCCGGGTTAACACACTGTCAGGTTGCAACACTCACACACTCTTACTCTTGTGCCAGTTTTTTATTGTTGTTTTTTTTGGTCTAATATTACAGTAGTTCATTTTTTATTATAATATTGCTACAATAATGCATGTACCAATCTTCATGTAATATAAAATAATTTCCATGTATTTTCACACAGATCAGTTCAAATAGAAACCGGTATTCTTTTATACAGGTTACAGGGTAGCTGCCACATGGAAAATGAAGTGCAGGCAGCAAGGTCCTCTCTTAGTTTTTGGAAATTAGTCTTCCTGAAATTTAATGTTTTTGTAGCCCCTCTACTAATAATTTTATTGAAGGATAATTGAAAACTTACTATGTTATGGTCACTATTACCTAGGTGACCCCCCACCTCTATTTTTGATATTCTGTCGGGCCTATTGGTTAAGATCAGGTCCAGAAGGGCCCCCCCTCTTGTTGGTTCCTCTACTAGTTGGGAAAGGTAATTATCTTTTACTATTTCCAAAAACACGCTTCCCTTCCTGGAGCTGCAGGTTTCTGCTTTCCAGTTTATAATTGGGTAGTTAAAGTCCCCCATAATAATGACTTCCCCCTGCTTCGCTGCCACATCTATTTGTCTTATAAGAAGATTTTCTGATTCTTCCACTATACTTGGAGGTTTATAACTCACTCCTATAAGAATTTTATTATTCTTCGTCCCTCCCCTTATTTCTACCCAAAGAGACTCCACATTATCATCACATATATCCTCCCGCAGAATAGGCTTAAGGCATGATTTAACATATAGACAGACCCCTCCCCCTTTCTTATTTTTACGGTCATTTCTGAATAGACTATAACCCTGAATATTAACGGCCCAGTCATAGGTCTCGTCCAGCCATGTCTCGCTTATCCCCACTATATCATATTTCTCTTCCACCATTATGAGTTCTAATTCCTCAGCTTTATTAGTGAGGCTTCGAGCATTAGTATACATACATTTAATATATTTGTCCATATTCCCTTTCCTTTTATCACTAGTGACTATTCTAACCCCTCCCGCCGCTCCACCCCCAGTTCCATAATCTAGGCCCAGCTCTCCATCTACTCTGTCTTCACTTACTATATTGTAGTTGCCCTCCCCCCCGGTCCCTAGTTTAAACACTCCTCCAACCTCTTAGCCATCTTCTCCCCCAGCACGGCTGCACCCTCCCCATTGAGATGCAGCCCGTCCCTACTGTAGAGCCTGTAACCGACCGAGAAGTCGGCCCAGTTCTCCATGAACCCAAACCCCTCTACCCTACACCAGCTCTTGAGCCACTTATTTACCTCCCTAATCTCCTGCTGTCTCTCAGGTGTGGCTCGTGGTACAGGTAATATTTCGGAGAATATCACCTTGGAGGTCCTAGTTTTTAGCTTCCTGCCTAAGTCCCTGAAATCGTTTTTAAGGACCCGCCACCTACCTCTAACTTTATCATTGGTGCCAATGTGCACTATGACTGCTGGGTCATCGCCAGCCCCTCCCAGTAATCTGTCAGCCCGATCCGCGATGTGACGAACTCGAGCGCCAGGAAGGCAACACACTGTTCGACGTTCCCGGTCTTTGTGACAGATTGCCCTGTCTGTCCCCCTAATAATTGAGTCCCCCACTACCAGTACCTGCCTGGCCTGCCCTGAACTCCTGTTTCCCACCTTACTGGAGCAGACACCCCCCTGGCTTTCAGAGGCTATGTTGCAACAAGTTTAATAAAATGTTATCTGTTAATTTCACATCCATATTCTAATGTTTATTGTCTTTTATACACACTCTTACATTGTACAGGTAGGAAGTATTGACTCTTCAGCACTTTGTTTCCTTCTCTTAATGGGGCTTTGGGATACACATGGAACTAGTGCCCCCAAAACTTAATAAAATAATAGACCCTGTCCCTGTTCCTACTGTTCCAGACCCTTCTTCCAGCCTGTGGCCTGGTCTTTCATTGGCCTGGCACAAGTAGACAAGTAGACGTAAACATCTGCTTGTGCCAAGGTCCAGTGCCTAAAAGGCCTGTAGTTTACAAGAGCAAATAGGTGGACTGGAAACCTATGGCTCCCTGCTCACTCAAAGTATTCAATTGTGTCTGTGTCCAGAGAACAATGGAATCCACAGAATCATATAGATTCCAATGATGCTGTGAGTTTCAGTCAGCAAAACACCATTTAATCTGGGTCCCTCGGCTGCATAATGCACCCATAATGCGTATACAGTTGAAGGCCGGGTTAACACACTGTCAGGTTGCAACACTCACACACTCTTACTCTTGTGCCAGTTTTTTATTGTTGTTTTTTTTGGTCTAATATTACAGTAGTTCATTTTTTATTATAATATTGCTACAATAATGCATGTACCAATCTTCATGTAATATAAAATAATTTCCATGTATTTTCACACAGATCAGTTCAAATAGAAACCGGTATTCTTTTATACAGGTTACAGGGTAGCTGCCACATGGAAAATGAAGTGCAGGCAGCATGTTACAGAAGGTTAATATGTCATTTATTTATGAAAATCTCTGCTCAAGTGGGTGGTCCTAAACAATGACTGACAGCTATTTGTGTATAAGTGTGCATAGAGAGTTGTCTGTCACTTGGCTCAACCCAGAACGAGCAGAGGTTTACATGAATAAATGATAAGAAAGGCCCCATTCACACAACAAGAACAGCAGCTGTGCTCAGTGTCCCGCTCCTCCGCTGCCGCCGCTCTCCGGTCGAGGAGATGGGATGAAGTGGACGCACGCGTGCCCTCTCATTCACTCACAGCGGGACACAGAGTACAGCGGGATTCTCCGCTTAGTGTGAATGGGGCCTAATCCTGGAACTTTTTGCACCAAACTATACATCAATCTGCTCAGCTCCTCCTGATCTATAGCCTGCTACCTGCAGATCAAACTGCAGTTCCTTTGACAGCATAACATATGCCACACAACATCTGGATTTGGGTTTTATGGCATGATAATTGAGATACAGAACCAGGGACAGACATTTTCTGCATTTTCCAGGTAAAGCTTTTTCCAGGTAAACAGACTATTGTAATACCCTAATGTAATCTTAAAGGGGTAGTGCGGTATTCAACATTTATTCACTAAATAACACACATTACAAAGTTATACAACTTTGTAATGTGTGATATTTAAGTGAATGGCCCCCTTCCCTGTGTTCCCCCCACCCCGGAAGTGTGGTGCATCATACTCGCGCAATTACTTTCGACCCCAGCCGCCATCTTGGGACAGTGACGTAATGTTCAGGAGGCCGGCCGAACCGCTGCAGCCCTCCCTCATGCCGCCCCCCTCCCGCGCATCATCAGCTGCTCAGCCGCTATTGGCTGAGCATAACTATGCTCATCCAATCGCGGCTGAGCAGCTGATGACGCGAATCAGGGGGGCCAGCATGGGGTACATACAAACCAATGGGATATAAATCTGTCTGTAATTGTGGATCCGCAATTACGGACAAGTTTTTGTGGATGTGTGAATGAGGCATCGAACTGAAGCTTCTCTGTAACATTCCCCTCATGTTAACTAAAATAAAAAAAGAAATAAAGAACTTCACTTTGATTGACGTCAGATGGAAGTGTACATGGTGTAAAAGCCTTATATAGGACAAGTCACATATAAACCCATTTTTACATCATTACAACAAAAAGCAGATAAAGAAGTATTGAGAAAATATTTACTTTCCATTTCTAAGTCTTTTCACTTTGTTGAATATCTCTTAGATTAGCCGTGACGTCCGCCTCCTAACATATCAGTTTTTTGCAGTCAGAAAAATGTTTGCATTCAGTAAAGTAATAGAATGGAAGGAAACGCAGAATAATGTCACTTCTCTAAGAACTACAAGCATTTTCTTTTCAGGCTATGTTCCCAGACTCTTTTTTTGCCCATTTGAGGCCAAATAATGGCCATTATTCCATAATGATGGTTGACATTTATACAATAACAGCCACTATTTGGCCTCAAACAGACATAAAAACAGACAGTATGGAAACATAGCATACTATTAATTTTTTAAATGCAATTTTGGGTGATTACATAGCTGTTTTTTTACATGTTTTTACATGAACAGACCGGCACAGGGATGCCGCTGCCGTGGTCCTTTTTTTTTAACCGCCACCCGATTTCCACGCAGTCTATTCCCGAGCACCAGCCTAGCATGAACCACTGGGGGTGGCCCGTTGGTCACCAGTGTCACGATCTCCTCTTCCCTTATTGATTCTAATGGAGCCGCATCACAGAAGGGAGGGGCGCCGGTCTGTTCATGTGTGTGTGTGTGTGTGTGTGTGTGTGTGTGTGTGTGTGTGTGTGCTTGGACTGGTTATGGTGCAAAAATTATTGCTGTCAAGTATCTGTCCCTTCTAGAGATTTAGAAGCTTCTCTGCAATGGCAAAGATGGACAGAGATGAGCAGGCAGTAGGTAGTAAGAAGAGGGCAAGCCATGAATACTGTGTGACATGTGGTAAACCTATTGACAATGAGTGGTGGCCTACTGATGCCTAATGCATATGAGAAAGATGGGAGGGACGAGAAAGCAATTTTGCCTGGAAGTGCAATTACCCCTGTACAAAATAAGAAATTTAGATGCGGAGCATGGAGTTCTAAAGAAGAGTAGAGACACTGCCGGATCAAGGGATAGACAGCCAAAGAACAGGGAATGAAGAACAAACGCTGATCTTTATGATCAGCACTTTTTTTAAGGGGTTGTTCGACGTAACAAAAACTTTTGATGTGTACCTGCTGTTATATAAAAATTTAAAATTAACCCATACTTATCTCTCAGTGCTCCCCCTGGTGTCCTGCTGTGGTGTCTCTCGCTGCAGCCTCACCACTTCCAAGACGGACTTGTCTTGGGAATGACAGCCCGCTCAGCCAATCACTGACTGAGACAAGACAGCACCTTAGAAGTTTGAGAAGTAACGGGTCTGCAGTGAGCGCGGGACACCAGGGACACGGCAGCAGGACATCGGTGGCCACCCATTTACACATGGACAGGAGACGCAGGAGAGACTGTATCAAAGACTCTTCTGGCTTTCTAATGTCATGGATCAATATGTCATGAGGACTGATGAGTCTAAGGAGAAATGTAAACTACTAGAAATAGAAGTAAAAATAGCAGTACAGCCTAATAGCAGGTAATAAATATCATCTGAAAAATGGCAGTAGTTTTAGATTGGTCATTTCACCCAGAATAACATGGGCCATTTCAACTTTCTAATCCCAGACTATGTTTAGTAATGCCTCAGTATGTACGGGAACATCACCTAGGAAAATCCCCTGTGTCCTCCATACAGATTCATTTCATCAGCTTTAGAAGATAGTTATAGCAAACCAGTAAAGTATTTAATACCTTTCATAGCATTTCTACCATTTATTTCCAAAAGGGAAAACCCGAATATGTGATTTGTGACCCTGTTTCTCATCTTTTATGTCGTTTTGCTTTTTTTGTTCTTATTAAATGTGTGATGAATGGCTGACTATCAAGAGTGAAAACAGAACACATTCCCCAAGGACATGAATGAATCAAGTTGATATTAAATACATTTTGAGCCAGAATAATGCTAATTTCAATCTGTTCACGAAATATGATGTAATGTCCACCACCCAGCTGTTGTTTAACTGGCAGAGCTGCGCTGATCATAATAGCTCCATAGTGCCGTGACACATTTTATCTTTTCCTGCTTAAAAAGAAAAAAAAATCTGCCAAAATCGCTATAACTCAAATTGCTGCAAACTGGGAGGATTTTTTGGAATTACAGTATCTCAGTTTCCTCCCTGATTCAGTTCTCCAAATGTGGGCGTACAAGAGAAAAAAGAAAAACATCTGTGGGATCGCTGGTGGTTACAAGTTTACGTGGGAACATGTCCAATGACATGGAAGCAGAAATATGCACAGGGTTCTCTTTAATCAGCCATGACTCTATGTACTGGAAAGTTGCCAGTCTAAAATCCACAAGAACCTTTTCCATATAGTTTTTGATCATAATTTTCCAGACAGACTTCATAGGAACATGTACATAATATGTCAGTCACTTTATACTTTTTATGGGTTTTAATTGGTTTCAAATGTGCTCATAAGGGAATAATGATCATTTACTAGAGATGTGAGAAAATAAAGATGTCTTTCTCTGGAAGTAAGTGCTAACTGTAAAAGGAAGCATGTGCCATGCATGTATGCTATTCTATGGTACTGTCATTTCAGCAAGCTTTGCATAAATCTATAGTAAATAAGAATATACCTTATCTTATATCTTCTCATTATATCTTATTATAGAAAAAGGCATCTTTGTCCATGTCTCCCTCCTACACTGATCACTCCCAATTTACTGCTGCATTCTGTCTTGGTCATCAGGCCACATGCTACCTATAGAAGTCTATGAATGGGGAAAGCGAAGGAAGAAGAGGGAAGGGATGCATTGAAAGATGAGCTCAGAGTTAACTGGCAATTAGAGATGGAGCATGCAGAGGGGAAAGATTGTGAATAATTCCATGTACATCATATAAATCATATAAGACATATAATGGCCAGATATACATACAAACAAGACAGCTTATTCTGAGAAGTAGACTTGTGAAATTATAATACAGTACTAGTATTGGGCTGATATGGTTCCCTGGAGCTCGGTATAAACCTCCTTGAAGCCCGGGGCACGTAACGGCCGCGGCTGCTAAAAAAGCTTTATACCGGAGAAAAGCAAGTTTTATTACGTGAGCAGGCAGAGGCGGGGAGGTAGTCATGTGATTGGTTCCCTTTAAAGGGGTTGTCCAGCAAAAATCTTTTCTTTTTTTTCTTTTTTTTTTTTTCAAATCGACTGGTGTTTAAAAGTTAAATAGATTTGTAATTCACTCCTATTAAAAAATCTCAAGTCTTTCCACACTAATCAGCTGCTGTATGTCATGCAGTAAGTGTTATTTTATTTTCAGTCCGAAACACAGTGCTCTCTGCTGACATCTCTGGCCGAGACAGCAACTGTCCATACAAACATTCAAATCTGTAGATGTTTATTGTGTAAATGTCCATGAGGCTTGCTACAAAGCATGTCACTAAATGCTGTTGAAAACAGCTTAGGCAAGATGACTGCCCCCATAATAATGTACTCAAAATAAAATGAAAACAATTACAATCAGAAAATAAGAGAATGGAAAAATTGAACATGTTTCAGCATCTGGATCTAATCAGTAGAAACAAATTTATCAATATGTGTTTATTAATATGTGTTCTAGAGCACATCAATTCCTTCATCTCATTTGAAACCCACTGCAAATATCTATCCTGTCTTTATGGGTGTATATTAGTGCAGAATGATTTCAACACCCACTGAATTTCTGACTTTTTGAAGAACAGAAGAGACCAAACCTACTACTAGACAGGTGTCTATACTGATGTGGCGGTTTAGTGTATATATCAGATGTAATATTTTAATGTGGGTGTAGGTGGCCTTCCATGAACAGAATATGTCAACTTCTTAAGAATCTTGAGATGCCTGGAACCATAACAATATTTCAATTCATGTTCTTTATTTTTTATACAGACCGCTCCTCAGCTTTACACAGCTGAGCTCTTCCTGAACATCTGTAATTCCTTAAGGAATTTTGTTCCTGCTAATAATTTCATACAGGAAGTTTCTTTTCCATGTTTCCCTTAAAATAACCTTTGCACAGCAGAGACTTTGCAACGAATAATATAAATAACAGCATCATGTTAAATCATGTTAACTAAAATGTTGGTGAAGGCAAAAAGCATGAATTTAGTTCTCTCTAGACTGGGCTGGGACCAACAAAGTATGCTTAGTGCTAATGCATTGTCCCATTGTGTGTTTTATTACATTTTAAGTGAATGTACCAGCTTGTACATCGCTTTAAGATTTTTATATCAATAGACCATCGCTGACACGGGGATCCCAGTGCCTCAGTCCTTTTCTAGAACCGCGGCCCGGATCCCACACACGGCGCCAGTCTATTCCTGGTCACTGGCCCGATTTGAAGCACTGGAGGCGGGACTGCCCGCCCCTAGTGTGATTAAACCCCTCCTTAGAGGGGAGGGCAGAACGTCACTCTGGGGACCCACCTCCGGTGCTTCAGGCCGAGCCAGTGACTGGGAATAAACTGGCATTGTGCGTGGGAATCAAGAAAAGGACCGAGGCTCTGGCATCCACGTACTGGTGCTGGTCTGTTGATGTAAAAATCTTGGTACATTTACTTAAAAAAATCCCACACATTAGCGACCACTACAATACATTGTACCACATGTATGGGATTTTTCTTTTTTAATGTTTTTAAAGTGGGTTAGGGACTTGTATGCTTGCTTTTTTCATAATTGTAATGTGACATACACTGTTCTTTGGTATAGTGATTGTGCATTTGTATGGTAAGTCAGTCAAAGAGCATCCACTATTTGGTTGTGCAGATCCCTCCATTTCGTTTCCCTGTGTATTCTGACCTCTGCTATTGTTCCCTGTCTTTGACTTGTACTTCCCAACTGACTGTGTTTCCGACCTTGGCTTGTTTAAAGTATTACCTTTGCTTATGATTTTGTACTGCGTTGTTCTCCTAGCTTCTGACCCTTGGCAAGCTTTCTGGTTGTCCTCTTGTCTGCTGATTTGTGGCCTGACTTTACTAATTGTTACTGGCCCAGAATGTCTGACTATTCTTTCCACCTAGCAGTCCCAGCACTTAGCAGCACACTGACTGTCGCCCAGTTGGGGTCTGCCACTTAGGGCAGCATGTCAAGTAGGCAGGGAATGTGGGCAGGGATCCAGTTAGGTCTTACTGTACCTGGCATGACCCTAATATTGCAGACTCTGAGTCACATAACCATGAACATTTTCTTGTATGCATAATTAATAATGCCTATTACATAAAAAGAAGCTAAATAAAGAAATACATTCCCCAAGACTTTTTAACTTTGACCATGAGCAGTTATGCTATTTTCATGAGCATATTTAAATTTCAAAGTTGAAATCACAATTTTCATAAAGTTACAGGAAATATTGCAGTCACTGATTCTTTTTAACCCTTTATTGATCACTATGACAAACACAGGGCCTTAAACAGTTCCCGCATATGGGAATAAGTTAAAGCATCCCAGAGCTATAACCATATAAAGTGAGGTCAATGAGTTTTTTTTTCTTATTTTCTATTTATCTACACAGGGGGGTCCACCTACTATTGGGGGGGGGGGGCTACACAGGGGAGCCAACAGAGAGGGCTATCTACTATAGGTGGACCTACACTGGGGCCATCTACTATAGGTGAACCTACACAAGGAGAAATCTATTATATGGGGGCCTACACAGGGGCCATCTACTATATAGGGGCCTACTCAGGGCACCCACTACTATATAGAGAATGCACAGAAGGCACACTCATGCAAGCGAGATTGTTGCTGTAGAGTCTAGATGTCTGTGCACACTGTGGGGGGAATGGTTGGGTGGACAGCCTGGGACCCAGGGTCATTTAATCCGCCTCTTTATACACCTTCAATAAGTGTTCTCCCATCCTCTCTATACTCATGAGCAATCGTACAGCTGAGTGTTCCTGTGTTCTCTATGGAGAGAGCTATGTCTCAAAAACAAGCCTTCATTCAGCTGCATTGATAGAAAAATAAAAAGTTATGGCTTTTGGAATGAAAAGGTGAAAAAAAGTGAATTGTGAGGTCATGAAGGCCACAAATAAGGGTGCCTTTAAGGGGTTAAAGTAAAGAATTTAAATAGTAAGTTCCTAATGGGAATTTAAAATTTTTCTTTTGTTAAAAAGGTCCATAAAACATACGATTTGGTATAAAAGTGCACTTTCTTCTACAACACAAAAAGCCCCCCTTCTGTCCATATAAATAGACCTATGATGTTCTTACAAGTGCTCTTACATGCTTCAAACAAAAGTCACACATACTGGAGATATATAAACTTAGATCCAGCTGCAGGTCATTGAATTTCATCCTAAACCAGATGTGTTGGTTATAGCTATAAAAAATGATTTGTGGAAACAAGCGACATGTGAACAGCTAAATAATCAGCTTCAAGGAGGTTGAAAAGAAAAGACTGCCGGTAACTGACAATTTCAAGCTGATAAATCCAGAAGGTGAAAATCATAATTTTCACAAAACTTCTTTTCTTTTAAATGCTCAGAATTGGTCAGTTACATTTTTCACATTCTTTCATAAAGAATTTGAAAAAAAAAAAATTCAACACAGCACAGTATATAGTGACATCACAAATAGGTGGAAAAACAAAGCACCTCACTCAGATACTTAGTATCAGCCACTACAGACGTGTCCGTGGTTTGCTTATAGAACTGTGACTTAGCTAATCAGTGGCTACAGTGCTGTCCCATCTCGGTCAGTGATTGTCGGACCGGGCTGTCACTGACAGATGATTAATAAGCTGGGTCCCAAACATGATGTAGGAGGACATCAGGGGAGCGCAGAAAAATAAATAGATTATGTTCTTATGAAGGGCAGCAACATATTTAGGCTATGTTCCCAATACGCATTAAAGGGGTTATCCAGAGAAAATCTTTTTCTTTTTTATCAACTGATATCAGAAAGTTATATAGATTTGTTATTTACTTCTATTAAAAAATCTCAAGTCTTCCCATACTTATTATCTACTATATGTCCTGCAGGAAATGTTGTTTTTATTTTCAGTCTGACACAGTGCTCTCTGCTGACATCTCTGGCCGAGACAGGAACTCGGTTCTCGGTTTTCTATGAATCCCCATAGAAAACCTCTCCTGCTCTGGACAGTTCCTGTCTCGGCCAGATGTGTCAGCAGAGAGCACTGTGTCAGACTGAAAATAAAACAACAATTCCTGAATGACATATAGTAGCTGATAAGTACTGGAAGACTTTTTAATAGAAGTAAATTACAAATCTATATAACTTTCTGATATCAGTAGAATTCTTTTTCTTTGGAGGGCTTTGTTTTTATGCTGTGTGTCCTATGGAAATACTGACATGTTATATACAGTATGTTCTTCAAGTTGTTAGGCTTACAATGATATGTAACATGTATAACTTTTATATTATTAATAAAGAAAGAGGTGGGCACCACAATTATAGTTAATGGTCCAAAAAAGTAGGGTGCAACCTACTACCCTATGGAGCTATAGTACATGTACAAGAGAAAGAAGAAAGAGGAACATAGGGTAAAAAAGTGAGGCGCACACCTATAATTGCAAAATATAAAATAGCTTTATTATTGCCGGCTACAAACTTATTAAAAACATTAAAAACGAGAGGACGGCATCCTCCTAAAATGCAGGAGGTTGCTCACTGCTACACATACAAGCTCAATAAGCTATGGAGGGACTATAGCGATATATACAGAAATACATGCAAATTAAAAAACAAGTAACAGCATGATAACATATGGTCAATACCACCTGAAAATTAAAGAGTCCCTGTGTAGCAGAAAAATAGATACCCTATGCGTATCGCCGCTGCCCGGCGGCTTTGTCAGGAGTTAGTCGCGGCCCCGGGCTACATGCTGCACCCAGGTCCCCGCTCTGAACTCCCCCACCCGTGCAAGGATGTACAGTTACGTCCTCATGCGGGAAGGGGTTAAAAGAAAAAGATTTTTGCTGGAAAACCCCTTTAACAACGCCTGTTATTTTGCATTAAAGTCTATGGAAAACAGCCGGGAATAATTAACATGAACATTATTCCGACGGCCAAAGCCAAATAACGGCGTTGTTCAATACATTGTATGAAACAACAGACGTTGTTTATATTCACTCCAATGCAAATCGTTGGATTATGAAAAGAACAGTTGTTCTTTTCATAAAAAGTATGGTGTGTGCCTAAAAGTTCATTTCAAGCAGAATACCCCTTTAAGTCTGCAATACCATCTGCAATGTTACTGTGGGTTGACGATAGGCTGCTGTGGTGGTTAGCCACAGGTTTGTCATGCCCTTGAGCTTATTAGGGCCTTCCTAAATGTACCCATCCATCCACTTCGAACAGCTGTCGGATGAACACTGACAGCAGCTAAACTACCTTAAACATCAAAAAAAGAGAAAAGATGGCTGCCTTTTCCATTTAAAAAGACGTCCGTTATTGCTGCATTGTAATTCAATGCATTGAAGTCAATAGAATGACGTCCAATGCACACAGTGCATAAAATGATGGACATTGTCTGCGGGAAATCAAAATAATGATCATGTCAATTATTTTCGGACATCTATTGCAAACAGAGAACATTATTTTTTAGTTGTTCACACACTGTGTGAACATAGCCAAAGACGTATTCCAGCAAATATTCTTTTTAAAGATTTGGGTTTTTTTTTACATTTCTTTAAGTTATATAAAGAAAACTATATATATATATATATATATATATATATATATATATATATATGCATATCATATTTTTTTTTACATTTTACAGAGGGTAATGTTGACCCGTTCTGCTGCCATTTAATTTTTTTAATAGTACATTTTGACAAGGATAATAGTTCTAAGTAACTGGGTTTCACAAAATGAGCCTGCAGTGGTCAATTGGACAAATCTAGTAACAAAATTAGGAAAATATGAATTGGAATTGGAGATATTTTTTTCCCCTGGAAAGGGAGGGTGGGAGTGAAATATTTTTTAATCTTTTGTATTTTTATTACTTGTTAAATAGTTAAATATAATATAAAAACTAAATACATATAAAAAAGTACATTTTCCTAAAAGACAAGGACAAGGACTTTATTTTGTTGCACATGAATTAGTAATGTGGCACAAGTGGCATTAGGGATGTGGCATTAGGGATGTGGTGCAAGTGCAAGGTTAGAAGCTAGCTGGAGATAATGCAACAGGGACAAGGAACATCAGTTAAAGCAATTGTCCAGACAGGATTCTCTTTGGTTGTATGCCCTAGGAGATCACTACCCTTTGCCCACCCCGCCACTGACCATGGTCACAAATATCATGCAATATTATCCATAAGCAAAAAAAAAACCTCATAAAGTTATCAGACTGTGGCAATTTTTTTCCGGAGCAAGCAAGAGACTGTTTGTCTTTCACCCTAATTGCTCAGACATAAGCTGATAACCTTTTTGACCAGTTAGATATTTTTAGACTGAGAGAAGGTTACGAAGGTGAATGCCACTTAACAGTCAATGGGACAATGCAGTCGTGGAAGAGATATTAAAATAATATGATACTAATATCATACCAATCCATCGCTTATGTGTCCTATGAACTTTAAAAGGCAATTGTAGATACAGATTGTAAAAAGTTACAAATTGGTAACTGAAAAATCTCCAGCCCTGATCAATCCGGATGATATGTCTGAACTAGGTAGCTGTACGTGCAGGGGCGTAACTAGAAATGGCTGGGCCCCATAGCAAACTTTTGATTGCCCCCCCCCGACTGACCACTAAACGGTCAAGTGAAGTCATAACTACATAACTGCTAGCTCTGGTCAGGAGTGCTTGCAGTTAAAGGGACATTTGCAAAACCCAGGAGACCAGCAGGGCCACCCGATGCTGCAAATGATGACGGCTCAGGGGGCCCAGTGTATTGCAGGAGCAGGCCATGGGGCCCCCTGATGCGGCGGGCCCCATAGCAGCCGCTATGGCTGCTATAGTGGTAGTTACGCCCCTGTGTACGTGGATAATGACTTTGTATCTGGTTAGTCATCCTAGCACTTGGGCCAGCTACATTTTCTTAAATTAGTCCATTTGCACCCTGCTCCCAATTGTGCAGATGACTATAAAGATGTATACAGTCATTTTATTTGTATTCTATCATTAAAAGAATGTCTAATGTCAGTGAAAATGTAGGTAATTTCTACCATACGTAATAATATTCCAGTTTTTCCTGGATAAGAGCGCCTGTATTTGTGCTATGAAAACTAAGTGTTGGTTTTTAATTATATGCTGTTTTATATCTCACGAAAGGGGGTTTTGCTTTAGGTAGGATTGGCTGTAAATGTGCTGGTTTATGAACAATATTGTTCCATTAGAAATGCAGGGACTTTCCAGGCATCAGTCTTTTCTAAGCATAAGAAATCCCAAAACAGCACAGTAACTGCAGTAATTGTGCCCACAATCTGCCCCAATAGAGAAGTTACTGACAAGTGACAATGCAATAAAAGTATTCTTGAACGGTTTCCAAATATCCAAGTGTGCAAAACCCCAAGTTACATAATTAAGAATTTTCTGGTAATTAGAATGTCTGATTAATACACAGGTAACACCAGTATAAAGACTTTTTTTTAAGGAAAACTAAACATCAATTTTCTACATTTCACAATTAAAATCTGCACAACATTACTTATTATTTAATACTTGGCTCTACCTATGTTTGTTACCACCTGTGAGATCGGCGCTCACTTATAGTGCCTATTATACAGCTCAATGATCGTGCGGCAAGGGCAGCATGGACATTGTTAGCAATGTCCGTGCAGCCCTTGCTTTGAATACTTGGCGTCTATATGTAGAAAATAATAAACAGGATGGCTTGCCTTACCTCTTACTTTGGTGTCCTCCTGCCTTGTCTCTGCATTCCCTACTAACTGCCTCCACTTCCACAGACTAACCCGTCTTTACAGTGCTCAGCCAATCACTGGCAGTTGTGCTGCCCCATCTCATTCAGTGATTGACTGATCATGCTGTCATTGAGACGTGTCATTGCGGTCAGTAGAGGACCCAGAGACAAGGCAGGAGGATACCAGGGGAGAGTGGAGAGGTAAACATACAAGTAGACATGCGATGTGGCACAGTTGTCCTCATTTATCTAGACTGAATCTATAGTGCAAGTTAATGCTGTCTTCCTGATGTATGAAATGTATGCCAAAAATACAGTAAAGACTGAAAATGCAGCCCCCTCATCAATCTCATAGAGATAGAATCAAGCGGTAGGGGGCATGCTTAGCCACTGCTCTATTTATTCAGATTTATTCAGGTCCATTCACACTTACTTAAAGGGGTATTTCCCCCAAAATTATTTTTGCATTAATGCGTTGCCTACCCGTAGCTTTCAATCTTTCCAATGTAAATCATTGGAGTAGTATAGAAAGATAAGGGCACTCACCCAATGTGGTGTATAATCTTCAAGCTTTATTTCATAAAGTGCTTTAAAAATCCAATCGCGCACTCGGTCGGAGCAGACGCCAACACTGAACACTGCTATGTCATTGACATAGCAGTGTTCAGTGTTGGCGTCTGCTCCGACCGAGTGCGCGATTGGATTTTTAAAGCACTTTTTTATGAAATAAAGCTTGAAGATTATACACCACATTGGGTGAGTGCCCTTATCTTTCTATACTACTCCAATGATACCAGATGTTAAGTTATGTGCATTTAAAGGAGCACCCCCAGGTGTAGTGGGTATAGCCCTCAGCACGCCCAGTTTGTCTACCTGTGCCTGGATTTAGAAGTAGTGCCGGTGAACTTCTCCATATACTTTCCAATGTAAAGTTATTATGGATTTTGCACAGTTTTGCTGTTATCTAGATGCATTCACCCCCACCCAATGCATAGAATTATCACATCTCAGTCCAACCCCTCTCCATTCCCTGCTCCTGGCCCCACCCTCCGAGACGGCATCAGGTGTCTCAGTCTCTTCCATGGGCTGGATTAGCGTTTGTAACCCAGTCCACTGAAGTGAAGGAGGACACTGAGACAGTGACAGCTGCTGCTGCTGATCACTGTCTCCCTCTCTGAAAGCAGCCCCCCCCCCCACTGTGTAATCCCATTTCCCCCCACCATGTGCTCTCCTGGCCACCCGCCGCAGCCCCCCCCCCCCGCGCGCATCTCACCGGATAGCCTGCTGCCCACGGCACAATCCCGCCCCCCCTCCGCATCTCACCCGGTGGCAGCCCGCCCGCGGCACCCGTCTCCACCCTGCCCGCATCTCACCTGAAGCGGCACCTGGCTGGTCACCCCCCCATCTCACCCAGTGGCTGATAGCCCGGCCCCCTAGCACACATGATAACCTGCCACATTTCCCCCCCCCCCACCCGCCCCCCCAGCAGACGATAGCCGGCCGCCCGCGGCACCCGCCCCGGCACACTTGATAGTCCGCCGCACCCCTCCCCCGCAGCATCATACATGATAGCCTGCGGCATTCCCCCCCGGCATCAAACATGATAGATAGCCAGCCAACGCTGGCACAAAACCACCCCCCCCCCCAGCATCACACAGGATAGCCAGCCGCACCACAAAACCATCACCCCCAGCATCACACACGATAGCCAGCCGACTGGCCGTGGCAACCCCCCCCCCCCCCGCATATCACACATGATAGCCACAAACCCCTCTCTCCCCCTCTTTCTCTCCCATTGTTGACAGCTCATTGTCTAGGTTACTTACCACCCCTCTGCTCTAAAAACATTGGTCTGGCTTGTGTATATTTAGCTATAATGTAGACCTATAGAGATATAGGGGACATTTATAAAAGCTTGTGCTGATGGCGTTTGCCATGGAGAAGGTGCGTAACCTGATAGGTGGGCATCGGGCTGGGCAAGGAAGGAAAGGAGGCATGGCCTTCTCCCCCTTCTAATTTACCAAGATTTACAGCTGATATCAGGTGTAAATCATGGCAGAAATCTACACCTGCTCAGGAGATGGTTTAGATTTCCGCTCCCGCTGTGCAGTATGCGCAGGTCCCACCTGATTTTCCTAAGAGGCAAATCCAGAAGTTAAAAGGGTGCGGGGCTTTATCTAAGACCTGCATACAAGTATGCCAATCTTGATAAATGTCCCCTATATATATATATATATATATATATATATATATATATATATATATATATATATATATACTGTATAATATATACACTCACCGGCCACTTTATTAGGTACCCCATGCTAGTAACGGGTTGGACCCCCTTTTGCCTTCAGAACTGCCTCAATTCTTCGTGGCATAGATACAACAAGGTGCTGGAAGCATTCCTCAGAGATTTTGGTCCATATTGACATGATGGCATCACACAGTTGCCGCAGATTTGTCGGCTGCACATCCATGATGCCAATCTCCCGTTCCACCACATCCCAAAGATGCTCTATTGGATTGAGATCTGGTGACTGTGGAGGCCATTTAAGTACAGTGAACTCATTGTCATGTTGAAGCAGAAATCGAGACCCATTAGACCAGGCAACGTTTTTCCAATCTTCTACTGTCCAATTTCGATGAGCTTGTGCAAATTGTAGCCTCAGTTTCCTGTTCTTAGCTGAAAGGAGTGGCACCCGGTGTGGTCTTCTGCTGCTGTAGCCCATCTGCCTCAAAGTTGGACGTACTGTGCGTTCAGAGATGCTCTTCTGCCTACCTTGGTTGTAACGGTTGGCTATTTGAGTCACTGTTGCCTTTCTATCAGCTCGAACCAGTCTGCCCATTCTCCTCTGACCTCTGGCATCAACAAGGCATTTCCGCCCACAGAACTGCCGCTCACTGAATGTTTTTTCTTTTTCGGACCATTCTCTGTAAACTCTAGAGATGGTTGTGCGTGAAAATCCCAGTAGATCAGCAGTTTCTGAAATACTTAGACCAGCCCTTCTGGCACCAACAACCATGCCACGTTCAAAGGCACTCAAATCAACTTTCTTCCCCATACTGATGCTCGGTTTGAACTGCAGGAGATTGTCTTGACCATGTCTACATGCCTAAATTCACTGAGTTGCCGCCATGTGATTGGCTGATTAGAAATTAAGTGGTAACGTGCGGTTGGACAGGTGTACCTAATAAAGTGGCCCGTGAGTGGTGGTTTATAACCTATTTTGTTACCTGCCAACAATGGGAGGGAAAGAGCAGCAAATCAGGAAATAGCAGTAAGTTTGATAAATATATATTTGCAAAAATATATAACTTGATGAGCCTTGTGGGATTAACTATATTAGTATTGGTATTAATATCCATTTAAGGCATTCTCAATAGGTTTCTTATGCCCAGAAGGCTTGCTATAAAAGTGTGTCTCTAATTGCTGTACAGAAACCATCAGGCAATACGGCTGCTCCCATCATAATGTGTAAAAAAAAGTAATGTAAAAAAAATATGACAATAGAAACAGATTAGATAAAAAGAACATGTATCATATCTGGCTCTAATCAGTGAAGATAAAATCTAGGTGGCACATTCCCTTGAAATCTGTCTATGCTTTAACATTTCTGACAACCAACTAGAGGTAAATTGATGTCTGTTTCCAGGGAGGGCAGCAGCTGTAAAAGCAGATATACATATGAATGTAGAAAACACTATGAAATAACTGCCCCATGTGATATGCCATAAATGACTAATAGATGCACGTTCCACCTCTGGGACCCACACATATCAGGAGTATAAGGAAGTAATGATGAGCCCTGTCCACCAATTCCCTACATTCTCCACATATTTCAATAGACGTCTATGTGAGCTATGGAATGAGATGACAAACACTTGACAGGTATTCATGGCATATCCTGTGGCCAAGGTTTTTTTTTACTGGCTAACATAGTACAGATATATATTCCTTCAATAAGGTAGGAGTGCCCCTTTAAATGTGTGATATGGGTTCATTGTCGGACTCGGGTACCTGGGGCCCACCAAAGAAAGTGATCCTGGGGGCCCACCCATAAAGAACCAGTAAGAAATGACATGTTAGTGTTAGTGCAGGTTCTGAGCTGGGTCCTCTGGTGGGCCAATCCAGCACTGTATGGGTTTAGGATCCCTCCATCTTTTAAATGCAATTTTTTAAAGCCTGTGGTGCAATCTCTTCTTTATTAAATATCAGACAATCTCCAGCAGTAAAAATGTAATAACAGGGGACATCAGGAAACATTCAATGTCACCATATGTTTAGAGTAATCTCCGAGAGGCAATAATATTGTTGTTCTTGTCCCTTGAGCTCCCTGGTCCATTGCTTTTTATTTGTTTGTTTGCTTTGTATTTCTAGGTGCCATGTAAATACATTCTATTCACCTTCTCGCCTCTTTTTCTGCTGTGTTGGCTTTGAATTGCGCGGTTGTATCTCCTCAATACATGAACTTAAACAATTAGATTGGGCACTTAAGGCTTCTATTCAGCTGCCAGATGTTAGGAAAAGAAAACTGGGCTGTAAGTAAGTAAACAATGTACAGTATAGCTTTCTAGAAATATGGACTGCAGTTTCAAATATGCAACACAGAGGATATAAAACTACCAGGTGCTTGGCCTTTTACAGGCAAAGAATTTGAAGTCTAAAAGAGAAAACTAATCTCTAAGTAATGGAAAGTATTTTTTTCTCTGTGTGCTAATTTATTTACCCAGCAAAAATTCTTAGAGGAAACATCTGTTTTTAAGTCCCTGCATTCACCTAATTTTACTGCGAGAAAGCCTGACCTTGTGGAAAGGTTGAAATCACTTCCAGAGGCCACACACAGTGTTGTTCTCAGGCAGTTTCCCAATGAATTTACACTTTCTGTGGGCTTTATATTTTACATGAAAATAACATAATACAATCTAGTTTATATATTAACTAGATTTTAGCTTGACAATACAGTACAAGATGCCTTTACTCAGCGCCTATTTCTGCTTATTGGCCCCACTTTTATTATTCATAGGTTAAAAAGTCTAAAATGAATTGGCCGGTGATTGGTTTATTACTACTTTTGTCTTCTCTGATCTACACAGATGTCAGTACGTTTTACATGTAGTATAAATGCAACCTGTATAGCAGAGGAATAATGTGAAATTTCTGGACCCCAATGCAAAATATATGACAGAGCCCCCAGCTTTATGGGCACTTTATATTACTAGTATTTACTTAGGTGGCAGAGAATTTGTTAGGCTACTTAACTTTTACAGGTTCACTTGAAACCTTTGTACTGTGTATCCTTAAAGGAAAAGTCTGACCATTTTCATAAACAGGCAGCTGGAAGGGGCAGGGGGAATGCAAGAAGGAGTCCTAACTTACCTCTACCCGTTACCCTGTGATCGGTGGGACTCGCCTCAAGACCCGCGTCTGAAGTTCTGATGACGCCACAACTCGGGGGAAAATGCCTATCACTGCTGATGGACAGCCTACTAAGCCAATCAGTGACTGGAGTGGAGTCCTGCCCCAGTCACTGACTGGCTGAGCAGCCAGTCCATCAGCCAGGTCGTGACTGGATCTCCATGCATTGCCGAAGATCCTGGAGCCCAGCAGGGGTCCTGGAGTGGTGATCCAGGGCTGAAGAGGCACGGGAAGAGGTGAGTTAATACTCTTTGTTACTTTCCCCCGTGCCCCTGCCTTTAAAAAAAAAAAAAAACAGGGAGGCTGGACTTCTCCTTTAAAGGGGTACTCCGAAATTTATTAAAATAAATGCATATTTTTTTTTTTTATATATATAGCCACTTCTTTTGAGTGGCAGCAGTAAGGGACAACACAGGCCTCTCTGCTGCTACCAAGGTTTGTGTCGGGAACTGCAAGGTTGTCTAAGCTCTGCTGTTCCCAATTTCCTGTTCTATTCTAGGTAAAAATTGCACCCATATTTCAAATCTAATAATAAGCTACATTAAAATCTATGGCAAAAGATCAGTCTTGTGCAAACAATGTAAAAAAAAACCCAAGCAAACATATTTTACAATGTGTGCATGGATGCCTGTGTGTCTTTGATAGCCGATACAGACATGAGATAAGTCTGTAGACAAAAAAAAGCTTAGATTGCTCCCGCCATAGTCCTTGCAATACCTGTACTACTTCTGATAGGGATTTCAGAAGTGAAAGGCTTTATATTGGTCCGATATACAGGAAAAACTGTATTTTTGAAAGAGTACTTGTCTTCTGCTCAGAAATACCTTCCGAGTAGCCTGTTAAATATTGATGCATGCCCAAAGAATGACACCTATGCACTTGTCAGACTGATGTCATCTGAAGACTTGTCATAAAGGAGGACGCGGTGTACTGACTCTCCTCTCCAGTGCTCTCCAAATAACCCCAATGATGTTCAAACATGTAATGGTCAGGCAAGAAGGTCAGTGTTATAGAGACCTGCACCATAACAGCAAACCAATGTATACAGCTCCATTTATTTCCAACACAAGGGCATCCTAGACCTATATATAGTCTATGTATCTATAGTCTAGCTATCTATACTTTATGGATTGGGGATTGTTCAAACAAAACTGCATAAAATATACAGAGATAAATTTTACACTGTTGCATAAGGAAAACCAATTTTGATTAAATTGTAACATTAGCAAATGGTCAAAGTTGTTGAGCGCATTCTAATAGGACTAAGAATAAGTGATGAGCGATATTCATTTGAATAGTAAGGTATTCGATCTATCGAATATTATCGAATAGTTCGCCGAATATTCGATAAATATTCGATAAGCGTTCAAATCCCCCGCTTCCGTTTTTTACCTTCAAGTGGTCGATTAGATGTTTTTCAATAATCAAGTACTTGTTCCCATAGACTTTAATGGGATTGAATATTTGACCGAATATTCGAATATTTCACTATTCGCCCATCACTACTAAGAATTCAATGTAGTTTATTAAAGTATTCTCTCACCCTGCAGGCTAACAAGGGGTGGAGCACCCCATCTGTTTGTGCTGCTAATGGGACCTTAGGGAAATAGTGGCAGAAGTAAGGGGTGACCTGGCACAGTCTCACTGGATGGCTAGTTACCTTTAATTTACATATAAGAGCGCCAGATTTACAAATGTAAGGCAGGAATTATTGTTAAAGGGGTTGTTCACAAAAAAAATAATTCATTCAAATCAACTGGTCTCAGCAAGTGCCAGAGATTTGTAATTTACTTCTATTTAAAAAAAACTTCAGTACTTCAGCTGCTGTATGTCCTGACGGAAGTGATGTATTCTTTCCAATCTGACACAGTGCCCTCTGCTGCCACCTCTGTCAGTGTCACGAACTGTCCAGGGTAGTAGCTAATCTCCATAGAAAACCTCTTCTGCTGTCCAGACTGAAAATAATACACCACTTCCTGCAGGACATACAGCATTCAAAAAGTACTGGAAGACTTAAGAATTTTTAATAGAAGTAAGATACAAATCTCTGGCACTTTCTGGCACCAGTTGATTTGAAAGAGGGTTTTTTTGTGAACTACCCCTTTAAGACACTTATTATGTGTTGCTGTCAGTCCTGGTACACTTTTCATGCTGATCATCACTTTTAAACTGATAACAAGGTTACTAAGCATTAATATCATGATGTCACACATTATTATTACTTATGGCCACATATAGAAATGACTAGTTGTGTGGCTCTTTGCCTCTTGTAACACAATACCCATTTATCCTTACCACAGGCAAAACTCCTTATCTCTAGGCCTTTAAACAAGAGATAAGGAAACCACAGACACAACTGGAACCAGCTGGATTGGCCTACTTTCATCTTACAAGCATGCACTATAACATAAGAAGAGGCATGTTACATGTCTTGCTGTTAGTGTCTAGACCAAATGATAGCAGTTAACAGATTAGACCACCTCTGCTTCTCTCCGGCCTTTGCTTGCAGGCAGCAGACATATTGCTAGACTGATGTTCAAGTCCGTGGAATTTTCCTAATGTAAGAGAGAGATATGATCAACATTGAGGAGCCTTAAAAATTATACTGAGTAATGGCCCTATTCCACAGGCCGTCTCAGGGCTCGTTTGCTCCTCGTTCCCAGCTCGCTGCCGCCGCTATTCTACGCGGCAGCAGCGAGCGGGTGAGTGCGGGAGGGGCGGCTCGGAGCTGCGGGGGGCTGCCCGGGTGATCGCTGATCATCCGGGCAGCCCATAGGATAGAGCAGCGTCTGCTGCCGACGCTCCGATTCAACAGAGCGACGGCAGAACAAGCAACTGCAACGATCAGCCGTCATGAACGATGTCGGCTGATCGTTGCACTCTATTCCACGGGACGATTATCGTCCGTAGCGGCCGATATCGGCCGAATACGGAATGATAATCGTTCCGTGGAATAGGGCCTTAAGGGTAGGTTCACACTACGGAATCTGCACTGATAAATTCCGGTGGACTCCGGCGCTCGTACCTGTTTGCCATAGACACCATTCTATGGTCAGGCCGATTCCACACGGATTCCGTAGTCTGAACCCACCATAAATGTATACATTATTGAATCTGGCCAGGATGAACTTGTGTGAACTAATGATGACTTAAAATACATGGATTAAGATACACTAGCCTAACATGGTACACAGCACTGGTAGCCCAGTGACTAGAGATGAGCAAACTGGGTTCCGGTTTGAGTCGATCCGAACCCGAACGTTCGGCATTTGATTAGCTTGGGCTGCTGAACTTGGATAAAGCTCTAAGGTTGTCTGGAAAACATGGATACAGCCAATGACTATATCCATGTTTTCTACATAGCCTTAGGGGTTTATCCAACTTCAGCAGCCACCGCTAATCAAATGCCGAACGTTCAGGTTCGGACTGACTCGAACATGCTCGAGGTTCGCTCATCTTTACCAGTGACACAATTGCCAAGTGACAAGGGGACACTTGTATAGATTGCTGATGCTGACATACAGTAGTAATAGTAATGCCAATATAAGATCCTATTAGATAGCCTGATATAGGACCAGCTATGGAAGCAAGCGAGAGGCAATCAGCGAGATCGGTGCTCGTTTGCAATGCCTTCAGAAGGCCTGATTGATTGCGCTGCCAGGCCACAGGAACAATCACTGTATCGTTCATACGGCCATTTAGATAAATTGCTGTAAACCACCTTTTTTGTGTCCACTAAAAAAAGAAAAAGAAAAGAAAAAGTAAAAGAAAAAAAATGCATCCGTTTTGATCTGTTAATTTTATAATGGAAGTCGATGAAAAAAGGGATCTAAACGGATTGCACACAATTGCATCTGTTTATTCATCCTTTTTTCCCCGTAAAACGTATACATTAAATGGACTGCAAAAAAGCAGTTTGAACCCAGCCATTAACAAGGAAACAGATTGAAAAAATGGATGAAAAAAACAAATGGAAAAACGGATGCATTTGTGTGCATTCATTTTTATCAGTTTTTCCATTGACTTCCATTATAAAAAAAGGATCAAAACACATCCTTTTTTTAGAGTACACAAAAATATGTTTGACAAAAAAATAAATAAATAAATGGATGGAGTGAGGAGCCTAAAATGTTTGTATGGCGGATTCTGCTGGGATGCTTTGTAGCTGGGAGAAGTTCTCAGAAGGGCCGATGGTTCGTCTGAACCCTCGCAAGCGGAATTTGACTACCAGTGGCTAAAGTAGTTGAATGCAGCCTTATAAAGCGGTAAAACATGGATACAGACAATGACTGCCTATGGCTGCGTCTAACTTCTGCAGCCACCGCTAATCAAATGCCGCACGCTCGGGTTAGGACGAACCCGAACATGCTCAAAGTTCACTCATCTCTACAATTAACATATACAGTCCAAACTTGATGGCTCCACTTGGCTCATTAAAATGAATAGGGCCTACAGTTGTCACAATATATGTCAGCTCGCCATTGTCAGCGGGTCGCTGACAGATACCTGTGACGGACAGTGACAACGCCAAAGGCAGTCCAGCCAAGCACAGCTGCTGCTAATAAAAGTGTCAGGTGTATTGTGGCCTCCCAGTTCTTCATGATGTCAGCAGAGAGAAGGATTGGGTGAGCTGGTGCCAGGGTCAGGCACATTATCCCTCCATATACAGAATACATGCATAGTCAGCCCTTGTGTGTGTCTGTGTTTATACGCAGGTCAGAGGAGATAAATGTCAGCCATCATTTATATAGTATAGTATTAATTTGTGTGTGTGTTTGTGGGGCAGGGGGGGGGGGTTCTAGCTGTAAAAGCTATGTTTTAAAGGTTAAAAATTACCAGGTTTTCTGTAACTTCAATGACCATTAATTTAGAGGGGTTGTCTAGTGAAAATCTTTTTCTTTCAAAACATCTGGTTTCAGAGAGTTATATAGATTTGTATTTTACTTCTATTAAAAAAAAAAAAAGAAGTCTTCCAACACTTATCAGCTGCTGTATGTCCTACAGGAAGGGGTGTTTTCTTTATAGTCTGACACAGTGCTCTCTGCTGCCACCTCTGTCCCAGACAGGAACTGTCCAAAGGTGAGGAGAGGTCTTTTATAGGGATTTGCTGCTGTTCTAGACAGTTCCTGTCTTGGCCAGAGATGGCAGCAGAGAGCACTGTGTCAGACTTAAAGGAGACCTGTCACGCCCCGTGCCGGGGTGACAGGCTCCCGACCCCCAGCTAGATCCCCTTAAACAGACCTTATCTGACCAAGTCCGGATATCCCGGGCAGAAACCGGCGCGCGCTGTAGGCAGAGGTCCGGCGTCCATAGAGAATGAATGGAGCCGTGTGCGAGCTGCAGAGATGAGTCCGGTACCATTCATTCTCTATGGACGCCGGACCTCTCCCCACAGCGTGCGCCGGCTTCTGACCGGGATATCTCTGTCCTGGGGGGGATCTAGCTGGGGGTCGGGAGCCTGTGGGGGGGGGGAAGGTGACAGGTCCTCTTTAAAAGAAAACATTTCCTGCAGGACACACAGCAGCTGATAAGTATGGGAAGACTGGAGATATTTGAATAGAAGTAAATTACAAATCTATATAACTTTCTCAAACTATTTGATTTGAAAGAAAAATATTTTTGCTGGAGCACCCCTAACTTGTCTTTCATTTTCAGCCAATTGTGTGGGGAAAGATGGTAAAAAAATTTAAGAATTTGCCATAAAATGATCAGAATTTTTTTAACCAATTTGTGTAAAAATTACATTTTACAAAAGCCATCAGAATAAATCGTGATAATTAGTGACATGACTGCTACATGACAGGGAAACAGGGGACTCTGAGTGTGTGAGGCGCCGAGGCCCCGCCCCCTCCGGCACGCGCGGCCCAGGCCCCGCCCCCGTGCTTTTCTCGGCCGCACAGCTGCGGGGAGGCTCAGTGCAGAGCGGGCTGTGCTGCGGGAGGAGGACGCTGCGGTTACGCTGCGGCTATGTCACCCTATTACCGGAGCTGACCAGCTGGAGGGGCTGGACGTCTTCCTTGGGATATATGGATACCAGTGAGGATCTTGTTTGACACATCTTATCTACTACTTTATGCTTTAACTGGGGAGGAGTGAGCAAAATGATAGTAACACGTGAGTGCCTCAGACTTCTCATTTTCTCATTGTAAGGCTGTGTGCTGGAGGCAGGAGGATGGGGCTACCTGTCAGGCTGGAGCCTTCTCCATGTACTAATAGGGTCTCCAGCTGTTACTACAACTCCCAGCATGGGACTGTCAGGGCATGCTGGGACTTGTGGTTCTGCAATAGCAGGAGACGCAGGTCTTGTCTATGGAAAGTCCATGTTAAGTGTGATGGACAGCTGGAAGGATTTCTAGTATTGTGATGGTTTTGGTCCAATGATCCTATAACCCAGAGCTGAGTACTGGCTCACCAGTGATATGTGATGGCCAGTGCTGGAGTGTGAGGTTCTGCAGCAGCTGTGGCATCCTCAGCTTGGATTAGATGCTCATCTCCTTGCTGGCTCTATATGTATTACAGGTCAGGATATATTGCCCCCTGTGCATTGTCTTCAGTGCATTGTCTACATTGTGCTGCTTTACTAGTTGAACCCTGCTCTTAAAGGGAATAAATATTTGCCTGTATAACATGATGGATCCTAAACATCTGCCAGAGCCCATTGTGTTCAGGACAAAGTGCAGACTGTAACCAGCTTAGATGTCAATGTCCCTTGTGTCTCCAGACATTCCCAGGGGCTCCGCACTTTCCTGCCTCCACTTCCAAATGTTATACAAGGTGAATGCGTCTCATGGCCAGTGTGTGTATAACACCTGACACCATCACCGGCACACACAGCGGAAACCTTCACATACTTTGCTATACTATAGTCCGGTTTGTCAGAGCTGAGCATGGGGGGGGGGGGGGGTGTTCATATTAAGGTACACTGCAGATTTTTTTTTTTTACAGGTTTTTATTTGCATATTGAAGCTTATTGGAAAAATGAAACTTAGCCGGCCAGTGTTATATGATGGTGGGTATGTTCTCTGTAAAGGCTGTTGGCAGCTTTGCCTGTCTAGGACACTGTGGCTGTTGTGGACCTCAGCTGTTTATGGAAGGTATAGGTGGATGTGGCTGCACTCAGGATTCTTCACAGTGCCATTAACCATTACCTGTGCATTCACCTGGATCATGTGACCACATCCATCTCTATGAGCCTCCATCTTTATCATGGTTGTGAAAATTCCCTCCTGATGCTGCGTGAGTAAATTCTGCTAAGACCAGGCTGTGTTCACACATTCACTTTAATACAAAGCCAGGAATAGATGTGAAAAGAGGTCTCTCCTTTATACATTTCTTTTATTTATGAACCGTGAACACACCCTGAAGATTGTTGGATTTAAGAGACATATAAAAGGTGTAGACTGGATGAGTTACTGCTGGGGTTTTCCTGTAGTATCCATATAGCAATTCCTCTAAATCTTTTGAAGTAAAATAAAAAGAAAAGTTCTGAAGTGTTGGGTGAAAAGAAAACGAACTGAGACTGGAAGTTTGTTTGGGTTAATGGTCCCTAAGTATTAACTTAAAGGGAACCAATCGGCACGATTGATATGGATCCCAGCAGCACAGTATAGATCTACTGCGCAGCTCGCAGAGTATACCAACCATGTCTGCAGTGGTAGCTTTACATAGTATAAAAAGATATTTTATTATGCTGCGCAAGGTCGAGAGAGGGTTGGCAACTAGTTATCTTGGCGGGAAGCCGCCTGTGATTAGTCATGGCTCTCTGCCTGTCAGTGTGCAGTGTCTGGATGATTGACAGGCATAGAGGCCACTAATCTGTCTCTGCCTGTCAATCATCCCCACAGTGATAGGCAGGGAGCCATGACTTGTCATGTGCGGCTCCCCGCCCAGATGACTAGATGCCACTCCTCTCAAGGGCTCACGCACCAGAATAAAACAACATATTCCCCCATGTAAAGGTACTGCTGCAGCCATGGCTGGTATACTCTGCGAGCTGCACAGTAGATGTATACTGTGCTGCTGGGAACCATATCTTTAAGCTTCACTTTAAGAACACCGTCTTGCATCTATGTCCTTTAGTGATTAGCTTTGTGTGGAATTTTCTAGCAAGCGTTCATTTCCTGTACAGCACCCCCATAGGACAAATGAAGCATTACATTGTATCCATTGGAATAATTCTACTATGCAGAACAGAAATATAACAAAAGTAGGTGCGCAAAATGTACAACAGAAAAAGTGATGTCAGGAGGTAATAAAGTAAGACAAATCTGCTACATATGCAGATGTGAACTAAGGTGCCCAGAGCTTCTCAAATGTAGCCACTGTGTCGCCCCTTATAGCAGAAATTTTTTCAGACAATAATATTCTATTAATACGGTCAATGACTTTATCTAAGTGCAACAGAGGCTGTTTCCAACTTAAAGCAATATGTATTCTAGCCATTCTGGATGTTTTCAATGATAGATTGGGGGTGGCCCTAGCATAAGGCATGCATGCTTATATAGAAAGGAATAGGGCAATGAGGCACTACTAAGGTTCCTCTGGAATTTATCTTTGATGGAATTTAATTTGTCTTTTAAAATATGCCTGGTGCCTTGGTCAAAGCAAAAAAAAAAAGCTTTTAAAGTGACTCTGTACCCACTATCAGACCCCCCCCCCCCCCCCAAACTGCTTGTACCATCAGATAGCTGCTTTAAATTCAAGATCTGTCCTGTGGTCTGTTTGGCAGGTGATGCAGTTATTGTCCTAAAAAAACAACTTTTAAACTTGCAGCCCTGTGTCAAATTGGCGTGGCCTAGCGTATCCATGCCCTAGGATTGTGACACCCCCTCCGTCCCTCCTCCCCGCCCTTAGAACACGGGAATGCTCATAGAACAATTTCTCCTATTCTTCACCTGTGTGAACACTGCACATGAGCTGGATCATTAAGGCACATGTGCAGTGTTCAGGCAGGTGTTGAATAGCAAAAATCCTTCCCAGGGGCATTCCTAATAATGAAGAGGGCGAGTAGGAGGAACGGAGGGGCAGTGCAATGCTAGGGAGCACACACTCTAGGCCACGCCAATTAGACATAGGACTGCAAGTTTAAAAGTTTTTTTTTTTTAGGACAATAACTGCATAACCTGCCGAATGGGCACCAAGACAGATCTTTAATTAAAAGCAGCTGACTGTACAAGTGGTTGGGGGGTTTAGATTGTGGGTACAGAGTCGCTTCAAACGTGTAGCACTGTCATACTAGTGTGGCCTAGAGTTTCCGTGCCCCAGGTCTGTGACACCTCTCCTTTCTTTCTCCACACCCAGTTCATAATTATGAACACCCTCAGACAGGATCTCTATTCATCACCTGTCTTAACAGTGCACATGTGCCATAGCAATACAGATGCACTGTTTAGATGAGTGATGAATAGAAATCCTGTCTGGGGGTGTTCCTAATGATGATGAGGGTGTGGAGGAAGAAAGGGGAGGCGTCACAGACCTGGGGCACAAACACTGTAGGCCATGCCAGTATGACACAGTGCTGCAAGTTTTAATTTTTTTTTTTATTTTTTTTTTGCTGCTCTAACCAAGGCACCAGTCACATTTTAAAGACACAACTGATAAGGATTTACTCTCATTAAACAGATTGTACTAGCAGTTTAGTGGGGTGTACTAATGGATGCAGAGTCTCTTTAATATTGAACAACCAAATTTGGGGTGTAGCCCTTGCCCAAAGGGAATATTTATATCATTATGTGTGCTTATCCAATGCCTAAGGGTGTTATTAGACGGGCCAATAGGGGCCCGATAATAAATGGCCCGATAATCATTTAACAAGGGCTGCAAGGACATTGTTACAGATGTCCTTGCAGCCCTTGCTAAACTGTTATACATTACCTATCCCAGGTCCAGGGCTCCTCCTGCTCCTCTTCACCCCTGGTCTCGCACGCTGCAGCTTCAGATTGGCCTGTCTTAGCTGACAGGCCACTTAGCCAATCACTGGCCACGGCTGTCCTGGCCTGTGACTGGCTGAGCTCTGAAGCTGCAGCGCGCAGGACCGGGAAGAAGAGGAGCCCTGGACCATGGATAGGTAATGTATTTCTTTTGCAAATCGTTAGCCGCCGGCCGCGCACTGCTATTACATGTCGCAGTGCGCAGTCGGTGGCCGACAATTATAGGTCAGAACTAGAGATGAGCGAACCGTGAGCATGCACGAGTCCATCCGAACCCAATCGTTCGGCTTTTGACTAGCGGTGGCTGCTGAAGTTGGATAAAGCCCTAAGGCTATGTGGAAACATGGATATATTCATTGGCTGTATCCATGTTTTCCAGACAACCTTAGAGCTTTATCCAACTTCAGCAGCCACCGCTAATCAAATGCTGAACGATAGGGTTCGGATGGACTTGCGCATGCTCGAGGTTCGCTCATCTCTAGTCAGAACCTATATCAACGATCAGCTGATGACAACGATCATCGGCTGATCGTTGTGTTTATTACATGGAACGATAATCGGCCGGTTCAGCAGTTCCGTGTAATAGTACACTTACTCTTGCCAAGTAGTCCAACACCTAGCAGGTTGGGGTGGGGGGTAGTAGACTCTGATGGTATCCAGTCCTGGCCCTGACAATCCTGCAGGCAAGGAATGCTGCTGTGTAGTTAGCCTGACACATACCCACCAGAAGACCTCTGCATAATTGTCTAGATCATTGGCCTGACAGCGGATGCCAGGCATATTATGTGCAGATCACCCTTTAAGTCTATATGGAAACGTCTGGGTGGGAGCCTCCCATTGAACCTTAGAGAAAAAGGAAACCACACAGGGTCAGGGTCTTGACAACACTGCACATCTTCTCAAAAATATCTACCTTAAATTGGAGAAGGCATCTCATGTTTAGATGGTTAGAGCATTTTTTACATATCAGTGTTACGGACACAGATGGTGGTGGTCAGTCTCTGGATCTCTGCACTTCTGCAGGCTTCCTACATAGAAATGAACATATGATCTTTTTGATTTCCTTTGTTAGTGACCATATTCCTGTTTCTCCGTAATTCTTGCCTAAATCTGTGTGCGATCCTGTGTGTTAGTTTTCTTAATCATCTGGCAGGGACGGAGTCTGGTGACTTTCTATTTCTGTAACATGTTGGCGGGGCAGAGGTCGTCTGATCCTTCCTTTAATGACCCTGTACACAGATCAGACAGTGTGGCAACAATAAATGAAAGAAAGGAATGTCTCTTGTACTGAAATACAGCAAATCACCCTAGAACAATAAAACTGCCATGGAGACATTTGTACAGGATGGACGTGAAAACGAAAGGGTGTAAGGGACGGCACCTTTCATTGAGGTGAATTGGAGGAAACCATGGTATCCGGTTCCCAAGTGGCTGCAGTTCAAATGTGTGCGAATATTGGCCGTCCTGATTGACAGAACATAGGGTTTACTAAAAAGCTCTGCCTAGTTCAGTGGATCAAGTAGAATGGTGCTGACGCAGGAGCTCCGGGGGGAGGGAGCATCTGAAGTAGACTATAAAACTGGCATCCCATATGGACAGCATTTACTTTTACTAGTAACTTTAACTACAAGGAGAACTATGGTTACTTGCATAAAATTCCATGACAGTAGATGCCTTCTCTGCTGTACTTGTCCTAATCATCCATGTTCACTAAAGTGACCACCGGTCCATTGTAAGTCAAGAATGAAGAACTTGAACTGCCCGTCTCCGTATATTTCACAAGTGGCAGATTTGTTCCAGAAGTTTGCTATTTTCACTTCCCATCAAATCACATTAAAAGATTGAACCTAAAAAGTGAAAATATTTCTGCTACAATAACTACCTTTTTAATATATTCTGTCATTTCAAACAGTGTCTCCTCTGTATAAAATAACTTTGTGCCCCAGAAAAACAGCTCAAAGATCTTAGTGTCTCCCTTCACTGCATTTTGATGTCCACTGCCTGTTAGGAGACATCTGTCTCTAGTAACAGAGGTAGCAGGACAGATCACAGAAAGTGGGGCACACCATGTGCTCTGTACAGGAGAGGGGGGAGAGAGAGATAGAAGTCTAGTACTGTGTACCTGCAAGCTGTGAGCCTCCACACAATCTGCACTATGTATACAAGCTAAAGGCTTCCCTCTCATCACTGCAGTAGGGCTTATTGCAACCCTTTGCTTGTTTGCAGCTGCTGTTTTTCAATTCTGCACACAGCATGTATAGGCTTTGCAAGCTGCTATCATATAGTAGTGTACTGTGTAAGGCATCCCTCAGCAGAGTGCAGCACTGGTATGGAGAGAGGAGTATGTGATGTGCTGTGAATGACTAGAGAGGCAGGTAAGGAAGTCTTGTGTGGGTGCAATGGACAAATAGCTCAGCTCTAGCTTTTCCCCCTCTAACAGAACGAGGAATAGCTGTATACCTGTGGAGGGGGCTCCATAATAGCAGTGAGAACATTAAAACCACCTTGTCACAAGGTTTTTAAGATTTTTCTGAAGCAATAGGTATACTTTATTAAAGAAGTGTGGCAAAAAAAAAAAATGTTTTTAAAGTATTGTATTGCCCCCCCCCCCCCCCCCCCCCCAAGTTATACAAATCACCAATATACACTTATTACAGGAAATGCTTATAAAGTGCTTTATTCCCTGCACTTACTACTGTATCAAGGCTTCACTTCCTGGATAACATGGTGATGTCACGACCCGACTCCCAGAGCTGTGCGGGCTGTGGCTGCTGGAGAGGATGATTGCAGGGGGACACTGAGGGACACAGGGCACTGAAGGGGCACTGAGCATCCCTCTGCCATCATCCTCTCCAGCAGCCACAGCCCGCACAGCTCTGGGAGTTGGGTCGTGACATCACAATTTTATCCAGGAAATAAAGCCTTGATGCAGTAGTAAGTGCAATAAAAGTATATACAGTGGTAACTTGGTTTAAGAGTAACTTTGTTTAAGGGTACAAACACACACACCATATACGCAGCAGATCTGCAGCAGATTTGATGGTGCAGATTTGACGCTGTGTTCAGTTATTTAGATCTAATCTGCTGCGTATTTGCTGCGTATCACAGCAGTAAATACGCTGCGTATACGGTGTGTGGGTTTATCCCCTAAGAGTAACTTGGCCTAAGAGCGTTTTGGTTTAAGAGCTCACAGTTTTTCAAAATTGTGACTTGGTTTAAGAGCATTGCTTTGGTTTAAGAGCTCCCTGTACTGGGTGGGAGTGTAAGTGGGGGAGGGGCATGGTCTGAATAGCGGGGTCTACGGCAATGTACTCTGAGCCAGGAAATCTCCCTCACCTTTCAAATCATAGCAGATCCACCTCAGGCTGGGGCTTACATAAGGGGACAGGACTTTGGAGGTAATCTCTCTATAGCTGTAACCCCTCTCTCCCCGGACATAGAGTACTGCTATACTGTGCCCACATCTGCCCTGCTCATTCCTTCATGCTCCCTGCAGTCTCTGTCAGTCCTTGTGTTTTCCATTCTCTCCATTACTGTACAGTAACTTATAATATCACAATATTCTGCTGTTTCTTAATGTTTGTTTAATTTGTTTTACATGTTTTTCAGAATAATAAATCATTATTTTTGGGGTGTGGAACCAGTTGTCTGCATTTCTAGGATTTCTTATGGGAAAATTTGCTTTGGCCTAGGAGTGGATTTGGATTACAAGCAAAATCCCGGAACAAATTGTGCTTGTAATCCAAGGCACCACTGTGTTGGAAATTTGTATAACTTTTGGGGGGCAATGCAATACTTTATTAAAAATTTTCGCCAGACTTCTCCTTTAATAGAAGAGGAACTTTGACAAACCCTTTAGTTCTACATTTGGTGTGTTCTTGGAAGACTGTATCCTTCCCTATACTATAAATCTACTTCGAAGTCCATAGTTGAGAGAGAAGCATAGTTCCTGTAAACTCCAATCTATTAATAATCTATCTTGGCTAAAAACCATTGAGTCCAGATAACAAATGTCTACAGTGATGTGTTACTGACTGTCCTCCAAGCTGTTTCCATGGTGGAACCTAACAGTTTGAGAAAGGAATTTTATGTTATTAAAGCCTCCCTTTTAGTAGAAGCTAATGTCATATAACATGGGTATCCACTCTTATCCTAGTATCGTATAAGCCTTTTATTTCTTTGAGTTTGATCCAAAATCTTCTGCTAGTGCATTTGTCACATGCCAAACCATAATACATATTCTCATTTCATAGATTATTGGTAATTTGCTTTATATCTATAACTCTGTCACTGTGTCCTAGAAAACTGTATACTACTGAGATACTTTAAATGGAACTCTAACCTGCTTTTATGTTGCCATGGGGCCGGAGGAAGGTTGTCTTGCTTTTATCCTTGGCAACGTCTTTGTCCAATCCTCTGCTGTTTTATTGATTTGATTGACTACAGTTCTTGGTGCACCGATTTACCTACCCTTCTTTGTGAATTCAGGCAGTGCTCTGGATTATCTTTATTGGTGCATACATCAGCAATTTGACAAATCTAATCATCTGACATTATTCAGTATATATTGTAGCCTGGTAAATGGGCCTTCGCCAGGGCCAGACAGTTTATTTTAGTAAATTCTTGTATTACCAATGTAATAAAAGTTTTAAAACTTCCCCTTCAATAAAAGTCTTCATTGTTCTTCCTCTCTATTCTTTCTTAAGGGGGTGTGTCTTAACAAAATCTGATACTGCCAGCACTGATTGGTCAGTGTTACTGTGTAGGGCCACATCCCCAACTGGTAACACCCAGCTGTCAATTCATTCATTTCTGAAAGTCATAACAGAGAGATGGTGTAATGCTTATTTCTAATAAAAGATGCTCCAGAACTGTCATTAAGTATTTGCTAGAATACATGAGGATTGGTGACAGGCAGGGGCGTAACTGGGATTCATGGGGCCCCATAGCAATAACTGTATGCCCCCCCCCCCCTCCCCAACATACTCAGCTGGCCCGGCGCGTCTCTTGAGCGCCAAAGAACTGTAACGCCACGTCAGACAAGATGTGTGTGTATGGGAACTGTTATGGCTGTAGGCACACAGCAGTCTCCAGCAATGTGTTCTACATGTACACATGTACCCGCATGGCCGCTAGTGTACTGCGCCAATGTCTTCCCCTCATGTACCCTGTCATCGTCTTATCTGTTGCAGAGCTACAACTCCTATTATGTGAAATAGTCCTGCATATTACCCCACACTGCATGCTGGGAGATGTAGTTCTGCAGCCTACCCTGTACACCATGATGGGCCATGTAGTCCTGCATATTACCCCACACAACATGCAGGGAGATGTAATTCTACTGTGCCACTGTTTCCTCCTCCTATACTGTGTCATCCTCTAATCTGTTGCAGAACTACAACTTCCATTATGGACTGTCAATAGGGCATGATGGGGGTTGTAGTTTTGCAACTTGACTGTCCACAAGCTGCAAAACTACAACTCCCACCATTAACTGTTAACAGGACATGGTTAGGGTTGTAGTTCTCTGGGGGTAATCTCACCTGCTCCTGTTCCTTCTCCGTCCTCTGGTCCTGTGTGGCTGCTGTGCACACCTTCCTCTCTTGTCGTGGGGGGGGGGGGGGGGGTGTAAACGGACTGCACAGGGGCCTCTGTGACACTGGGGGTGGGGGGATTGGCTCTGGGACACTAGGGGGGTGGGTGGGGGTGATTGGCCCTGGGGAGGTGTGTGTGTGTGTGTGGGGGGGTGTGTGTGTGTGGGGGGGGGGGGGGTTGCAGGGAATGCTTTACAGGGGTGGGGGGAGGCACTGTAGAGGAGGTGGATGGCTGCAGGGGACACTGTACAGGAGGTGGGGGGAGGCGCTGTAGAGGAGGTGGAGGGATGCAGGGGACATTGTATGGGAGTAGACGCACGGGAGGCCGCAGCAGACGCTGTGTGGGAGCGGGGACACACAGGAGGTGGAGGGATATAGGGGATGCTGTACGGGGGCGGAGCCGCAGGAGACGTGGGGGGGAGATAGGGGACTCTGATATTGGCAAAGCCCGGAGACATTGGCTCCTGACCCTGTCAATCACTGCCCTGCATTTAGCTGTGAGTGCTCATAGGGAAAGACCCTCATGTTCGGCTGGACATTTGTAGCACCCCGGAGGGCCGCTCAGGTACTGCAAGTGCGGCCGGGTGCTGCAAGTGTCTGCTCAGGGGGCCTGGGCCCCCTGATGCGGCTGACCCTATAGCAACCGCCAAGGCTGCTATGGCGGTAGTTCCGCCACTGGTGACAGGTCCTTTATTACTTCTCAAGGGTCTATAGTGTAGCTTAACTGGTTTCTGATCATCTGCAATACTTGGTCCACTATAATGTTGTAATATGTTGGAGAAAAAGGTGACTATTACAGAGGATGGTCACAATAGCGAGACCTTTATAAAATCAGCTTCCGTCTGTAGTCGGTGGCAATCGGCTTTCTTTTTAGCTGCCCATACATCAGTGGGGTATACTAAGTGCCCCCTCACTGCGTGTATGCCATAAGAGGGCTTATGGATAGGGGGTGACATTGTTATACATGCCTTTCTAAAGTTTTGTCTGCAGTGTATTTGTGGCTCTTGTAAAGGATACTGCAGTTTTTCACTCCATAAGTGCCAACAGCAGGCCAGCACTTCCTTTGTTGCTCCCGAAAGTACCCTGAGTTATAACTGGATGCACAGGCTACAGTATGATACTAACATGTGCAGGTAAGGGATGTGTCGTATACACAGAGCTGATGTCGGCACTATAAAACCATTGTCCATATTTGTAAATTTCTTGTTTCTCCCTGTTTGACACATACATATTTTAGCAGATCGTGTGATTGTCGCCACCGCCCTTGAATATTGCTTACAAGGTATAAAAGGTCTTTTTATATTGGCTGATGGGAGAGGATAAACTTTAATTGTTAACAGCATATCCCCTGTTTACATGGGGCAATAAGTGTCCGATAATAATTCTGTTGGTTGTACATAGAATCCTATCGGCCAACTAATGTTTGCTTGTTTGCCAGCTGATCACTGGCTTTTTCACACGGACCATTTATCAAGAATAAATGTGCTTGGTAATTCCCATGGTAAAGAGCATATAGAGGTTTTTTTTATATTCTGTCTTTTATGGGGTAGGGAAGTGGATAAAGAGGAACCCACAAAACTATTCACTTGTGTACACCTTTCTGATTCTTCTTTTTGTTGCTTTGGGTTTTTTGGCAGAACTGCTTTGGTGATGTAGGGATGGTCCGAACAGAGTTCGGTTCAGGTTCGTACGAACCCGAACCCTCGGTAATGATTCCCGCTGTCTGCCCGCTCCGTGGAGCGGGAGGACCACCTGGTAAACTGGGATACAGCCACTGATGTCTGATGTCACCATATACTGTATGTGGGATGCTACAGCAAGTCCCTGTGCTCACATTAGCTTAGGCCAGGGAATGGCTGCATTGTCTTGCCCACAGTGTTCAGTAATGTCTACCGGTTACTTCTGCCCAGCAGTCGGGAGTTGGTGTTGCAGGACCGGAGGCGAGCAAAGGGGTGATTGTGTTTTTGTTTTTTTTAATAATTTTTTTTTTCTTTTTAATACCCACCCATTCTCTTCCTCTTAATCAATTTTGCTAAAAGCCTAAAAAAATCTTTATGGCTGCGTTCTTATAGCGGTAATAGTGGTCTTTTAAATACATTTATTGGAGGCTTCTACTTGGATGACAAAAAGTGGCATCAATCACTCTGAAGATCCTATTTTTCTTCTATCTGTTAGACTATTCCATCCCCTTCAGTGGTATGTACTAGCCCAGCAGAGGATAGTAGGTAGAGATGAGCGCTACTTCAACACGCTCCACAACGATCGTTTGACATTTGAATACCGGTGACAGAAAAAGTTGGATGCAGCCCTAGGGAGTCTGAGAAACTATGGATACAGTTTCTGCCTGTGTGCATGTTTACTGGACTCCCTTGGGCTGCATGCAATTTCTTCACCCAGCAGTATTCAGATACTGAGCAATTAAAGGTAAGAATACTCGCATTGCGTTCATCTCTTGGACATTCTCTTGGCCCTGGTCAGGTCATGGAGCCCTATGGATACACTTGGCATGTACTCTGGGAGCTCTCACAGTCTTAGAGGTCTGTCACTAATGCTTGGATTGGCTGAGTATACGTGAGGTAATTGCCTATGTTCCCCTTATTTCCTTGGGAACAAAGGCTTGTGAAAGTAAAATCCAGCATGACTCCCCCTTGTTTCACAGGTTAGCAATCTGATTTTTATTTTATTTTGGTCCTAAAAACCTTAAGAGTGGAAGTTACCATATACCATTTCCATAATAATCAGGTTGCCTTACATCATATATTGCATTATGGTTTATTTTTTGTTTGTTTAGTTTTTTTAGCAGATGTTCTGCATTATAGGGTCGGATTGGTTACATTTCTGATACTCATTTCCAAAAACCTCAGTGATTAAGAGACTCAGGTTGCTAAGAGATTCCATGCTGAATAGCCAATACGTTCCGTTTGGCAGGAGAAGCAGGTTGGTGTTTGCTCCGAGATGTAGATTTCATGATGCAGCTGCACACTGGGGTGGATCTGGGCTTGCACTAAATGCTTTTTTTTTTTTAAAGTTTGTAAGCAATGGCCAAAATTCTCAGTTTGTTCTGCAAAGATTTGTGTTTCTGGCCAATGCAGCTGCCAGTCTTAAAAACTGCTGCTTAGAAACATGGATCAATATGTTATTAACAGCTTGATATCTAATGATCAGCCACAACATTAAAACCACATGCCTAATATTGGTAGGTGCTCCTCAGGCTGCCAGAATAGCTCTGACCCTTTGAGAAATGGAATCCATAAGACCTCTGGAAGTATCTGGCATCAAGATGTTACCAGCAGATCCTTTAAGTCCTGTAAATTTAAGAAATCCGGGCTCCATGGATCAGACTTGTTTATCCAGCATGTCCCACAGACAGTTTGGTCATTTTGAGACTTGGGGGCAAAGTCAACAGCACTTGACAATGTTCAGTTGCCCTATAAAGAATGAATGGAGCTCTAGCTGCGAATGTGTAGTGTACTTTATAATAGGTGCTATGATATAATATAATATAGTTGGTGCTCTAGTTACTTTGTCCAACCTCTGTAGTTGGTGTATGGAGACTTATTTGCAGAGCTTCATTTCAAAGAAATCATCCCAGCCAAGCAAGTACCCTGCTCTATATTGACGAGGGGCAAAAACCTTGAAACAGCTGCCGAGTTTCCTTTCCTTTTGGAGGCATGACTATTAGGTGGCACTAATTTGCATACGTGTTATCCCATAAAGCATTGCTTGAGAAATAAAAAAAAATAAAAATTGAAAAATTAAAAACTATTGCTTTAAGTTATAAAGAGACAAGTGCTGCATGTGTTTGTGTTAATCAGCGTCAGTCCTATTATGGTTTAGTAAATGTTCAATGAATTGACGGTCCTGTATAGCAGATTTGTCTGTACATTGTTCTCTGTTGTACACGCCTTGTAAGGCCAGTTACCTCTTATTTAGTCTTGACAGATGTGTGAGAAGTATGGCGAAGGCTGCACGTAGGATTTGACACACTTGAGTTCATGCCAGCTTTTCAAAAGATCTTATATTTAGGTTACGGAAAGACTGGTAGCCCCCACCCAACAAACAATCTGCCTGCTTATCTCTACACAATCACTAGGAAAAACATCCTATGTTCTACAGACAAATTAGAAGGGCTGATGTGCTCATTGTTCACCTAAAGACTTGTGAGCTGTAAAATCAAGTAGTTGTACTATGTGTAATATTTATACAAATGCATGTGAAGGCCCTATTACACGTAGCGATTATCGTGTAAAAGATTCGCTATAACGATCTTTCATTATAGCGAATTTTAAAACTATAATCACTCAGTGTAATAGGGCCTTTAGTGCTAGATCAGCGCTAGATCAGCGCTTATTTACTGAGCCTATTACACGGCTCAACCATCGTGCAGCAAGGGCTGCACAGTCATCATTAGCGCTGTCCGTAAAGCCAGTGCCTAATAAAGTTCATACATACCTGACTGCACTCCCCGGTGTTTCTGCCCGCTCCCCGGTACCTTCCTGTCTTCTGCCCGGTACCGCATCCACCATGAGCACTGCAGAGCCGTCTCTGAAGTGACTGGCCCCTCAGCCAATCATTGGCTTGTGGTCTCGTCTCAGCCGGTGATTGGCTGAACGGCCTGGCACTTAAGAGGTCGGCTTTGCAGTTCCAGCAGCGGCTGCGGGCAGAACACAAGAAGGCATTGGGGAGTGTGGTCAGGCATGTATGAACCTTATTAATGTTTACACAATCAACAGCCATTGGCTGTCTCTTTAATCCAGAAGATGAAATCTATACCTGTTATGAGCAGGTGCAGATTTGTGATTTTCTGGCCTGGGCTACGTTTATGCGATGTGGTACAGTTATGCCCTATGGCTCTACATTCCCGTGTCGGATTTTGAATCCACTGCGAGAATGTAGCCACATCCTACTTAACTAATCAACTGCCTGGTCTTTAAACAAGATAAAGCCAATAGTGTGTTGCAGTGAAACAGCACACTGATGGGACCTGAGTGGGACGTCGGGGACCCGAGAGCCAGAGAAACAGACAGGATTGCGGGTAGGTCACGGCTCTCCTTGTTAGCGTGCAGTGATGATTGACAGGCAGAGAGGCCACTAATGGGTCACTCTTCCTGTCGGTCATCTCTGCAAAGCAAGCTGACAGGCAGAGAGCAGTGACTAGTCACGAATGGCTCCCAGATGATTAGTTGTCGCCCCTCTCCCATCCTTGTGCGCCGGAATAAAACATCTTTTTTCCCCCCTAATATAAAGCTACCGCTGCAGATGTGGCTGGTAGCCTTGACTGGATGCACAGTAGATCTATAGTGTGCAGCTGGGAACCATATCCGCACAGTGATGCTGATTGGTTCCCTTTAAAAGCCCAGCAGATGATTTTGAAAATCTGCTCTGAGAATGCAGAGCCATAGGGCATAACTGTTTTGCATATCACAGCAGATTTCGCAATAAGACTCGCATCATGTAATCCACTGCAAATGTGGTATGTGTGAATGGAACCCAACAGAATAAATTTGTCAGGTCTCTAGCCATAAAAAGTTGCAAATTACACATATAACTGTACAATGCCATAAAAATGGCACAAATGTGTTAATATCCCAACCTTGGCACTTGGCATCAGAACCTTTTTTTCTACCAAGTTACTTCCCGTATTCGGTGGAATCTTGTTTTTTAAGAACTAAAATTGCATCACTCTTTCTAAGTCAAAGATAATTGTGGAATGTCTTGAAATGATGAGGCTTGTGTATTTAATTAAATCCATGTCTCCATATTTCCTTTGCACTCCTTATAACAGTTAACTATTATTGTATTTAGTTTAAAATATAGCTGTGATACAGATTTAGTCCACACACAATTCGCAGTGTGAATCAGCTGGGTAGAATGGAGAGCAGCAGGGGACAAAAAGTGGTGTCCTATTGGGGTAGCAGGGCTGCAGTTTATCCTTACTACGCTTAGGGCCGTATTACATGGGCTAATATTCTATGTAAGCGAGCTCGGTCTGCACATAAATCGTTACCGTTTTCTGTGCAGCCTTTGCTGCTATTAGAGAAAATAAGAAAATACTTTACCTCTCCACGCTCCCCAGCTTCTCCCTGCATTCTCCGCAGCCACTACTGAGATGTCTCTGAAGTGGCCTCACTGCAGATATGGTTTCAGAAGATTCAGCAGTGGCTGTGTGAACTGGGAGAAGCTGGAAGGACACCTGGGAACTTGAAGGGGTAAAGTATAGCTTTATTTTTTTTGTACTTTCATTGGCCACCGTTTTTTAAACCTGCTAAAGGACATCATCAGCCGATGATTTGGTTCTTGTCTGATTGTTGTCTTTACTAATAAAGGGCGATGTCTGCCCAAATTGTCCTGAATGGCCCCATGTAATAGGGCCCTATTACATAGATCGACAATTGTCCGAATCGGGCCGATTTGGCTGATAATCGCTCCATGTAATAGAGACAACAATCAGCTGCTGTTCCATGTAATAAAGACAACGATCAGCAGCTAATGAAACAATCAGCAGCTGATCGTTTCTGTAGGTCCAGACCTAAAATCTTAGGCCTCCGATTGACATAGCGATGTGCGGCTGTCCATCACCTGTCCACGCTCATGGTCTCTTCCTGCGCTCTGCATGCGTCCCAGCACTGTATGTTGTGGCTTTAGAGCGGCCAATCACTGGCTGGGACTGCAGCAGCCAGTGATTGGCTGAGCGACCTGTCAGTTTAGACAGGCTGCTCTGAAGCTGCAGCGCATGGTTCCGGGACGGATACAAAGCACAGGAGAAGACTGAGTACCCGTCACATGACCAAAATATATTGCATCATTTACTTCATCCAGGCGAATCCAGCACAAAATCAAAATAACTGTCAAGTATGTGGTAGTGGATATGAATACAAAAAAGGATATAAATATAACAATGTATAAAAATAATAATAGTTAGTGAGCATGTAAATAATGTACAATAATTAATGTTTATGTATCAACTCCAACAATAAATGAAAAATATATGAATATAAATCATAACACAAAACAATAATCGATAAGATGTAATTTATAACTAACCCCATGATCGTTAAAATAATTAACGAAAAATCAATAATTAAGCAATGCCCCTATGTTCAATGTTGATTCCCATTTCCGTCGTGGGGGCCATGTTGGATGCCGGTTTGGCGGTGATGATGTTCCACCTGTGAGTACTGCCATGGCTGGCTGATTATTGGTTTATTCATTATGTGTGGGGTATAAAACAATCTACTTTGAGAGGTGCTACACAGTCCCCTGATGAAGTCAGCATTTACAGTTTTGGGCTGCAAGGACATCGCTAACTGTGTCCGTGCAGCCCTTGCTAAATGATTATCGGACCGTGTAATAGGCCAAGTAAACGAGCGTTGATCTAGCAGATTGGTGCTCGTTTACAATATTAATCTGGCCTTCCTCGGTCCATGTAATAGGACTCTAACACTGAGAGGATAAAAAACTAAATCTTTTGGCTGGAGTGATCTTTTGCTTTCTTGTACTACCTGCTTCCTTTTACCTCATGTGTGAGGAACTGCTATAGGTCCATCTATATGTTGAAATAAATACAATGAAGAGCAGGTTGGTTTTGTGCTTATGGGGGTTTCATCTTGCTCCTGCTTGACCAAGTGGAGCCAATATAGTGGCTGAAGCATATGAAAACCATTCTAGCATTCTAACAATCACATAAAACAGTGTAATGGTGGAAGTAGAGAAGATCAGGTGTTACATGTTCTGAATTATTAAAAAAAACATAGTTGACTTCCTTCTCCAAATCCACTTTCACAGCTGACATCTGCACGAGTTTCCCATTGCCAGAAAGCTGAGAGCTCCCAGGCATCTCAGCCTGTACATCTTCCCTTCATCCCCTCTTTTGGGCCCCTGTGAACCAGATGGCCAATGTGAAACATCTTGAAATTTGTGTTGCACCCGTTAGATTTTAGTGGTGCGCGCTGCCTCCAAGACTTGCTAAACATGTTTACATTTTTCAGGCATCTGGTGAGTGTTCTGTAACTCGGGAAGGTTTGCCTCTGACCCCGCTCCTGTGGGAATGTAAAAGCATTGGCTCGAGAGTTTTATTAATTGCCACAAAATGAGCACTTAATTCTCAACATCTGTTGCCTGTTGGCCAGAAAGCAAGTACAAGAGTGACGTGATAGTTGGCTAGGAAGGAATTCCTGAGGACGTCAATGGGATGTTGCCGTTATAACCACATCTGTTTTTACACCTTTTCTGTATACTTTCATAAGTTAATTGAGAAATGTAGCCTAATAAATAGATCAGGGTATTTATAGGAATATATATAGATCATATGAGAGTGTTCCATAGTTTTCGAACACTAAGCCAGGAGAAGATCGTAAATAGAGGAGGTTTAGGGGTTATCCCCTATCCACTCTCTCTAGGTTCCCAACTCATCATGAGAACAGAGACCAAATGGATAGATCTGCAGCATGGATGAGATTTCTGAGATTTCCGGAGTTTAGCACTTGGCAATGTTCAAAAGTCCCATGGAGAATGAATGTAGCAGTAGCCAGGCATGCACAGAGCCACTCCAATTACTTAGGGCCCTTTTACACCAAACGGTTATTGGCATGAGGTCGGCTTATCGTTGTCTTAAACATGACCTATCAAAACGATGATAGCGATGGTAATATCTTCTGTGGGCCACTCAGACGATCAAAGGATCATCCTGGCAGCCCCTCCCATAGCTCCCCCCTCTATGTCTGTGCATGCAATAGCACGGGCAGCGAGCGGGAAATGAGGAGCAAGCCGGCACTTGCTTGCTCCTTAATATTGGGCCATGTAATACGGCCCTTAGAGGGCAGTTGACCTCTATTCTTATGACTAGTGCTGGTCAAATTGGTTGGATAGGTGATCGTTTGTAATCCTCAAATAAACCCCAGCATCCACAGTTAAGGGCATAACTACAAGATCAACTGCGGGCCCCCCCCCCATGATCCTGACAGTGGGGACCTTGAAATCAAAGTGGTGTCATGCTCATGAATGCTACCATTTTATTCATTCTCTAAAGAGAGCTGCTGAGAAGAGACTAATGCAGCTTTTGCCTATCTCTGAAATGGCACCGTTAAAAGTGAATGGAGCTTTTTTTTCCCGCCGCTTCATGCAGTTTTAGGGTCCCCATACACAAGGTCACAGGGGACGCCAGTGATTAGACCCCCGTGATCTTGTAGTTATGCCCTATCCTGTGAATATGGTGGGCCCAGATGAGGATTCCTCCTTAAAGCAGTACTCCGGAGGGGGAAAAAAGTTTTATACAGGTTTGTAAAGTACTTCTATTTAAAAATCTCAAGTCCCAGTACTTATCCCAGTCCAGTACTTATCAGCTGCTGTATGCCCTGCAGGAAGTAGTGTACTTTTACCAGGTTTAACATGGTGTCTTCTGCTGCCACTTCTGTCCATGGCAGCAACGGTCCAAAGCAGTAGCAAATTCCCATAGAATACCTTTCCTGTTTTGGACAGTTTCTGTCATGTATTTTATATTCTATTTAAATTTTTATATAATATATTTATTTGTAACATGTTTTTTTTTCTTCCAGAAATTGAAGCCAAGGAAGCCTGTGACTGGCTCCGAGCTGCGGGATTCCCACAATACGCACAGTTGTTTGAAGGTAATAATTTGGACATTAATGTTACTCTTGGTGCATAAGACCTCCATAGTGCTATCTTGTCATCATCCTGCATGGCATGGCTGGACACACAAAAAGTAATCTACCCCAAACCCCTCAGCTGCTTTTCTGATTTCTCCTATTCCCTGCTGCTTCCTTGTTTCTATGACATGTCTCAGTAGCACCTGTCCACTCAGCCAATCAGTGGGTGCAGCAGTGTCCCTTCTCAGTCAGTGATTGGCTTAAAGAGGATGTACCACCAGGTACATCCTATTTAACCAGAACCCACTGATCGAATGGCGCCGGCACGGGGAAGCCACTGCCGCGGTCCGTTTTTCGGACCAAGGCCCGGTTCCCGTGCACGGCGCCGTTCTATGCACCGCAACCGGCCGGTGCTCAAGCACTGGAGGCCGGCCGAGCCGCCCCCAATGGGAGGGAATTCCCTCCCCTGTATGACGGGGCTCCATTAGAATGAATGGAGCCGCATCATACAGGGGAGGGAATTCCCTCCCACTGGGGGCGGCCCGGCCGGCCTCCAGTGCTTGAGCACCGTCCGGTTCCGGTGCATAGAACGGCGCCGTGCACGGGAACCGGGCCTCGGTCCGAAAAACGGACCGCGGCACCAGCTTCCTCGTGCCGGCGCCGTTTGATCAGTGGGTTCAGGTTAAAGAGGATTTACCTGGTGGTACATCCTCTTTAAGCAGCTGAGATGGGCAGGAATTGGAAGCTATAAGAATCACAGCTCCAGGGCTTCGATGAGGTGAGTATCACTATTTATTTTTAATGTGTCCCAAGTCATTTAGTATAAGTTTCAGACAACCCCTTTTTAAGCATCAATTTACAGCTTTGTTTGTTTCTTTCATTTTAGATTTGCAGTTTCCAATTGATATAGAAACAGTAAAGAATGATCATGAATTCCTTGATCGAGATGCAATGGAGTCACTGTTCAGGTAATACATTATATCTTTTGCCAACGTGTGTTTGCAAAATGCTTTACTAATTACATGGAAATGAATCTAGCAGGCACGCTGTGGTGAGAAACTTTACAGGTGATTAAGTAATGAATAAAGTGTTAGGCTATGTTCACACAGCGTAAAAGTACGGCTGTTGTTGCCACCGTCACGGAGTGGAACACTGCCTATTCTATGGGATTCCAGCTGGAGTGTATACACTTAGTATACGCACCGGCCGGGATCCCATCCAGCGCCGCAAAGAACTGACATGTCAGTTTTCTGCAGCCGCAGAAAGACCTGTCAGTTCACACTCCGGCCGCTTGCTTCATTGTGTGCTATGAGAGTTCTGATGCGGGTGCGCACTGATGGGCCCGCGTCAGAACACTGCGGCTGGAAAGATCATCCGGCTGGTGACCTGGCCGGTCTCATACGCTGTGTGAACATAGCCTTAGGAAGGATATGATGGGAATATGTGCATCAGATCAAAGCCGTGCTCTTATAAACGTCTTGTCCCAAGCTGAAATATTACAGTTCTGTGTGACCAGGGGTCCGCAAGCTGCCAGGAAGGGAGACCATTTCTGGAGTTTGTGTGATTCAGAGAATATTTTTCTGGGTGCATGCAATGCTTTCAGATGAAATGGGTAACGGGCAGAAAAGGGCTCGCAGGTGTCTTATGATTAGAGAAGTCTTGGGTAGTGCAAGATCTAACAAAAGTCTGATAGTGTTTTAATTGTGAAACTACCCAAATTATTAGAGTGTACTCAGGTAAAGAAAAAGGGGACAAGGAATTAGATAAGGTCAACCTTATTGGGGAATTTATGCTATGGAGAATAATCGTCTAGCAGCCCCTCCAGCGGTGAAGATATTCAGGTAGGGGAGTGCTGTATTGTTGCAGCCACTAATATAGATAAGCAAAAAGGAACTAAATTGAGATGTGAACAGTAGTAAAGTTAAAGAAAATCAAAACAACATATAAAGGATCTGCAATAATTTCCATAATTTGTGGATGTAATCCACAAAAGGTTTTGATCAGTTCGGGTTCAGACTGGGATTAAGCTTGAGAATAAGTTGGTAGAAGTAAATTCAGAAACGCAACCTTCACTTTGAAGTTACTGCTACCATATTCTTGCCACTGTCAGTAATGTATCAGATCAGTCAGATATCCTAAATGATAATATTTGATGGAAAAGTAAATGTGTTAATGTTCTCTGCTTTTGGTACGGAAAAAAATAATAGTGCTGTTTTTTTCTTAGACGGCTGAAAACCCTAAACAAGTGTGCATCTATGAAAGTGGAAATAACCCGTCATCGCAAAAAAGTATGTATAATTATAAACTCTCTCCCTTGTTCAATTCCGTGTCTTACAGTGTTGTAATAGGAATAACTTTATAAATACCAATTCTTGATGTTTGTAATACTGGATTTCTCATATTAATGTCACATAACATACTTTATATTTTCTCAAGAGCGATGAGTCAGAAGAGGATGAACCATGTGCGATCAGCAACAAATGGTCATATCAACGACAGAGCCGCCGTTGGTCACGTCTGGGAGAAGTTGATTGTTCTGCACATGATGAAGCCACAAGCCTTACTACACCAGTTGTCAAGAGTGAAAATGTGGATTGTTCAGATCTGGGAGAAAGAAATGATGCATCTTCATTACATAGCTCCAGCAGTGGCGAAAGCGACTGTTTCCCTAAAACATATGAAGAACTGGAAACTAGTAGAAGCTCTTCAAGGTGCTCATCAGTCAAACTTGTTTCCCCCGACTCTACACTTAGCATTTCTCCTTCTCCAAGTGAAATGCTAAATGTAATAGGTGAGGAAAAGCTGACCGATAAACCACCTAGCAAGAAAGGGAGTCTCTTGAGGAAAATGGAAAAGCTTCGTCTAAGGAACTCGACTGTTAAAAGAAATCCCCAGCTGAAGGATAAACCTGTTATTAGCAGTCCAGTTCTGCTTGATGGTTTTGGTGATGAGAAACTGCGCAACCTCAACTGTGTAAACATTTCAGATCTAGCAGATACCCAAAGTAAAGCAACTCTTTCTAGTTCTTCACAAACCTGCAGCAGTAGTAGTCCATCTGAAAACAGCAGCACTGTGAGTACCCCAAGCCCAGTTATTAGGGTCAGAAGCCATATGAAAAGAGGTGGAATGTATGCTGAAGACTTTGACCCCACCAAATTGTCCCTTTGGAATGATATTTCTGAACAGAACTTTAGAAATGAAAGGCATTTGCATGAAAATCAGGTGTTTCAGATCCCACATGGCCACAAGCCTGGGACATTTCCTAAAGCACTTACCGATGGAACTCTATCTCCTGTGGACAACACCTCTGTAAACTGGAGAACTGGAAGTTTTCATGGCTGCAATCGGAACAGAATGAGATCTAGTAGCTCCAAGGACACTGAAGCACCTCCAAGTCCATTGTCCCTTGTAGACAATCGAATGAGCATTTATGATAATGTGCCAAATCTCCCCTACCATATCAATAGACTTGCAACCAGTGATGATGATGTCTTTTCAGAGCTAGACAATGTGATGGAACATGTTAATGGCCTTCGGAAAATGGTCAGCTCATGGTCTGAAAAGTTCTCAGATGATGGGGACTCTGACTTTGCTAATGACTCCACTTCACCATGTCCATCGTCCCCAAAAGCCATTCACCTTGAAGTAGATGAACATCTACACAAGTCAAAATTGGATCACACAGATCCTGACTGTGGCAAATCCTGCACAGATAGTGACTCTCCAGTTCTACCATACATAACTGTTTCAGACATTGATTCATCATTGACGGATTGTAGCAGGTTAGTCAATTTCAAATAGTCTAGTTAAGTGTGCATAGAACACTTGACATAACCACTTGTTTTATGTAAGGCTGTTTTCAGATCACTGTAATCTGTATGCACAAATTTTTGCATCTGTATCATTGCTGCCATCCTGGCTTACCATGGGCCTAATCTGAACGGAAAGTTAGATCCCAGTTTTTCAATTTGAGTGATTATACTGGGAATGACACAACACAAACAGGCAGGCAAAAACACACATTTAAAAACTGCGTCTTTATGCCCCTTATTCTCTGATTTCAAACAATAAGGGTACTTTCTCACGGGTGAAACCAAGATTAGGTCCAAAATCCTTTTCTTATACTTTTCCTTAATGTTCCGCTCCTCGTTTTGGCCATATAGATTCAGTTGCAAATATTGCCGTGTTAAGGAGGCTGAAGTTGTGATCCTAAGGGCTTTATCACACAGGGCAATAATCTGCTGATTATCAGATTATCCGATTTGGCAGATTATAGCTCCGTGTAATTAAGACAACGATCAGCTGAAGAAACTATCATCGGCTTTACGTTGTCTTTTAAACATGTTCAAAAATCATCATTGTAGTAGCAATGCACACAGCCAACAGCTGAAGAATGTGTAAAGATAATAATAAAGTTATATGCTTACCTGTCCATGCTCCCTTCTAGCTTTTTACTTTAGCCAACGCTGGCTTGTCTGAAGCCATATGTGCAGTGACAGACCATTCAGCCAATCACTGGTTGCATCGTTGTCCCGTCTCGGCCAGTGATTGGCTGAGTGGCCTGTCACTTTAAAGGCAGTTTTAGATGTGTCAGCGGTGGCTGAGATGAGCGGAGAAAAGCTTTAGGTTATCTGATGATTGTGAAGTAGAAGAAAACGTTATTATTTTACACTTTTAAAACAAGAGCTGCACAGACATTACTAACAATGTCCATGCAGACCTTGCTTCAAGATCCTACAGCTGTGTAATAGGCTTAGTAAGCAAGCGCCGATCTAGCAGATCAGCGCATGTGTACGTGTATTCTTGGGCTGTCTAATACAGCCCTAAGATTTTTTCATTTCCTGAGCTATAATATTCAATATATCTCTATTTCCCTTAGAATGGTGCTATGATCTATTGCTGATTGAAGCATTCCTTGTTTTAGGAGGTCTATAAGCTAACCCATGTATGGCCATATACAGCAAAACTTCAAAGGCTCCCTTTTTTTGAACTTGCAGACAAAGTCCAGAGCCTGAAGATCTCTTCCTACAAGTTGACAGGCAGTCGGCAGCACACCTGAACCGGATCCAGAAACTGTCTTTGTTAAAACTCACAGCATTGATGGATAAATACTCCCCTTCCAGCAAACAGGGATGGAATTGGTAAGGACATCAAATGACAGAATCTGCTTAGAAAGAAGTTGGTGATACCTTAATTTAAAGTCTGGATACTATGGTAACTTTTTGAGACTAGAGCTAACCTTCTAGGATTGTAGTCATTGTGAACCTTTTTTTTTCCTTTACATGTAATATACACCTTATTATGTTTTCCATAATGTCCGAGAATAAACTTGAGTTTTCTAATGGCTTACACAAATATATAAGCTGCAATTAAAGTTAATTTCCCACCTTTCCAGCTCTGATGGTCTCTGTTAGGCCTTATATACTTTTGATATCACTTACATCCAGATTGATCAGCTATAGAAAATGTAACTACTGGTGAGGGCCACTGGAACATTAAGTAATTATTTAGTTAGTTTTAACTTTCAAACTCTTGCACAAATTTCCCTGTATTGTATTGCTTAGTGGCCAGAATGAGAGCTGCAAAAATTCTTAAATATTTTAAACATTTAAAATTAACTTTACAGAAGGGCATTCCCTGGTAACACATTTAAAGGGAACCTGTCACCCCCCGTGCCGGGGTGACAGGCTCCCAACCCCCCGCTACAGCCCCCTATACTCACCTGATCCCGCCGGGTCCCGCTTCTGGATCCAGTCGGGTCACAGAGAGATCAGCTGCTGCAGCCCAGCGCGCGTGCTGAGAGATGAGTCCAACGCTCATAGAGAATGACGGAGCGCTGGACTCTCCGTCATTCTCTATGAGCGTTGGACTCATCTCAGCGCGCGCGCCGGGCTGCAGCGGCCGGGATCTCCGTGACCCGACCGGATCCAGAAGCGGGATCAGGTGAGTATAGGGGGGCTGTAGCGGGGGGTCGGGAGCCTGTCACCCCGGCACGGGGGGTGACAGGTTCGCTTTAAGGGTGCGTTCACAATGAGGAATCTGCACAGTTGCCATGGATTTTGCCATTCACCCCCACTCATATCTCCGCCTATTTCATAGACTCCATTCTATGGTCAGGCGGATTCCGCCGTCCGACCAAAGAATGGACATGTCCATTCTTTGGGTGGGTGGCGGAATCCGCCTGACCGTAGAATGGAGCCTATGGGACGGGCAGAGATGCGATCGGCGGAATCCACAGGAACTTTTCCGCATGGATTCCTTAGTGTGATTGCACCCTAAGGATTAAAGGACAGGAGTTTTACTGGCGCAATGCATAGTGCAATATTTAGCCGCTGTGAAAATATAAAAAAAAAAAATTACATAAATTACCTCTGCTAATATCAATGCATAGTTTTCTTCAGTCTTAGTGAGATATTGTCACAAGTACATGGAAGTCTTTATTCACAGCATTCTCTTTACAGGACTGTTCCAAAATTCATACGTAAAATCAGAGCCCCAGACTACAAGGATAAGAATGTGTTTGGCGTTCCACTCCTCCTGAACGTTCAGAGGACAAGTTACCCTATACCAAAGAGCATTCTTCTAGCCATGGATTATTTGCGAATCCACTTCCTTGATCAGGTATGTAATACAGTGGCCCAGATTTATTAACATGTGTAAAACAAACTGGTGCCAGAGGTTAAGATATGAAACCTTGTTGATAATTGGCCATGTGTTTCAGCATGTTCTATGAATGTTTGTGTGTTGATGTGAAAAATGACTAATGTATATCTATGGAAATATACAAAAAAAAGTCCAAATAACTTTTTTTTTTTTTTAATTTAAGGTTGGTCTTTTCCGGAAATCTGGTGTGAAGTCTAGAATCCAAGCCCTTAGAGAAATGAATGAACTGGACCCAAACTATGTAAATTATGAAGGCCAGTCTGCTTTTGATGTGGCAGACATGGTTAAGCAGTTTTTCAGGGATCTTCCTGAACCTATATTCACAAGCAAATTATGTGAATCATTCCTGCACATTTATCAATGTAAGATTTCACTCAAATTACTGGTTAACCTAGACAAGCTGTATTCTCTCTGTATCAGATATAGTGCCCCTGTCAAAGAGAATTGTCAAAACTTCTGGTCAGGGTGTTCAGATCCCCAGTGATCAGCAGAACAAGGCAGAATAAATGCTTGGCTACTGGCTAGGCACTTCTTTCCCCAGCTAGCTTGTTAGTTTATAGTAAGTTTATGGAGCCTTTCCTAGACACGGAAAGAAAAGCTTGGCCATGCACTTCAGTCATCTCTTCCTTGATCTAAAAAAAAACCTGAAATGCTTATGACATATCAATTGTGTGTGTGTGTATATGTATGTGTATGTATATATATATATATATATATATATATATATATATATATATATATATATATATATATATATATATATATATATATATATATATATATATATATATATATATAAAATTACAATTTAGTAGTTATTTTAAGCTGTATCGGCACACACTTCTGACATACTTCTGACTTCTTGTACAGATGTCCCAAAAGATCAGCAGTTTTATGCTGCTCAGGCTGCCATATTGCTGCTGCCAGATGAAAATCGTGAGGCTCTTAAGATGCTTCTCTACTTCTTCAGAGATGTGGTGGCTTGTGCAAGTGAAAACCAAATGACCCAAACCAACATTGCTGTGTGTCTTGCACCCAGTTTGTTTCATTTAAACTCCTTACGACGAGAGAGCTCCTCATCATCAACTAGGTAAGTAGCATGCCCCTCTTGTCTGTGCCCTGTTCTGAAAATTTTTGCTACCGGTCTATTCTAAAATGTCCGCATTGGAGTGGAAGTTAATTGTTGCCAACATTTCTGTACCAAATCTGCCATATGTGAACTTACCCTTAGGATCCTATTACAATGGCCTGATCTATATTGTAAACGCTAGATCAGCGGTCATTTACTGGGCCTATAACATGGCCTGATAATTGTTTAGCAAGGGCTGCAAGGACATAGTTATGGATGCCCGTGCAGCACTTGCCTCAACAGTTACAACTTCAGCTGCCCACGCTCCCAGTCTTCTGCACTCTGTATGCGTCCTGGTGCCATGCTCTGCAGCTTCAGAGAGGCCTGTCTGAGCTAACAGGCCACTCAGCCAATTGCTGTATGGATCGATGCATACAGAATGCAGAAAACCTGGAGCATTGACAGGTATAGTATTACCTGTTTGGACAGTCATCAGCCGTCTGCCTTGCATTACTATTACACGTAGCGATGCACGATTAGTGGCTGGTCTGGACCTAAGGAAACAATCAGCCGATCGCTTCATCAGCTAATCGTTGTCTCTATTACACGGAGCAATAATCGCCAATTATTACTCTGTGTAATAGGGCCCTTAGACTGGTGCATTATATAGGAGGAACAGTGTTGTTGGTACATCATATCTACAAGGAAGCTACTCAACTCTACTGCAGTTAGTCATGGGTTAATGCGGAGTGTGTGCAGATTATTGGCTGGATGTCATGTTTTACTACTCTTTTTAATATTTGAGCCATCCAACTTTTTTAATGGTGTGGGATGTCTATTACCTCATTGTAACTGGATTCCATTAAAAATGAAGTCATCTATCGGAAAACTAAGTTCTCAGGAAACCCAAAGGCCTAACAAAACGCCCTCCATGTCCTTTCCCCAAGCGTCGTATTGGCAGCAGGGTCATGTGAACTAAAGACATATCATGAATGTCTTATGTGGTTATGTATTTCTTTTTTCTATAATTTATTTTGCCGTTGGGAAGACTAATTTAGTATGTGTGACGACTGATAACTATGTCTATCGGAAGTTCTTTTAAAAGGATTAGCATCTTCTTTCTTTTCCCACCTAATCCTGCACCCTAACACAGCTCCCTTTGGATCCAGCATGAGTGCTTCATTGTTTTTGTTTTAATAAAGCCTTCCCACCCGCCAAAAAAAGCCTACTTTGAACAAGATTGCCAGACGTATAGATGTTAATGTTTTACTTTGATTGAAACTTCAAAGACGTATAATCTGAATGGCCTGGCTCCAAGGATTAATGTCTTATCAGCCATTTCTTTGTGCTCCGTCATTCAGTGGAGCTGTTCTGTAGATAATTGGGCAGGAAATGTTGTAATGATGTCATCCAGGACTTTTGCTTGTATGGTAAATGTGAAGCTCTCTAGTAATGTCAGAGTCCTAACTGCATCTACAGTAATAATTTATATACTACTATAATGAGGGGTAATTTGAGGATTGTTCCTATGCCAAATTTATATCAGGGTCCATCTAAGCATGGTATAATTGGTAATTATGCAGTGTTTGTATGTGAGGATTTCTGGCCAACATATATCTATAAGCTGTGCACCCCAAATAGGCCTCAGCTACTAGAATGCTTAATCAAGCGGAATAACTGTATATTGTGTATATGGCCAAATATTTTAGGGGGTTGGCCGAGTTGCCCGACTTTTCACCTGTTGATTGTCAGGGTTAAAGTTGGATCAGTCATGTTGAATTTAAACTTCCATTCCTTTCTTCTTATGTACAAGGAAGCTATTAAAAGTATATGCTTACATTTAAAGCGAATGTACCACCATGTTCATCACTATGGGCTTTTTACATGAACAGACTGGTGCCGGCATAGGGATGCCAGCGGCACGGTCCTTTTTGTCTTTGAACCGCAGCCTGGTTCCCACGTACAGTGCCTATTCCTGAGCACCGGCCTGGCACGAAGCACTGGGAGCGGGCCCGCTGGCCCCTTGCGTGACGAAACCCCCTCCCTTTGTGACGTGGCTCCATTAGAATGAATAGAGATCATCACACTGGGGGGCGGTGGGCCCATCCGTAGTGTTTGGGCCGGGCCGGTGCTCAGGACTGGTGCCTGTTTGTTCATGTAAAAAACCCAAAGCGATGTACCTAGTGGTACATTTGCTTTAAGGCTATATTCCCATCTGCCATGGACTCTTCATTCAATGCCTCCTTTACAAGTTTCAACCAAAATACTGGAAAAAATAGAGCAGCAGGATGCACAATTTTGTTCAGCCCAATGAAGGTGACTGTACTGGAAACTCAATTGACCCAAAAAAAAGCCTGTAGGGTCTGTTGGGGTGGCCCTGCATCCAGCAGCTCAATTTTTTCATTGTTCTGATGAATGGAAGAAACACCACAAATGTGAGCATACACAAGACCCTCTTACACCAGCATGCGAGCGCCAAAACTCTTAATCGCAAAGCCGGGCCACACGAACAGTCTTTTGTTCAATCCATCTTTACAAAAGATCCAAGTAGTCGACAAAAGCCCGTTCTGAGAAACGAAAGCTGAGGTGTGATTGGTTGCTGTCTGTCATAAATCTGGGCTATTGAGGGATAAAATAACTATTTGTTTTCGCTTTAACTTTAGGGCAAACCAAAGAAAGTATAGCCTTGGAAAACCGGACCAGAAAGACCTAAGTGAGAATTTAGCAGCAACCCAAGGACTAGCCCACATGATAGCTGAGTGCAACAGACTATTTCAGGTACAGTGCAGAAGTGACTAACAATGCAAAACTTGTGTTCAAATGACTAACAATGAGCTAAATCAGTGTTTCTCAACTCCAGTCCTCAGGACTCACCTACAGGACATGTTTTACGGATATCCCAAACAACGAACAGCTGTGGCAGTTACTGGTGCACTGACTAATTATATCACCTGTGAAATCCTCACAACATGACCTGTTGGTGGGTCTTAAAGACTGGAGTTGCGAAACACTGAGCTAAATAGATGGGTCAAACAACAAAAAATGTTTCCATTTTTTTTTTTTTTTTTGTAGTTTTATTTTTGGATTTAGAATTCAAAGTGTCACTGTCATTTTTATTTTATTTTTTATTTGCAGAAATCAATAGTACAGACGATTTTAAGAAACTTTGTAATTGGGTTTATTAGGCAAATATGCCATTATTTGCATTCATAAAGACTTTCCCCAGCCCCCCCCCCCCCCTCTATCTCATTCACTGTTCATTATCAGGAAATCTCGACTCTTTTACATCAGTCGGGCCCTGTCTGTTCTATGGAGAGGGGAGGAGGGAGATTAGTCGCCAGCAGAGAACAAAGTGTTAAAGTCGGTATTCAGAGATCAGAGAGGTCAATGTTGTATTCAGAGGAAATAGCCCGGTGATGTAGCTGTAAATTAACTATTTGTTGTCCTGTTTTGGTGCCTCATCTCCCTCCACCCCACCCCTCTCCATAGAAAACCATGAAGAGGGGGGAGAGCTTTAAACTGCTTTTTCATTATAAAAATGCATTTTTCAGTTAATAAACCCAATTACAAAGTTTCTTAAAGTTTCTCGCCTGTACTATTGATTTCTGCAAAAAAAAAAATTAAATGACAGTGACACTATAAGTTCTGGGAGATATTGGATTCTGTGTAAAATATATATTGTGTATATCTCTGGAGCTATCTTAATTTTTACCCTGTCCTATGCAGGTGCCAGACTATTGCCTTGACCTCTGTTCTAGTATTTGCAAGCCACTGTCCAACACTCCAGAAGTGACTATAAACACATCTACAACTTCCCTGGCAGCACACTCTAATACCCTAATATCTCTAGAAAACGCCATGCAGAATCTTCTACGAGATGCCAAGGACAAGTATCGAAGTTGGGTTCCATGTACAGGATTTGAACATGTTGAACTAGCTTACAAAAAGGTCTGTATGTCATTTTATACCCATTCTTTACAAGTTGTGCAGGACTTTTCCAGCAAAAGCTTGATTCTGTGGCCACCTCTGTGCAAGTTTATTTTACAGATGCCTTTTGTTATTGGCTCCATACTAGTCCTGCCCTAAACCATGCGCTTCTGCTCCTGAGACGTGGAGCAGGTTTTGTGCATGTACAATCCACTTGAGTCCAATGAAAGCGTCAATTTGCTTCTCATTTGAGTTGATTGAAAAAGTGATTTCTACAATACACTGAAATCGCTGTGTGGTCCATGGCAGGACCCGAACAGAGCCAATAACTGGCTTACAAAGGCATCGGCAAGTTAAACACGCATAACATTATGGTTTTCTGTTTTCACAGGTAGAGAATGACGACTATCCAATTCGGTTATGGAAAGCTTCCATTGAACTTGAGTCTACGCCACAAATGATCTTGCAGCATATACTAAGGGAACAACACACATGGGACCCAAATCTACAGCAGTCAAAGATCATAGAGACATTGGATGAAGATACTGAAATCTACCACTATTCACAAGAGAGTATGTCTCCTGTGTCACACAAGGAATATGTGGTTTTAAGGTGAGTGAGTCAATCACTTCAGAGATTCTGATAACTACTGTTTCATCACCCTGGATGGCACCTTGGATCGAGAACCTAAACACAGGCAGCATCTTCTTTCATATCTGTAATAGAATGGTTCTAGCAGAACATAATAGTGAGCCTTCATCTTGACACCTATCAAGCCCTAATTCTGTATAAAAAGCTGTGATCTTTTTTGTAAAGATCCTTTTTTATGCAGCAATCTTCATCTGTCCTCGATCAGTGCTTGTTTGCAGTGCCTTTACAAGGTACGATCAATCACACTGCTGGGCCACACTAACGATCTTTGTATCATTCGTTCGGCCGTTTACACGGAGATATGCAGCCGATAAATTTCACTGCCTGCGCAATAGATGCAATCAGCCAACGAGTGGGCGTTTTCTGAATCCTCGGCTGATCGCTCTCACTTTGACACTGGTGCCAACCAATTGGTCCAGTTGTTCAGTTTAATCTTTTTATAGACCAAACAGACATGCATTGTGTATGTAGGGTGAAGTACTGAAACAATGTCTATGTATGTGGATTGTGATATAACAGACTAGAACTTATTTTTCAGGACATGGAGAACTGATCCACAAAGTGGCACCTGTATTTTGGCAGCTACATCAATAGAATGTGAAGATGTTCCAGTCACTGGCATTTTGGGGCATGTGATTTTGTGTGAATATCTAATAGAAAACCTTGGAAATCAGAAGAATAAAGTGACTCATGCCTGTAGGACGGATACAAGGTGAGGGCTTCCAGGATTGTAGCAGAGTCAGGTGTAGTGTTAAGTTTTTTTTTTTGTCCATTGGCTTTAAATGTTGTCTTATGTTTTTTGCAGGGGGCGAACCAGTGAATGGTACAACAGGGTGTTTGGTCACATGTGTGCTGCTGAAATACAGAGAATAAAAGACTCTTTCAACAAGAAGAGGACAGTGAAGTGAGCAGCCAATTGTGTTTTTGGTGGTGTTGGACCATGCACTTTCTGGAGGACAAAACTGCAATCTCACTAAATGACGACAATGGATACAGCCTTGACCTATGTGCTTTTTTTTTTTTTTTTTTTTAATACATTATTTCTAGGTTATTCTTTTGCCAGATTTTAACATGTAGTAAATGGTACTTGAATCAAGTGAATCGGTTATTTATGTTAGAAATCTTATTTTATGCAGAGATGTAGTTTGAGTATTGTAAATATCACTATACAAGTAACATTATTTATATTTTAATTCTAAAAATGTTTGACTGCTCCTCGGCCCCATTTTAAGTGTAATGTATAGGATGAGTGAGAACGCACACTATATTGCACAGATTTGTATATAGGGTTTTTGTTTTATCTTTTAATTCATGAATGAGGGAATTCTGACAAACCATGGCCGCTTGGTAAATAATAAATCCTATAGTGACACTGGGAATCCACTCCTGTTCCTAAAGATCATCAGCCATCGGATAAGTGACTATATATGGATGCCAGTGTTTTGTGTCAATTTTCTTCAGCCAAAATGGTGGTTGCAAAGACAAAAATTGTTTCCATTACCATTTGTGATTAGGTATCAGATATGCGTTTGACTTGAAGAGAACCAATTGGCACAACTGTGCTGATATGGTTCCCTCAAGCACCGTACAGAGCTGCAGCTGCTGCAGTTTGGGGATGATTGACAGGCAGAGAGGCCTGTGAGTGTCCTCTCTGCCTGTCAATCATCCCCGCACTGAGCACAGACTGGGAGAGAGCTGTTACTAGTCCCGGGCAGCTCCCCGCCCACATGACTATTTGTTGCCCCTTTCTCGCGCGGCAGAATAAAACTTTTTCTGCCTACCAAAGCCTGCATGCCGCTGCTGCAGCAGTACCTCTGTACGGTGTTTAAAGGGAACCATATCAGCACAATTATGCTGATTTGGTTCCCTTTAAAATAGTATGACTGACCAAATGTGTGTGTATGACATCCAAGACAAGAACTTTTTGACTCATTAACGACAATCTGACTTCCCCAAATAGCTTGTACCTTTGAATAGCTGTTTTTATCCAAGATCTGTCCTGGGGTCCATTCGGCAGGTGATGCAGTTATTGTCCTAAAAAAAACAACTTTTAAACTTGCAGCCCTGTGTCAAGGTGGTGTGGCCTAGAGTGTTTAAGCCCTAGGCTTGCACCGCCACTCTGTCCACCCTCTTCACCATTAGGAATGCTCCAGGCAGCATTTCTCTTAATCACCACTGCACATGTCCTGGATCATTAAAGAGGATGTACCATCAGGTACATCCTCTTTAATCTGACCCACGTATAGAACGGTGCCGCGGTCCGTTTTTAGAACTGCAGCCCGATTTCAGTGTACGGCGCTGTTCTATACACAGGTGCCGGGCCGGGGATTAAGCACAGGAGGCGGCCCGGCCCACCTGCCCCCCAGTGGGCGGATTCCCCGTCCCTCTATGACGCGGCTCCATTGATTCTAACAGAGCCGCATCATAGAGGGGAGGGAATTCCTGCCCACTGGGGGCGGGCCACCCCGCCTCTTATGCTTTAGCCCCGGCCCGGAACCCATGCATAGAGCTGCGCCGTACACGGGATTCGGGCCGCCGAGGATGTACCTGATGGTACATCCTCTTTAAGGCACCTGTGCAGTTTTCAGACAAGTGATGAATAGGAGAAATGGTGAAGAGGGCGGGGAGAAGGGACGGAGAGGCAGTACAAGCCTATGGCATAGACAATTTAGGCCACACCAATTTGACACAGGGCTGCAAGTTTAAAAGTTGTTTTTTAGGACAATAACTGCATCACCTGCCGAACGGACCCCAGGACGGATCTTGGATTAAAAACAGCTATCTGAAGGTACAAGTGGTTTGGGGGGGGGGGGTGTCATATTGTGGGTACAGAGTCACTATCAGTGCAATTTCCTAACTTTAATTGCATCTGATTAAAAATAAAAGTGTGTATTACAGCAGTCAGCGGACAGTGAAACCTCAGAGAGTTCTAACTGCAGCCCCGGCCTAAGGCCCCGTTCACACTGAGCATAACAGGTGGAATCCCGCCTGCCTCAGTGTCAGTGTCTCTATGGGATGGGGATGGCTCGCATCCCAGAGACACTGTGTGACACTGAGGCAGGCAGGATTCAATTCCGCCTGTTTTACTCAGTGTGAACGGGCCTATAGGAAGCACCTTCAATTAGGTTTTTTACTCTCCTTTTATTGATGTATTTAAAACTTTTGAGAGGAGTCAATATTTATTGCGAGAATGGTAGACTGTAACATCTAAGGACATTTGGCTTCTCTGCTTTCCTCCGATAGTGTTTTTTGTTTAATTTTGTTTTTCTTAGTATATAGTCCTCACACAGAACTGTGAATATATTCCTAAGACTAGGTGCACACACTGGCTCTGATTTCTGGTTTCCATTATGATGTCCATTATAGAACTGCTGCATGCTGCACTGGTTAGTTCAGTATTGCTATAACTTGTAAAACTCCAGAGGTCCTGCCAGGGATGGGGGGTGCTCGGCAGTGCGCTCAACTCCCCAGCCAACCTTTTCTGCTTCATGAAGCAAGAGTCTGTTTTGATAGACACAGCTGGGGAGAGATGCATGCGATCAATAACATTTGACAAAAGTCCCCCCCCCCCCTCTTTACAAATTGACAGTAACTCTTTAAATGGATATGACTATTTTACACTTTTCTCTTCAGTCAAGGTGTAAAGAGTTAACATATTTTATTTTCCTTAGTATTTTTGTTGAAAGGGGGACCAGAGTATATTTTTGTAATTGATTCTTTCTAACAGTATTATTCCAAAGGGCATCCTGTTAAAATCATATACGCTGCTATTGAGGCATTTTTCTGCACAAGGTCACTTACAGGTCACGTATATTGTATAATTTTTACACTCCATGTGTAGATGCTCCCAATAAACCAATTACTGTGCTGGTTGGCTAAATCCTTTTTTTTTTTTTTTTTTTTTTGTGGAAAGCCTTAGTATAAAATAAGATGAGAGAGATATATGTATGTGAGTGTATAAGTAATGGTGTTCTTTTCCTACAGAGGACCAGGGGACTACTAATGAATGTGTGTGTCCCATTTATTTTTGATGACTAAAGAAAGTTTCAGACAGGAATTCCTAAATTGAGGTAGTCCAGGATGAGAAAAAAATTGATCTATTATTTTTCCTCCCATAAACTGCACCACATCTGTCCACGAGCCATGTCTGCCATTGCAGTTTATACCAATCCAGGCAGATGTGGTTCTGATTCTGGGGAACAAGCTCTTTAACGTGATGGTTCATTTCCAAATAAAACATTTAGTCTCATGGATAGGCTTTTTAATCTGTACATGTAGCTGTGACAAGCTCAATAGATTTTTTTTTTTTCTCCCTGTTGCCTTTTATGCTTTATTTTTGTTGCATTTCTCTGCTTAAAGTATGTCATTTCTTTAGTATATAGAAAAAACTAGCACTCATTCATGAGTGTTGTATTTACATTAATCTACCATTGATATCATATAAAGCATGAGGCTAAAGCTACTTTCACATGTGAAGAACTAGCCTATGCTTGTGGCATATGTTGAAAAGATGGCCAACTGGTATGCAGACAGATAGCAAAGCATACCCTGGCCAGATTCATTGATTTCAATAGACCTAACATAGGCTCCATTTACACAGAAAGATTATCTGCTAAAGATTTGAAGCCAAAGCCAGGAATGAATTTGAAAAGAGGAGAAATCTCAGGCTTTCCTTTATGATCTGATCTGTTTATAGTTTGTTTCTGGCTTTGGCTTAAAATCTTTGGCAGATAATCTGTAAAGTAATCTTTCTGTGCAAATAGACCCATAGTCTTAAGAGTGGTATTACATGGGACAATTTTTTTCAGCAATTAACGATGAACAATCTCAAACAACTGCTGTGACAAACTATCTTAAAGGGGTACTCCTGCCTGGGGGCTTTTTTTTTTTTTTTTATATGGCCGTGGAGGAGGTGGCTGAGTGCAACGACGTCCACTCACCTCACTGGTTCCAGCGGCAGGCCCCGTATCGCGGCGCTCCAGTTTCCGCTGCCTGGCGTCTGGCGCGGGCTTGAGACATGACAATTCAAGTCCGCTCAGCCTGTCAGACTCGCCGCTGGAACCGGGGAGGTGAGTGGAGGTCGTTGCCCTCAGCCACCTCCTCCCCGGCCATATAAAAAAAAAAAAGCCCCCAGGCCGAAGTACCCCTTTAAATCTTTCACCCTGTTACACAGGACAATGATTGTTACTTACAGTCGTTCTTGCGCTCGTCCTTTACTGGCTGACAGGCCAGGGAACGACTGGACGACTCATTATTACGTCAAACGATTTGTGAATCATTGATGTCAATAGGTTAAGATTCTATCAAATGATCAAAGATTTCTTGTTGGTCATTTAATCGTTGCCTGCTATTACACAAAACGATTATCTTTTAAATCTGAACTATCTTTAACAATATTTCGAACAATAATCATTCCGTGTAATACGGTTCTAATAGGGAACCTATACGGGCATACACCTCAAAGTGTCAAACATACCATGATCGGTCCTGTATGGTGCAATCTGTTGGCCAGCTTTCTGATTTATCCCACGAGCATGGGGTAGTCTTTAGATGTAAATATAGTCTAAATATGTGCAAACAGATAATAGGTATTCGTTATTTTGCCTGTATTACATGGATAAGAGGAGTTAGCTGACATCAAGACCCTTGTAAACAAAGAATCTGCTATCCTTTGAGTTGAGCAGTATATTTTAGTGGGCGCAGGATGCGATATGACTGTTTTGGGCTCCCCGAGCAGCTGAATTACTTCAGGTAGTACTGTGCTTCTACCATATGAGTGAATCATCTGAATGTGGACCCACCTTTTACCACTCTTGCGTGTGTCATCTTTGTGAACTATGATGTGCTGGACACGACCATTTCCCATATTTAAACTTTCATCCATTTTTAGGATTGCACAGTATTTTTTATATTTTCTGAAGAAGGGAAAGGGTTAATTCAATGTTGAAATGTTCTTTATAGTTGCTGAATGTAACCAATGTCTTCTATATTTTTATAATCTAAAGATGTATATTTTGCACAGGAAAGATTAAAATTTAAATGGTCAGTTTCTTTGTCTCTATTTGCTTATTGTTGTTGGCAATAAACAAACTATGTTACTGTTCACTGTTTTGTAATGGACAATGTACAGCCAATAAATGGTACAGCACTTGTAAATCTGCCTGTTAGAGGTTTTGTTTTTCTTTTAAATCTCTGGTTGCTTGTCAGTACAGCATCTTGTTACACATGGGGTCATTCACATGTTCTGTTGGGTCTGTGGATTACAAAGAGTGAAGCTGCGCAGTGTACTCGCAGACCTCTCTGTAATATGTATCAGTAGTATGTATCATTCGTTTCTGTTGCATTTCAGTTGCATATCCAGTCCACTTTTGTTGTTGGATACAACAAATAACAAAATTGATAATTTTCTGGACTGAAACCAGAATTACCTCAAGAAGACTGGTACTTTCCTGTGACACTAAATTCTGCAAAAAAAAAAAGGAATGCTTTAAAGGGGTAGTGCGGCGGTAAAGAATTATTCACAGAATAACACACATTACAAAGTTATACAACTTTGTAATGTATGTTATGTCTGTGAATGGCCCCCTTCCCCGTGTCCCACCACCCCCACCCGGAAGTGTGGTGCGCTATACTCACCTGTCACGTGCCAACACCCGTCTCCGATCTTCATTCAGTGACGTCTTCTTCGGCCGGCCGGCGAACAGCTCCGTCTGTTCCGAATGCCGGCCACCCCCTGCAGCGTCATCCGATGCTCAGCCGCAATCTCGGCTGAGCACAATTGTGACGCGGCGGAGGGGGGACGGGGGGCAGCGACTCGGCCATCCGTCCGAAGATGACGTTTGGCACAAAATGGCGGACGGCCCTCGACACGGATCAGGTAATGTATAATGCACCACACACTTCCGGGTACACGGGTGGGGGTGGTGGGACACGGGGAAGGGGCTATTCACAGACATAACATACATTACAAAGTTGTATAACTTTGTAATGTGTGTTATTCTGTGAATAATTTTTTAGCGCCGCACTACCCCTTTAAGGAACATGAGTGCTGTGAGTTCAGTTCAGTAGGGCCATGTTCTTATCACATTTGTGATATAATAGCACATATGATGAAATTCCTCCCAAAGTACAAGCTAAATACAAATGATTATCTTAGCCCAACACAAGCCGTGTCCTTGTACAGTAGTGTTAAGAGGAGATGCTGTTTTTTTTTTTTTTTTTGCTGCATTCTAAAGCTCTGGTGCAGATATTCCCCCCCCCCCCTCCCTGCATCCCAGCCTGTATTGCCATAGCCTCTGTGTGTAGATGCTTTTTAAGTGCAGAGAGGATGACCATACAGCCAACACCCGCAATTCACATACTGGGAGACTTAGGGCCCTTGCACACTGAGCAATTCTCGAGGAATTGTAGCTGAAAGACTTCTGCTTGAAATTCCTCGCCTATTCTGCTCTGGCAGAATTTAAGCGGAATCCGTGCGGAAATCAAGTGGAATGCAAGCGGAATTACCAGCAGAATTCAAACCCCATTGACTTCTATAGGATTCCTCTAGCGGAATCCGCCCAAAGAATTGACATGTACATTCTTTGGGCGGAATGCGGATTCTGCGCGGAATTCCGGACGGAAATTTACTCTGTGTGCACGGGCAGTCGGAAATCCCATTGTTCTCTATGGAAGGAGCAATGTTGCATTTACACGGGCGGAATTCCACGCGGATTCCGCCCGCTTTTTATGGCGGAATTCGGGCAGAATTCCGCTAGAATTGCTCAGTGTGCACATACCCAAAAGAAGTGACATGTTACTACTCTGGGTGGAAAGCAGAACTGCGGCAGAAAATTCTGCTTGGAAATTCTGTAGTGTGAACAACAGAGCGGAAATCCCATTGAACAGAATGAGACATTGCCCTGTTCATTCTTTTACAGGAGGAATTTCAAGCAGAATTTAAAACAGGTAAACTTAAAATATAAATGGAATGATGGCACAATCCAGGTGTTAGCACAAGAGAATATGCAATTATGAACAGTATTTGGATGCAATTTATGCTGTGTGCATTTTTCACTGACCCACTTCTGAGGGTGTCAATTATGCAGACATGACTTTTTGAAAATATACAGAGCCTGAAAAAACTATACTGTCTGTAATTACAGATATATGTTTGTGGGAAGGAGGCCTTTGGCTATGTGCACACTGAGGAAAAGGCGAGGAATTCAGCTTGAAATTCAGCTCGAAATTCCTCCCGTAAAAAATGTGCAGAGCAAAGTCCCATTGTGTTCAATGGGTTTTCTGCTCTGTTGTTCACACTGCAGAATTTCCGAGCAGAATTTTCTGCTGTAGATCTGCTAGAGGAATCCTATAGAAGTCAATGGGGGGCTTAAATTCTGCTTGAATTCTGCCTGAAAACTTTCAGCTACAATTCCTCGAGAATTGCTCAGTGTGCACATAGCCTTTGGTTGGAAAGGGAGCAGATTCCTGGCACCTCTGCTGATCAGCTGTTGGAGGTTGCCTGCATCCCCAAGTAGCAGCAGTGCAAGGCACAGCAAAATTACCATGTTTACTTGAGTAGAAACAAAGGGGTGATAAGTACTGTCAGTTCTTAATGTTAGAGATGTGAAAAATGTCTAAAGGCCCTATTACACTAAACTATTATTCAGGCTGATAATCGTTTAGTGCATGTCGAAAGGCAACAATCAGCCAACATCGTGGTCTTCCAACATGCTGAGAGTACGATTTGTACAAAAATGGGCCACCAGAACAACTTAAGGATAGTCTGGGCAGCCCCTGTCGCTGCTCCCCAGGTGGTGGTAGCATTAGGTTATGTGTATACTACGGAATCTGGGGGCAGATAATCCACCGCTCGCACCCATGCCATAGACTCCATTCTATGCACAGGCGGATTCCGCCGTCTGCCCAAAGAATTAACAGGATCATTCTTTGGGCTGATGGCGGAATCTGCCTGTGCATATAAAGGAGTCTATGGCACGGGTGGAGATGTGAGCGGCAGAATCCGCCCAGATTCCGTAGTGTGCACCTTTATGGTCTGGGGAATGTTTCTCTGGGTCCACTCATCCATGTGGAAGGCACTTTCAGCTCACATGCTGCTGACTTTCTCTTTGCTGGGGCAGATGCAACTTGTCACACACCTATGAATGTCTAACATTGGTAAGACATGCATGACTTTGGAAGCCTTTACACAGAGATTTATCTGACAGATTTATAAAGCCAAAGCCAGGAATGGATTTGAAAAGAAGAGTAATCTCAGTCTTTCCTTTATGACCTGTTCTCTGTTTATAGTCTGTTCCTGGCTTTGGCTTAAAAAATCTGTCAGATAAATCTCTGTGTAAAGGCACCATAACACTTCTACATACTTCCCCGGTCCCCTAATTTTCCAGATTTGCATCTAATTACGTAATTTGTGGAATTATTGACCTTGATCATAGTGTTCCCTCTATGGATCCTCCTCAATGCACCCTTTAGCAGCTGTAGGATGCAAAGCAGCATGGCTATAGAAACCTGTGACAACTGACTAGGAGTCAGTCCCTGCCTGTGTAGCTGATTTCTGTGGATATTAGCTGGTGGTCAATAATGAGAATGGACTGTGGAAGACTAAGGATGCCCTCTAGTGGAAACATTTTTCTCTAGCAGGCACTGATAAAACACTAGAGAAAACATTTAATACGTTGTAAAACACAGATTATTAACTGCAATAACTTCATGTACATAAAGCAAAAAAGTTCAATTTACTGAGTTGTTATACTAGGTCCTCTGGTCCTATTAAAATGCCTAAGGCAATATAGCTAGGCTCTAGTCTCAGATCACAGTTCTGTAGTACTAATAGATTCAAATTAAAAAGTAGCAAAGGAGCATGCACAAAGGAAAGTGTCTGGCAGGTATGCATCAACTATAAGTACTGGTTAAAAAAAAAAAATCATCATACAGCGGGCTCTAAGGTGAACCTCAAATTTCCATACCCTTTGCAGTGTGTTGTGTCTCTTCACAGTACATAGCCATAAATCCTCTATTTGCTGTAATAATGTTGTGTCTGCATTATAGTCCAATTGCAGTGACTTCCCTTCTATTATGTTACATTTTGCAATTGTTTTTGCAAATGATTACAGCATCCATGCTCTGCAACTAGTATAAGCATCATCAGAGCTGCTGCAATGCCCATTGGGACAAAATGCCTATGTTCTGCTGCTGGTACCTGTAGTACTGTCACTAGGAATGCAGGTTCCACACAGCAGCCCTGCTATCATACCCAAATTGACAGTGAATATAGTAGGAGATTCCTAATAACTAATTTCCCTTACCGAACATAGTAAGCCTAAAATACTGTAATAACCTGTAAAGAGATAACCAGGCATAAATTTGAAGCTTTTTGCATTCTCCAGTTTCTTTTATTTTAGAAAAGTAAAAGCAATTTCTGCAAACAGAATCTCTGTTGCTAAAACGTTACATCCTCTGCACAGGTTTGATTCCAAGAATATCGAATCCTTTAGCCATGACAGCAGCTGTAGCATCACACAGCAGCATTCTGCCCATGTTCACCTTGACAATCTGACCTGCAGGATTAAAGAATACAGCAATTAACCCATTAAGAATTGACTATTTCAAACACCGCCATAAGTGGAAATCTCATTGGAGGAATAATACTCAGTCTTCAGGTAGAAAGAGACAACGGCAGACGATCAGCTTATATGGTAGGGAACACTCCAGAATTCTTTATCACATCATTATTTTACCACAGAACACTAAATCTTAGCGACCTTAAATGGAACCAATCACTTGAGAGGCACGCCTATGTCCTTACTGCACCGCACATGGGCAGTACAGAGGGTCCGGTCCGTGCAGTGTGCAGAATAGCCTTAAACTCATTGCCAGATCTCCAGCAATGAGTTCGAGGCTATTCTGCACTTGTGCAGTACAGCGCGGAGTGAACCCGATGAACTGTGAAAATGTGGCGCAGCAAGAACGCCCCTCACGTTGGCGTGCCTCTAAGTGACATCACCACAATTATGCAGTCTAATCACACCCAAAGGGCAGTGACTACTTGCCTTTGGCTCACCGCCCAGATGACTACTTGGGAGAAATTTACATACAGCACGTTCATAAAGTATGGTTTCGGGTTGTACATTCCAGGGAAAAGCATGTTTGGGAAGTGTGCTGTGTGCTGCTACAGCACATTCCCATATCGTAACAGGTGGTTTTTAGGTGACTGGTTCCTTTTAAAGGACACAGTCAGTTTTGGTCTTGAAGATACACGTTTTAGTTTTTTCCTCCTCGCCTTCTAAGAGCCATAACACCTATTTTTCCATCTACAGGGCCATGTAAGGGCTTGTTTTTTACAGGAACAATTGCACTTTGTAATGACTCCTTACAATCTACCATAAAATATATAGTGAAACCCCAAAAATGTTATTTATGAGGTGAAATTGGAAATTTTGGGTTGTTATCTTACGCAATGCATTGTACAACAAAATTGACATGTTATCTTTATTCTATGTCAGTCTGAATACAACGATAGCCATGTTTACACAGCTTTTCTATGGTTTTACTTTTTTTTTTTTCAGAAAGAATTATTAAAATAGCCCTATTGTGACCCTTTCAACCATTTTACTTTTCCACCTACAGGAATGTTTGGAGGCCCTTTTTTCCAACCATGATTTATATGTGTTTATTGGTACTGTATTTCTGCACATGGGAATTTTTTACCTTTTTTTTACAGATATATAATGTGACAAAAAAAAAAAAAAAAAATCAGATATCCTTGTTTTTCTTCTTTGCATTTACTTTGTTCACATTGGGGGAACAATACTGTTCCATTTTGAGGCTGGGTTCACACTACAAATATTTCAGTCAGTATTGTGGTCCTCATATTGCAACCAAAACCAGGAGTGGATTAAAAACACAGAAAGGATCTGTTCACACAATGTTGAAATTGAGTGGATGGCCGCCATTTAATGGCAAATATTTGCTGTTATATTGAAATAATTGCAGTTATTTACTGTTATATGGCGGCCATCCACTCAATTTCATCATTGTGTGAACAGAGCCTTTCTGTGTTTTTAATCCACTCCTGGTTTTGGTTGCAATATGAGGACCACAATACTGACTGAAATATACATAGTGTGAACCCAGCCTGAAAGAACATGGACAAGAACAAGAACATTTTTTTTTTTATAAATTTTCTTTGAAGTGTGAATTGGCATTAAGAGTAATGTCCAAAGTTATCCAATATTACAATATTAGTGTATACTTACCAGTTTGTCTGTCCTTTTCCACACAGTAGCAGTTATCATAGAACTCTGTGAAGGTGGTGGCCAATTCATAGAGGTAATCACACAGTGTGTGTAACAAGAGGTCATCTAAGATCTTCTGCAGAATCTCAGGGAACCGGAGGATGCATTTGCCAAGTTTCCACTCCTTCTCATGCTGTAAACTTATCTCTGTTTCCTGAGCTGCTTTGCGCAGTTGTTCATCACTAATATTTGCCAACCTTGCAATGGACCTGATAGAGAGACATAAATACCTTATACATATTCTGTCCTTTTAGTTTGATGGATTATTATTTAAACAATCACTCCTTAAAAGCAATCCAGCTGCCTGTAGCTTGTCAGGTTTGTCTACCACCCAGTGATTGCCTGTACACAGAGGGCAGCAATATATTACCATATATGTCCCCTGTAAATGTGGCATTACAAGCACATCCCATAAAGGGAACCTGTTATCACTGAACCACAAGTCATTAAGGTGATCCAAGATGGCTTCTGCCTACTCACCAGCCTTTATTCATAGATATCTCTATACCCAAATAGGGATAGCTTCATTAAGACTGGTGAGCAAGGAAGAAACTGCTGGGGATCATGCATGATCCACGTACTTGGTTCAGGCAGCATGAAAGTAATGGTTAGAGAAAGTAGGGGTTCCAGCACTCCAGTAGCAATTAAAATCTGTAAGCTTTATTTCATATCCAAGGTTAAAACATGCTGCAGGGTAACACCGACGCATTTCTCGCGCATGCGTGCTTAGTCCTGTCCTTAGTCAGGAGTAAGCGCTCATGCGCGCGAAACGCGTCGGTGTTACCCTGCAGCATGTTTTAACCTTGGATATGAAATAAACGTCCCATTCCCTCCAGATATGGAATAACTTTGAGGTAAGAATAACCCTGTAATGGGTTGGAAAAAGGAGTATATCTTTCCAATTCAAACTGACACAGTCCCAAAAGATCCAGACTGCATTTTTGCAGTCCATATAACGGATCAGTTTTTAAATAGTTACTTTTAACGTCCACAAAAACGCAATCAACCACATTTTTGTTTAGGCAAAATAAAAAAAATAAAAAAATGGATCAGTTTATAATGGAAGTCAATGGAAAACAAATGCATCTGGTTAAGCTTTTTTTGTTCTATTACACAAAGACTGCAAAAATGCAGTGTGGCCCTACCCTAACTCTGTATACACCTGCAGTTTATAAAGGTCTGGCAACTAACCTGCTGATCTTTCAGCAAATTCATAGAGAACTAACAGAGACTAAGGGTGGTCATTAGGTTCAGATACAAATACTATTCACATACTAATATTTCAGTAAGATGTAGCCTACTTGCTGCAGGCTCTCTGTACCTTATCCTGGTAAATGCATAGAGCAGATAGGCAGCTGTGTTTCCTCGATCATCCAACATTTTGTCGAATGAGAAGATGTAGTCATTCATCCTGTTGTGGGATAAGTCTGCATATTTGATACACCCAAAGGCAACAGCTTTCTGTGCAGCTTCCAACTCCTCAGGAGTCAGTACCTAGGAAACAGAAAATAATATCTGTCAATCTAGTGCAATCCTCCTATTCTCCTCTACTAATCCAGAGGAAAGGAAAGCAACCCATTTGAGGGAGCTGGCAATTGTCCCTATTTGAGGGAAATAAATTCCTTCTCAACTCCTAACAAGACTCTCACAATCAATCCCACAGCAGCAATCTAAAGGTTTTATACACCTTATACTTTTGTTGGCCGTACCCTCCATTATACTTCGGTATAACGTTTATGAGACTCTCCCGACCATCCACCAACAGAGGATGCCATTGGAGATAGGGGTAGGACATGATGGAAAATTACCGCCTGCCCCTTTGTTCTCAGAGAGCTCGTTCAGCTGCTAGTTATCTCTCCCACCCTTGTCCTGCTACTTTGTATACATAGTTGTTGAAGGTGTATGGCTACCATAATGTTGATCTTTTCATTTGGAAACCGGACCATTTTTATTAAAAAGGTTATACAATACAAAGTTTGCATCAGGAAAGTTAGGAATAGAAATAGGCATACATACATTTTATGGACTATACAGATACAAAGAGGAGCAGCTACAGTTTTCAGTTATTTTAGGATTAGAAAAACAAAGCAACTTTTTTTTTCAAAGAATGGTGCCAAACCTGCCCTCGGGGTAAATTTTATAGGCTTGGCTCCATTGAGTTTTTTTTATTATTAAAAAAAAAAAATTACATGTGGCAAATGTTCATTAATTGGCTGACTGGATTGCTTTGGGCAGTCAACACATCATGGTGTGTTGTTACCACATCTCCCCATGTAATAGGTATGCGCAACAGAGGACTGATGGAAGCAAAGGGGCACACTGAAAAGCTTGTAAAGCTAGGCTCTGTAAATGTGCACCAATATACGAGACTGGTGCTTGTACAGACAGCATTAGGCCTCAGCTTATTTTTTTTCTCCCCATTAGAAAACACACATCTGGTTGAAAAGAGTATTTGCATGGGAAGGATAGAAAACATAGCTGTGAGACAGATAATCATGAAAGTTACTAGATGTGTATGTGTGTGGGGGGGGAGATATTGGCACCTGCTCTGTAACAATAGAGCTGCAGTTTACAACATGAAAACTGGTGGAAGCAGAAGGGCCCATGAAGTTGATGTGTAATGTATATAAATAAAAAAGTATACATTTCTTTTAATTAAGTTATAATACACAGCCCAAGAAAAAAACAACAACTTTACTCTCTACTCTCTGGAGTACCCCTGTAAATGAGATAGCTTACCTTATCCCTCTCCTTGTCCTTCAGCTTGTCCATAGAGCGTTTCAGCCCTTCTTCCAGCAAATCAATTAATCTAACAGTGTCACCAGATCTGGTCTTGAATTTTTTCCTAAAATACATTAATGTCTGGGTTTAGATACAAGTTACCGTATGTATCTATATAGTAATCCTGCGACAAGATAATTTGGAACAGTTCATGCAGATTTATGGGTTCACTGTCTTTCCTATAATAGTTCTTAGTACTATACAGGATCAAGGTCTCCCAAGATAATAAACCTTGACGCAATCAGATGAAATTATTTTATTTCCTTATATTAAATATTACAGATCTCAAGTTATTAAATATTTTACTTTTTTTTCACTACTCACTTGTCTTCTCCCAGAACAACCCCAAAGCCTGCATGTTCTACTCTGGTCACTTTTGGATCATACCAACCAATCATTTGAGCAGCTGCATACACATTCTGCAAGTGAATACCCTGGAAAAAGAATACAAAATGAGACCTGCAATAAACCTGTACAGCCTTACTATGTCAATTCATAGTTAGTACCTCTGATCATAGTATAATGTCTTTAGATGTAGCGTCTATCTCCTCTTCACCTACTGTACCAATGCACAACTAAATAATAACAGTTAATAATACTTTGCGGCTTCTTTTCAAATTTTCAAATTTATTATTTCTCAATCTTATATGTAATTGTGCTCTTATATAATGTGCACTCATAAACCAACAACAACAATGGCCAGAGCTGTAGTCAGTGTTTGCAGTTAGCAATTCCTACACAATGCACTACACATAAGCAGCTCTATAGATGAAAGTCTCCAAAGACGCAAGCCCAGAATTATTAAAGGATGCAAGCAACCATCCACAGCTGAGCTTTAACAGAGCAGAGAGGTGAGCTGTGATTTGTTGCTGTTGGCAATTTACACCAAGTCCTATTTACATTCTATAATAAACCTGGGCCATTGTGTCCTGTTCATCTAGCAATATATGTAATACTTTTCCCAAACTCATAAAGCCTTTTTCTCAAGCTCAAATCTACATACACCAGGCCTCACCTGTCCACTGTCCACAACGTAGATAATGATATCTGCCTTCTCTTCAAATAATCTCTGCTTTATAGCAGCCAGGTCTGAAGTATCATAGGTGAAACCTCCATCTGATTTCTCTATAGTAAGAGGTATTGAGCATCCAGGGGGAAATACAACTTTTCTTCCCTCATCCACTTCAACAAGACCTACAAAATGTACAAATCTATTGAAATAATCACAATCCAGGAATCATCTTTTACAGTTGAACAAAAAACCTTCCCGCCTAGAAACCCCTTTAAATAAATAATTTTTTTTAAAGGTATTTTTACCCTGAACCAATATAGGAATGCACATTTAATATATGTAGTCACCTTTTTCTTCATATTCTTTCACCACTGCAATCATTTTGTCTTGGTAGTACGATTCTCCTCTATCGATGATGCGAATATCCAGACAGTCATAAATTTTCTGAAATTCTTAAAGTAACATAGAAAAACTGTAAATTATAAGAAAATGAAACCAATGACACCATTTAATGGCATATTTGTTCATAATTTGAACTGATCATGGTACCTTCCACCTCCCCAAAGTAGTCCTCTGGTGAAGTGTATCTATTAAAATGGACATCAGGTTGTCACTGGGTTTATGCTATCCTGTCTGAGGGCACAATAAGCTAGTGACAGAAAAGCTGGTTACAACAATGTATTAGTACCTTGTGTAATGCAGCCATTCCTCTGAGATCCTCCCTACTATAAGCACATGCCTTCTGTGGTCAGCAATATTAACCCCTTAAAGGGGTTATCCAGCGCTACAAAAACATGGCCACTTCTCCCCCTACTGTTGTCTCCAGTTCAGGTGTGGTTTGCAATTAAGCTCCATTTACTTCAATGGAACTGAGTTTCAAAACCCTACCCAAACTGGAGACAACAGTAGGGGGAAAGTGGCTATGTTTTTGAAGCGCTGGATAACCCCTTTAAGGTCAAAGCCAATTTTCATTTTTGCACTTTTGCTTTTTCCACTTTATGTTTAAAAGTCCATAGCGCTTGCATTTTTTCACCTAGAGCCCCATATGAGCCCTTATTTTTTGCGAAACAAATTGTAATTTGCAATGACAGGCATTATTTTTCCATAAAATATGCTGCGAAACCGGGAAAAAAAATCATTTGCGCTGTCAAATTGAAATTAAAAAAGAAAAAAAAAAAGCATTTAGGCCGTTCGCCCTATGGTAAAACTGACTGGTTATGCATGTTCCTCAAGTCGTTACGATTACAAGGATATGTTACATGTATAACTTTTATATTATCTGATGGCCTGTAAAAAATTCAAACCGTTGTTAACAAATATATGTTCCTTAAAATCGCTCTCTTTCCAGGCTTATAGCGCTTTTATTCTTTGGTCTATGGGGCTGATTGAGGTGTAATTTTTTTGCGCCATGACATGTACTTTCTATCGGTACCTTGATTGCACATATGCGACTTTATGATCGCTTTTTATTACATTTGTTCTGGATTTGATGCAACTAAAAATGCGCAATTTTGCACTTTGGAATTTTTTTGTGCTGACGCCGTTTACTGTGCGAGACCGGGAATGTGATTAATTAATAGTTCGGCCAATTACGCGTGCGGCAATACCAAATATGTTTATTTATTTGTTTATTTATTTAGATTTATAAAATGGGGAAAGGGGGGTGATTCTGACTTTTATTAGCGGAGGGGATTTTTTTATTAATAAAAAAACATTTTTACTTTCATTTTTACATTAACTAGAAGCCCCCATGGGGGACTTGTATAAACACAGCACTGATCTCTCATAGATCTCTCAATGTATTGCCGAGTCGGGATCAGCGGCATTGCGACGCTGAGGCCCGGCATGGGCAGAAGAACGGATCTCCCCCCCCCCATCGCGGGGGGGAGATCCGTCCCACTAGACACCAGGGACAGGGGACAGGGAGAGCACAGCATCTAAGTGCAGCTGTCAGGTTTGATAGCTGCATTTAGAGGCTTAATTAGCCGGTTAATATTCCCCCTATTCATTAGATTCATTCCCCCCATGCTAGTACTGTGTGTAGGCAAGACTGCTGTAACGTCAGTGGTAGGTGGGCAACAGGAGTGGCACAGTACTGAACCCCATGCCCTGAATATGAGAGCAATGGCTGCATTACACATTTTATGCTAGATAGGACAGAATAAACCTAGTGACAGTCCAAGGCACAGATGAAATACAAGCAAGTAATGGATGTTTTTTTTACAGCATTTTCCTCATTTAGCCAATTTATTTAGATTTCAGGAAATTCCTTTTAAGAGGACAACAAACTAAAAAAATGACCTACTGTGTTCTCAAAGGTGGCTTTATCCCTTTATAACAATCAGGATGATTTACATGGGAAAGTTAACTATACAGTAGATTTAGCTTTTACCACTGCACACCTTTTCTGGATACATCGCAGATCAGATTCCAAGCTTTGATGATGTCAGGCCTCTTGCTTTGCAGCTGCACTACACACTGATATGCTCGTTTTTTAAATTCCTCTTCTTCGTCAAACCTCTTTTTGGATTCCTAATAAAACAAAAACAATCACTCAAAAACAGATTTCTATGGAGAGCACATGACCACTTGCACACTAAGAGAGTCTGACACTGATGTGACTTTGGCAATGTAGGCAAACAAACGGGATGCAACTGAAAGCCACCAGAATATGTGCTGCAAAACCTGTCAAAAAACAAGGTGGTAGATATGAAGTTTTTCTAGCACATCATGTGATTTATTAACAAATGACTAATTCTGAGCCATTTGCTCTCTTCTTATATTACCTGATGGAAACTAATATACTGTAGTATGGGCTGCACTTTTTTTACCCAACAGATACACATATCATCTTGCAGATCTTGGGAATTAAAGTACCCGTTCATAAAATATTTTTAGTTGACCATCCGACGATTACCCACCGACGATTGGTGTCCCGCAGTGTGGCTTCGTTCCGGTCCTGCGACGCTGCATGTCACCGTTCCTGTCACCCCTCATCTGTCTTTAAGGCCGCAAGTCACACTCTCCCATAAAGAATTCATTAGAGAGCATGACTTCCGGCCTTTAATTGACATGGAGACAGAAGAGGGGTCACAGGAGCGGTGATGTGAACATGCGCTGGATTTGAACAGCGCCACAGGACCGGAACACCGATCATCGCTGGTGAGTATATGCACCAGTGCGCAGCGGATGGTCAAATAAAAAAAAAAAAAAAAAGAGAAATGCTTCTTCAAGTGAAATATATATATATATATATATATATATATATATACACACTATATACTAGATGCTGAGCAGCAGTGCCACTCTCCAGCTGCTTAGGGCTCATGTTACACTGAAGCTTTCCTATACAGTATACAGTATGTATAAAGGGCTTCCTTAGTTCCTAATTAAGATTGGTCTTTTACAAGATGATTTGTAAGGTTATGTTTGAAAACCTTTTCCAAAAAAATACCTTGTAAAATGACTGGAGATCACCAATAGGAGGGGAGACTGAGAGGTAGTTTGGGAATTTATCTTGCAGGTGAGCAATCAGCATGCCAAACTGTGTGCCCCAATCTCCTAAGTGATTCAACCTGTAGATGGAAGACAGAATGATTACAACAAAAGATCTGTATTTCTAGACATAAAGGCAACTACTAAACATTTAAACTAATGACGATACATACAAATAGGGGTGCACAAGGGAATTAATACCCTATAAATAACATTTTTTAAAGTCACTTGTAACATTTGGTGGCCTGGCTCTCAAAGTTGAAAGCAATATTCTGAGGGAAGGAGGGGTTAAAGCTGGAGGAGGTATAAGATTACCCAACACAGGTCAATCTGTACACCACAGTAATCACACAGAACAACCGGTCCATGAAGAAAGAAGCAACAGCTAAAAGCGGATCAGTATTACTACACCCAGTAACTGACCTCACAAAGGACTTTTTTTTTTTCTTAGCTGGTGCACTTTCTTTAGATGGGCACTATCATTTAATAAAAAGTACCTTTAACCCCTAGACGACCTAGGACGTACCGGTACACCTTAGGTGCCTGTCTCCAGACGACCCTGGGCAGACCGGTACCTCCTGTGTTATGAAGCGTGCTCTGAAGCGGAGCATGCTTCAAAGTAGGTGGGGGCTGGCTGCATTCAGCAGCTGGGCCCTCACCGTTAACGACAGGCGGCGTTTACATGTGACAGGGGCAGCCCCTGTCACTTACCGATCGGGACGCCCGCAGTGTGACTGCGGGTGTTCCGGTCGTATTACCGGACCGCTGGAGGTTTCTTCCCTTCCTCCATAAGGTCCAAACGGCGCACTGCTGATTGAGTCTGCCACAGGTAGGCTTAATCAGCAGAGCGCCTCTCACACTGATCAATGCTATGCGCCTATGGCATAGCAATGATCAGTGTGTATAATCTAATAATTGTATGTAAAAGTCCCTTAAAAGGTGTATAAAAAAAAAAAGTTAAAATTTTTTAAAAATACCTCAATGCCCCTCTCCCAATAAAAGTTAAAATCACCCCCCTTTCCCATTATATAAAGACATATAAAAATAAATAAACATATTATATGCCATAGCGTGCGTGATTGTCTGATCTATTAAAATATAACAATCGTCAACACGAACGGCGTAAAAAGAGGGAAAAAAGCTCCAGGATTATTAATTTTTTGTTACATTATATATTTCAAAAATTTTATAAAAAGTGATCAAAACGTTGGATCTGCACAAATATGGTATTAATAAAAACTAGAGATCATAGCGCAAAAAATGACATCTCATACAGCCCCATAGGTGAAAAACTAAAACCGTTATAGGCGTCACAATAGGGCCATTTTATTAATAATTAATTGCAAAAAAAAAAAAAAGAAAAAAAAAGGATTTCATAAAAAAAAAAATATATATATATATATATATATATATATATATATATATATAACATTAGAAAATCTGTGTAACCATGCATGTGGTTGTGTTTAGACTGACCTATAGAATAATGGTTTCATGTCACTTTTACCATATATTGCATTATGTAGATACAGGAACCCCTCAAAAGTTACCATATTGCATTCTATTTTTATGATTACACCAATTTATATCTTCATAAATAATAATGTTCTGGTAGAATGAAAAATGCCACTACAAAGTAAAACTACTCCTGTAAAAAACAAGCCCTTACATGGCCTTGTAGATAGAAAAACACAAGTGCTAGAGCTCTTAGAAGGGGAGGAGGAAAAAACTAAAATGAAAATTGTCGCGGTTCACTGGGTCATTTTGGGATTGGGCTTCAAAGGGTTAACATGTCAGAGAAAAATGACCGATCAGGAGAAGGAACCAGGAGAGAAGTGCACATTCTTTCCTGGCTCCATGTCACGTACTATTCCACACCGCCATACTTAGACAGGTTCTAAGATTTCAGAGACCAAATTATTAGTCTATATTATGGGCTAGGCGCATTTAGAGTCTACATTGATTTGCTTTATTTATTAAAAGAAAAAAACATCTTGTTAATTCACCAATCTTACCGGAGTACATCATGTCCAACAAACTCAAATAACCGGCATATGCTGTCCCCTATAATGGTGGAGCGCAGATGGCCCACGTGCATTTCTTTGGCAATATTTGGAGAAGAGAAATCAACTACCACCTGAAACATAAATTTCACTTAGTTTAGTGTGTGGTTTACATTTCCAGGCACCACATGTTAAAGGGGTTGTCAGAGTGATAATAAAATGAATGCTACAGCTTGCTAGGATGATAACATAAGAAAGTATAATTTACTCAGAATCTAACAAGCCCCAATGGTTTCATGCAGACTACTGCAGAAGTGTGTGATTTTCTGCAGGGGGCCCTGGAACATCATCACCAAGCAAACAAAGGCAGCAGGGGAATGCAGTAGTGTTGCTTTTACTCAGCAAGGATGGGACAGGTGAGTATAACGTCTTTTGGCATTTTATCATCCTAGCAGGCTGTCATTTTTTTTGTTCTTTTTTATTTTATTTAAATAACCCTATTGAGGGTTTCCCAATTGTATCAATTTTTTTTCTTTTTTGAGACTCTCAAAGTAATACAATCTTCAGGAAATGGAGCATACAGAGTTAGGCTATGTTCACACAACATATGTTTTTTTATTATTATTCTGAATTTTATTGCATTTTAACTACAACAACAACAGTGCCAGGTATAGTGCAACCAGGAATTACATAAATCAAAATGAAAAGAAACAGGCACACTTCATAACACAACGATGTACTCAAAAACATGCAGGAAATGACCAGAATGACTTGGCCCAAACCTCCAGAATAACCAGCAAGGGGAGAGTAGGGGGTGGTGAAAGGCACAGGGGAAGAGAAAAAGAGGAAGAAGAAAAGAAGGAAGGGGGATCGGAAGAGGAAAAATAAAAAATAAATAACAAGGGAGGTGGGTGGAGGGGAGAGACTGGGAAACCTTTCACTGAGCAATTAATGAAAGTCTTGAATTCTAAAGTATCAGTGAACTGGTCCCAGTAGTACCACGTCCGGGAGAAGCGGGCAGAGAGGTCATGTAACTGAGCCATTATCCTCCATGCGCTTCACATACACAACGTATCTTTTCTATTAATCACGGTCATTGTTGCAACAATGCCAACAAATTGCAACAATGGCCATGATTAATAGAAAAGATACATTACCTTAAAGCCAGAGGGAATCCCGGCCGGAGTGTATACACTCCGCCCGGGATTCCTAGCGGCCACAGGAAAAACAGACATGTCAGTTTTGTGTGGCTGATATTCAGCTCTGGCTACACTTTCCATTGTGTACTATGGTGATTTGGGATGCAGGCACATCCCATTTCAACAGAATTGAAGTTAATCCGGCCGGTACTGCAGTACTGTCTGGGATGAACTTCACTGACACCGGCCATTCTGTGACACGGCCGGTGTCTTATTGTGTGTGAACCTAGCCTTACTATACATTATGTTTGGTCCACTCAACTCAATAAGCTCTCCTTGGGCTACATTGGCATACCTTTCTGCCAGCATCCCGACATATATTGATGAGGTACAACAAATATAAAGTTGGAATATGCTGGAAATTAAAATAGATTTAAAAAAACCTACCCTTTTCTTTTCTCCAATTACAGGTGGTTGAACACCGTTCACCAACAACTTGGTCAGCTGTTTTGATATGAAACTCTTCTGCATGTGCACATTAATAAAACCTGTTTAAACAGATGTGTAACAATATTAAAATCATGACAACTGACGAAGTAATCACAGATTTTACAGGTAGAATGCAGGGTAGTATAGCTAGCATACAACACCAGAAGGTTCTATGCAAATCCTTTGGATGGTCGCTGTACTTGCTTCTCTCCATGGTCAATTAGGATTGCACAGAATAGTGACACATTAAAGGACTCGTGTCATTGTTACGTAGGTTGAAAAATCATACTACACCCAGGAGTCACATTTGCTTGAGTCATACACAGACACATCTAAGAACTGTGAGAATACACTGTAATGTACATGTACATGGGAGAGCATACATGTTTTTGAGGAACTAGTGTTCAGCTGTTGGCTCATGTGTGTCTATCTATACTAATAAAGAATTCACAAATCTCATCCATAAACTGCACAGACTGTGGACACAGAAACTAACCTACAAAGCAAATTTAAAGAACTGCACAATGCCACCTACTTTATGTATCAATCTAGTTGTCAAAGTCAAGCAATAGCAATAGTTGACACCGGATACTTTGCATAATTGGCCACCAGACGTATTACCTCCAATCCATCGCTCCAGGTAAAAGCAGAGGTGAAACGCATTGGGGTGTGTAGTGGAGGAGTCAGGACATTCAGACTGGGTGAGTGATTGATCCCTGCAGTTGCCCTGATTATTATTTCAGGGGAACATTTACCCCGCAGTGTGGTATAGGCATATGGGACGGCATGTACATAGGGACACAGGGGCACATGTATGAACACATCCTGACAGGGATATGATACACATAGTTGTAACTGGGACGTATGTGCAATAATTGTGTGCTGCTGTATACTTATTGGTATTTGATAGTAGGCTGTCATACTTTCCAGTGTGTGCAATAAATATCTGCTGCTATTTGGGGGTGTTGCAATATATAGGGATTTATCTGTAGTTATTCTGTGCAATATATAGATACTATTATATGCAATATTGTTGTAGTCATTTGGGCTAGTGTCTAATACATCATGGAATCTTTGTGAATAATCATGTATAATTTATGTCCTGACTCCTTCTGATTTTAACTGTCTGTGTGTATACATGTTTTTTATGGGATTACGGGTTGTTGTTCTTCAATAAAATTAATTTGGATTGATAAAGAGAATTTTTGTGGAATTGTTTACGGAGTTAATATAGGTTAATAGTTGAGATTGACCCTATATAGGTCATTGTTGATTGGCCAAGGTTTGATGTTCTAATGTAGGTTATATATATTTCTAAAATCTTTCCTTGTTTTCCATCTGCTAATACAACAAAAGACTGGATCTAGGAAATGTGTGAAGGCAGTCTAAGGGTCCAATTCCATGGGCAGATGGCGGCCCAATCAATATTGTAAACGAGCGCCGATCTGCTGACAGATTTGTGAAGCCAAAGCCAGGAGCAGACTATAAGCAGGGAACAGGTCATAAAGGAAAGACTGAGATTTTGCCTCTTTCCTTTCCTGGGTTTGGCTTCCAAAATCTGTCAGATAAATCTGTCAGTGTAGAAGCACCATTACACAGCCCGATAATTGTTTAGCAAGAGCTGCAAACAGTTTGGATTACATGTCCACGCTCCCGGTCTTCCGCGCTTTACCTTCTCCCCAGTGCTATGTGCTGCAGCTTCAGAGTGGCCTGTCTGAGCTGAGAGCCAACTCGGCCAGGAAAGCGCAGGAGAAGATCGGGAGTGTGGACAGGTAATAGAAACTGTTTGGGCAAAGGCTGCACGGACATCAGTCGGCGCCTGATGATTTTAGTTTAGGGCCTAAAGAATCAGGCCGAATGTTCTTGTGTATAGGGAGGACAGGAAGAGAACTGAAGGGATAACTTTGAAATATCATTCGCCCATCAGTTATTGAAAGTGTATGTTTAGTTTTAACCTGCAAAAGGCAAATGAATGCTAGCGGCAAGAGTCAGGTGTAAGCTAGTGTTAAACATACTTTACCTGGACCAGCAATTTCTGTTTTTTCAATCAAGTTATTTTCTGGAAGGTTTTTAACAATTTTATTTGCAATTTCAATTGGGCTCACTTTTTCACCTTTTGCTTTAAGCATCTGGAAAAAAAAAAACACATAGTTGCAACTTCCGTCACACTATTTAATAATTTTATTTTACTGGTATTGGCACTTAAAAACACCTGACCTGTTATAGTAAATAATTGTTTGTTGTGCTGTTTAGGCTCTTTCCACATGGTTCATGTGCAGTCCCGAACTAGCATCAATAAGCTAGATTAGTGCTTGCTCCCAGTGTCTTTTCCTTGGCAAGATTAACTGTGTGGCCATTTAAATGCATTGTTAGGGTATGTGCACACTACATGTCTATTGACATGTCAATTCTTTCGGCGGACAGCGGAATCTGCCTGATGGGATGGGAATAATGAGGAAAAACACCACCAAACGCCAACAACAGGAATCCAGGCGCAGGTCCGACTAATGGTGACCAGATGAATAATGTAAAACTATAAAAGTTTATTAAAAAGACCCAACACGTTTCGGAACCGAACCGGTTCCTTTTTCAAGAGTCATATACTATCGGTACGGTACATTATTCATCTGGTCACCATTAGTCGGACCTGCGTCTGGATCCTCGCTTTTGGAGTTTGGTGGTGTTTTTCCTCATTATTTCTTTGGTGGAGTTCGGGAGTGGCAGCGGTTCACAGGTTTTCACTTTTGATGCTATTCCGAGAGTTGTGCCTCCTGTTCAGCACAACTCAGGTGTGGCTTACCATATTCTATCCCTTCACCCCTTTTAGTCTAGCTGATCCGCGCCATGGAGCGCTGTCCCTTGTTTTTCTTTTTGATGGGATGGGAGGAACTTCAAGTGGGGCCTTGCAGGAGAATCCGCATGAAGTTCTATGCGCGGAATCCGTAATAAGCACAAACTTTAGCTGATGTGCGGCCGATAATAATGATCCTACTGACTACACAAAAGGTCAAATCAGCTGACGAGTGAGTGTCAGATGGTGGCTTGCCCTTTTACATGGGCCGTTTATCAGGTTAATGAGGGCCTTTATTCTTATAATAGATGTATGGCTAAAACGCCAACTGTTACCAGCTACAGGCATGTCTGGTACTGTCAGCCCTGACTGGATAAGCGCAGACTGTGAAGAGACATGCCTCCTACTGGTAACACCATAGTACAAATAACAGATGAACAGCACAACAGGGGGCCATTAGGTAAGAGGTTGCAGAGATTATTTCTTGGTGAATACACATATTTACATATGTATGTGCGGCACTGCAGTGGGACATCTGAGTCAGCATCCTGTAGCCCTCAACATCTAAATGAGTGTATGTAAGGGCAGACATTAAAGCGTAACTGTCATTTCAGGGTAATTTTTCTGAAAACATTAAATATCAACAGTACAAGCTATTTTAAGAAACTCTGTAATAGGTTTTATGGACTAAAAGAGTTTCCTTCTGTACTGAAAAAGCAATCTCCCAGCCTCCCCCCTCACTTCAGAAGAAGCAGGTTTTCTGTCTCCATTATGTGGCTATGAAGAGGGGAGGGGCTGTTAGGAGTGACTGAGTACGGAGCAGTCCTGCAAAGCACAACACCCTGCAATCTTCTCTCAGCTGGGTCACATCCTCTGCTCATACTCTCAGGGTGCCCACGGAGAGCGTGTCAGGGTGTCCCAGAGCCGCCCGCACTGTGTCAGAGTTGCCCTAGAAACCCCCCCACCCCACCCACAGTAGCCCCAGGCCGCCCACACACTTCTCCCATCCCCCGCACACAGTGTTAGATCGAGGGCCATTCCCCCCCCATCCCCCTATACAGTGTTTCAGGCCGCCCTCACCCATCACCTTCACTTCCCTCCTGGAGCACAGAGAAGACCAATGGAAGGTAGCCAGAGAAGGACAGAGCAGGAACCAGGACAGGTGAGATTACCCCCATAGTACAACAACCCCCACCATGTCCTGTTAACAGTCCATGGTGGGAGTTGTAGTTTTGCAGCCTGTGGACATCCAGGTTGCAGAGCTACAACCCCCATTAAACCATATTGGCAACTCATAATAGGAGTTGTAGTTCTGCAACAGGATGACACAGTATAGGAGGAGGGAAAGCAGTGGCACGGTTAAACCACATCTCCCAGCTTGCTGTGTGGTAATATGCAGGACTACATCTTCTTCCTAGGGACATACTGTAGTCTCACAGCGGAGGAGCTACATCAATGATGTGCAGGTAAAGGCACCTGCTTGCACAAGTGTTCCAAACCCCTCTAATAAGTATTTAATACCTTTATATATACACCTCTAATTAATAAATATATATATATATATATATATATATTTATTTATGATAGAGGGGTATATATGAGGGTATTATAAACATATTATAGAGGCAGTAGCTCCAGTGCAGTGTGGTCGGCTTTCCTGGTAGTGGCTCACAACACGTGGCATGGCACTGTGGGTCTCTCTTGTGGCCGGAGGAACCTGTGCACCTCTAGTCACAAAAGCCCCCCGTACACATACTAAACTTGCACGATACAATGCTTTTTTTGTTCTTCCAGCTCTCTGGCACACTACTGACGCAATGGGGGACTGCACTTGGCCAGTTGAGTATGTTGGGGGGGGGGGGGGGGGCATACAGGTTTTTTGCTATGGGGCCCCATGATTCCTAGTCACGCCTGTGTGTGCATTATACTATACAGTAACTACAGGAGTAGTACGTAACTTCTGTTCTATACTTTGCCTATGAGTAGTGTCATTCAAAAAAGAAAAGTACCGTGCTTGTTTGGTAGTGCCTGCACATATACTAAAACAAACAAGTTAGGGGAAGTGACACGTTCCCTTTAAGTTAACTTTAGGAACAATTTTGTTGGACAAAAAAAAATCACTGCTTAGTTTCAGATGGTTCGTCTGCACGGAAAATATCATATACACTTAAAGACTATGAAGGTAAAATAAAGACATTTACCTGGGTCATTGCCATTGCGCTGTTGCACTGGTAGTCACCAAACTTAGGCTGCTGACTTGGAGTGACTGCCAATGGAGCATCTACCAATTCAGGATATGATGCCCTAATAGCCCTGCCAAATATCTCCTGGAGCTGGACATTGATGTTAATCATGCTTTTTACTGATTTGTTTTTTTCTTCCTGAAGACTCTATAAAACAAAAGAAAAGACATTTACTTTAAGGCTATGTTCACACTACGTATATTTGAGGCTGTATGTTTAAGGCTGTATAGAAACCAAAACAAGGAGTGGATTGAAAACACAGAAAGGCTCTGTTCACATAATGTTGTAATTGAGTGGATGGCCGTCATTTAATGGCAAATATGTGCTGTTATTTTAAAACAACGGCTGTTGTATTAAAATAACGACAGTTATTTACTGTTATATGGCGGCCATCCACTCAATTTCAGAGACCAGAGACCGGCCGTTCCGTGACCCGGCCCGGGTCACGGAACAGCCGGTCTCATACGTTGTGTGAACATAGCCTAAAAGGGTATTTAGGAAAAAAAATTCAAATACAGCTACACAACCACCTCTAGTAGCGGTGAGAAGGTTAGAGGGTGCCATACATCTCCAGATAAATGTAGGTCCCAGAGGTATGACCCACATCTTTCAGACAGTTATGACATATCTTGTAGACATGTCAAAAATGTCCAGATGGGAATTCACGTTTTAATCTGTAATAGTGGCATGTACAATAGTTAAGTGTGTATGTTATATAACACACACACTGAAATATTTCTCCTATTCTACTGTAAAACCAAGTAGAAGCACTCTTCTGATTAAGACAGATAGAAACTAGAGATGAGTGAACCTCGAGCATGTTCGAGTACATCCGAATCCGATCGTTTGGCATTTGATTAGCGGTGGCTGCTGAAGTTGGATAAAACCCTAAGGCTATGTAGAACACATGGATATAGTCATTGGCTGTATCCATGTTTTCCAGACAACCTTAGAGCTTTATCCAACTTCAGCAGTCACCGCTAATCAAATGCAGAACGATCGGGTTTGGATGGACTCGAGCATGTTCGAGGTTTGCTCATCTCTAATAAAAACACAAATACAGCATGCCTACATCAGGTATTGTATACATGTGTATATAACATTGTGCATTATTTCCACTCTCAATAGATACCTTACGCAGGATGTTCAGCCGATACTTGAGCTTGGAGTTCTCGTCCCTCAGTCCCTCTAAACTTGGGGAGTCACCAACAAATGTAAAGTTTCTTAGGGCTTCTATCTCAGCAGTCAGAGATTTAATCTCCGCTTCCTAATAAAGAAAAGACACATAAAGCTAGTTAAAATTTTACAGTGCTTGTAAGAAAATTATTCGAAAGTCTTTTACTCCAGCAATACATGCATTAGGTGTTACATTCTGCAAAACGTGTGTCACTTTAATACTGGGCGCCATAAAGAGCTGCCGTAACCCTCCAACAACACTAATAGCCCCTTATTATCCTCATCTATCTGGCAGTACCCTAAGATCATGTCAAAATCAATGGGATCCTAGAACAGGTCTACAAAGGGGTTGTATCTTTATTTATATTTACTTACAGATATGGGATGTGTCTATCTAGGCATGTTGTAGTGAGTAATAGAATATATACAATACCTCCATGTGCTCTGCTACAGGTGGAGGAGTATGTGAGACTGGGATCACATCTGTCTTCAGGATTTCTACTTATCTGCTGAAAAACAGCCCTGTCCCACTCATTACTATGGGACGTGTCAGGTCCTTGATTGCCTCCACTCCATTTACTGTTATTTTAAAGAATTTCTTCACCATTCACAAAAATATAAGTACCCAATGACCACTGAGATGTAATTCTACCACAGGTTGGAGACCTACAGCAACACTCACCTAGTGTATGTGTGTGCATCTCTCTGCTGGACGTGTCTGGGTGAAATTATTGTAATCACTCACAATGCAATTATTTCACAAAACTTTACTAGCAAAATGACAAAAACTGCTGAAACCTAGAGTAAAATGTATTCCACGCATATCGACCAATCAGGACCATCTTTCCACTTTTTTTTCCCATTACTTAACACACTGGCCAATCAGACAATTGCTTATATTATTAGCCACACTGATCAATCAGAGCCTTGCTTATAGCTCTGGCCACGCTGACCAATCAGAACCTTGCTTATATATTTATTTATTTTTTTGCCACACTGACCAATCAGAACCTTGCTTATATTTGTCATAGGTAAGGCCAGCTTGTTAGCACCCGGAAATGGTGACAGCGCTGTACTGTGAGCGGACGCTCCGTGTGGCACATGACTGTACAGGCAGCAGTCACACGTGGTATGAGCACAGCGCCGTGCTGCCCCGGTACAGCCGTCTGTCACATGTAATGTCTCATTGCACTCCGCCTGACCTGCTGCTGCAGCCTCTCCTCATAGCGCCCGACCAGTCCCTCCATGCTCTGCTCACACTGACACCGGGGGAAGAGGCCGGCACAGGAAACCGCGTCACCTCCACCGGGCGGAGACAGTACTGAGGATTGGGCGGAACCGAGTCCTGCCGGCCAGACACGTGACATGTACGGGCGAAGGGCCGAGCGGAAAGTGTCCAATGCTCAGACCTGCGGCTCCTCCCGCGCCCCGGCAGCCTGCAGCACATGATAGGGGTTGTAGTTCTCCAGTGGTTGTGAATATTTGTCAGTGTGATCTGTCTCCCCTGGATGTGTTGTCTCTGTGCTGTACACTGGCCTCTGTCTCCCCTGGGTGCGGGGTCTCTGCTGTACACTGGCCTCTGTCTCCCCTGGGTGCGGGGTCTCTGAGCTGTACACTGGCCTCTGTCTCCCCTGCGTGTGGGGTCTCTGTGCTGTACACTGGCCTCTGTCTTCCCTGGGTGTGGGGTCTCTGTGCTGTACACTGGCCTCTGTCTCCCCTGGGTGCGGGGTCTCTGAGCTGTACACTGGCCTCTGTCTCCCCTGTGTGTGGGGTATCTGTGCTGTACACTGGCCTCTGTCTCCCCTGGGTGCGTGGGTCTCTGTGCTGTACACTGGCCTCTGTCTCCCCTGGGTAGGGGTCTCTGTGCTGTACACTGGCCTCTGTCTCCCCTGGGTGCGGGGTCTCTGTGCTGTACACTGGCCTCTGTCTCCCTTGGGTGGGGGTCTCTGTGCTGTACACTGTAATGTCTCCCTTGGGTGCGGGGTCTCTGTGCTGTACACTGGCCTCTGTCTCCCCTGGGTGCGGGGTTTATGTGCTGTACACTGGCCTCTGTCTCCCCTGGGTGTGGGGTCTCTGTGCTGTACACTGGCCTCTGTCTCCCCTTGGTCTGGGGTCTCTGTGCTGTACACTGGCCTCTGTCTCCCCTTGGTCTGGGGTCTCTGTGCTGTACACTGCCCTCTGTCTCCCCTGGGTGCGGGGTCTCTGTGCTGTACACTGGCCTCTGTCTCCCCTGGGTGCGGGGTCTCTGTGCTGTACACTGGCCTCTGTCTCCCCTGGGTCTGGGGTCTCAGTGCTGTACACTGGCCTCTGTCTCCCCTGGGTCTGGGGTCTCTGAGCTGTACATTGGCCTCTGTCTCCCTTGGGTGCGGGGTCTCTGTGCTGTACACTGGCCTCTGTCTCCCCTGGGTGCGGGGTCTCTGTGCTGTACACTGGCCTCTGTCTCCCCTGGGTGCGGGTCTCTGTGCTGTACACTGGCCTCTGTCTCCCCTGGGTGCGGGGTCTCTGTGCTGTACACTGGCCTCTGTCTCCCCTGGTTGCGGGGTCTCTGTGCTGTACACTGGCCTCTGTCTCCCCTGGGTGCAGGTCTCTGTGCTGTACACTGGCCTCTGTCTCCCCTGGGTGCGGGGTCTCTGTGCTGTACACTGGCCTCTGTCTCCCCTGGGTGCGGGGTCTCTGTGCTGTACACTGGCCTCTGTCTCCCCTGGGTAGGGGTCTCTGTGCTGTACACTGGCCTCTGTCTCCCCTGGGTGCGGGGTCTCTGTGCTGTACACTGGCCTCTGTCTCCCCTGGGTGGGGGTCTCTGTGCTGTACACTGTAATGTCTCCCTTGGGTGCGGGGTCTCTGTGCTGTACACTGGCCTCTGTCTCCCCTGGGTGCGGGGTCTCTGTGCTGTACACTGGCCTCTGTCTCCCCTTGGTCTGGGGTCTCTGTGCTGTACACTGGCCTCTGTCTCCCCTTGGTCTGGGGTCTCTGTGCTGTACACTGCCCTCTGTCTCCCCTGGGTGCGGGGTCTCTGTGCTGTACACTGGCCTCTGTCTCCCCTGGGTGCGGGGTCTCTGTGCTGTACACTGGCCTCTGTCTCCCCTGGGTCTGGGGTCTCAGTGCTGTACACTGGCCTCTGTCTCCCCTGGGTCTGGGGTCTCTGAGCTGTACATTGGCCTCTGTCTCCCTTGGGTGCGGGGTCTCTGTGCTGTACACTGGCCTCTGTCTCCTCTGGGTGCGGGGTCTCTGTGCTGTACACTGGCCTCTGTCTCCCCTGCGTGTGGGGTCTATGTGCTGTACACTGGCCTCTGTCTCCCCTGCGTGTGGGGTCTATGTGCTGTACACTGGCCTCTGTCTCCCCTGGGTGCGGGGTCTCTGTGCTGTACACTGGCCTCTGTCTCCCCTGCGTGTGGGGTCTATGTGCTGTACACTGGCCTCTGTCTCCCCTGCGTGTGGGGTCTCTGTGCTGTACAGTGGCCTCTGTCTCCCCTGGGTGCGGGGTCTCTGTGCTGTACACTGGCCTCTGTCTCCCCTGCGTGTGGGGTCTATGTGCTGTACACTGGCCTCTGTCTCCCCTGGGTGCGGGGTCTCTGTGCTGTACACTGGCCTCTGTCTCCCCTGGGTCTGGGGTCTCAGTGCTGTACACTGGCCTCTGTCTCCCCTGGGTCTGGGGTCTCTGAGCTGTACATTGGCCTCTGTCTCCCTTGGGTGCGGGGTCTCTGTGCTGTACACTGGCCTCTGTCTCCCCTGGGTGCGGGGTCTCTGTGCTGTACACTGGCCTCTGTCTCCCCTGGGTGCGGGTCTCTGTGCTGTACACTGGCCTCTGTCTCCCCTGGGTGCGGGGTCTCTGTGCTGTACACTGGCCTCTGTCTCCCCTGGTTGCGGGGTCTCTGTGCTGTACACTGGCCTCTGTCTCCCCTGGGTGCGGGTCTCTGTGCTGTACACTGGCCTCTGTCTCCCCTGGGTGCGGGGTCTCTGTGCTGTACACTGGCCTCTGTCTCCCCTGGGTGCGGGGTCTCTGTGCTGTACACTGGCCTCTGTCTCCCCTGGGTGCGGGGTCTCTGTGCTGTACACTGGCCTCTGTCTCCCCTGGGTGCGGGGTCTCTGTGCTGTACACTGGCCTCTGTCTCCCCTGGGTGTGGGGTCTCTGTGCTGTACACTGGCCTCTGTCTCCCCTGGGTGTGGGGTCTCTGAGCTGTACATTGGCCTCTGTCTCCCCTGGGTCTGGGGTCTCTGAGCTGTACACTGGCCTCTGTCTCCCCTTGGTCTGGGGTCTCTGTGCTGTACACTGGCCTCTGTCTCCCCTGGGTGCGGGGTCTCTGTGCTGTACACTGGCCTCTGTCTCCCCTGGGTGCGGGGTCTCTGTGCTGTACACTGGCCTCTGTCTCCCCTGGTTGCGGGGTCTCTGTGCTGTACACTGGCCTCTGTCTCCCCTGGGTGTGGGGTCTCTGAGCTGTACATTGGCCTCTGTCTCCCCTGGGTCTGGGGTCTCTGAGCTGTACACTGGCCTCTGTCTCCCCTTGGTCTGGGGTCTCTGTGCTGTACACTGGCCTCTGTCTCCCCTGGGTGCGGGGTCTCTGTGCTGTACACTGGCCTCTGTCTCCCCTGGGTGAGGGGTCTCTGTGCTGTACACTGGCCTCTGTCTCCCCTGGGTGAGGGGTCTCTGTGCTGTACACTGGCCTCTGTCTCCCCTGGGTGCGGGGTCTCTGTGCTGTACACTGGCCTCTGTCTCCCCTGGGTGCGGGGTCTCTGTGCTGTACACTGGCCTCTGTCTCCCCTGGATGTGTTGTCTCTGTGCTGTACACTGGCCTCTGTCTCCCCTGCGTGTGGGGTCTCTGTGCTGTACACTGGCCTCTGTCTCCCCTGGGTGCGGGGTCTCTGACCTGTACATTGGCCTCTGTCTCCCCTGGGTGTGGGGTCTCTGTGCTGTACACTGGCCTCTGTCTCCCCTGGGTCTGGGGTCTCTGTGCTGTACACTGGCCTCTGTCTCCCCTGGGTGCGGGGTCTCTGTGCTGTACACTGTAATGTCTCCCTTGGGTGCGGGGTCTCTGTGCTGTACACTGGCCTCTGTCTCCCCTTGGTCTGGGGTCTCTGTGCTGTACACTGGCCTCTGTCTCCTCTTGGTCTGGGGTCTCTGTGCTGTACACTGGCCTCTGTCTCCCCTTGGTCTGGGGTCTCTGTGCTGTACACTGGCCTCTGTCTCCCCTGGGTCTGGGGTCTCTGTGCTGTACACTGGCCTCTGTCTCCCCTGCGTGTGGGGTCTATGTGCTGTACACTGGCCTCTGTCTCCCCTGGGTGTGGATTCTCTGTGCTGTACACTGGCCTCTGTCTCCCCTGGGTGTGGATTCTCTGTGCTGTACACTGGCCTCTGTCTCCCCTGGGTGCGGGGTCTCTGTGCTGTACACTGGCCTCTGTCTCCCCTGGGTGTGGGGTCTCTGTGCTGTACACTGGCCTCTGTCTCCCCTGGGTCTGGGGTCTCTGTGCTGTACACTGGCCTCTGTCTCCCCTTGGTCTGGGGTCTCTGTGCTGTACACTGGCCTCTGTCTCCCCTGGGTGCGGGGTCTCTGTGCTGTACACTGGCCTCTGTCTCCCCTGGGTGCGGGGTCTCTGTGCTGTACACTGGCCTCTGTCTCCCCTGGGTGCGGGGTCTCTGAGCTGTACACTGGCCTCTGTCTCCCCTGGGTGTTGATTCTCTGTGCTGTACACTGGCCTCTGTCTCCCCTGGGTGCGGGGTCTCTGTGCTGTACACTGGCCTCTGTCTCCCCTGGGTGCGGGGTCTCTGTGCTGTACACTGGCCTCTGTCTCCCCTGGATGTGTTGTCTCTGTGCTGTACACTGGCCTCTGTCTCCCCTGCGTGTGGGGTCTCTGTGCTGTACACTGGCCTCTGTCTCCCCTGGGTGCGGGGTCTCTGTGCTGTACACTGGCCTCTGTCTCCCCTGGGTGTGGGGTCTCCGACCTGTACATTGGCCTCTGTCTCCCCTGGGTGCGGGGTCTTTGTGCTGTACACTGGCCTCTGTCTCCCCTGGGTGTGGGGTCTCTGTGCTGTACACTGGCCTCTGTCTCCCCTGGGTGGGGGTCTCTGTGCTGTACACTGTAATGTCTCCCCTGGGTGTGGGGTCTCTGACCTGTACATTGGCCTCTGTCTCCCCTGGGTGGGGGTCTCTGTGCTGTACACTGGCCTCTGTCTCCCCTGGGTGGGGGTCTCTGTGCTGTACACTGGCCTCTGTCTCCCCTGGATGTGTTGTCTCTGTGCTGTACACTGGCCTCTGTCTCCCCTGGGTCTGGGGTCTCTGTGCTGTATACTGGCCTCTGTCTCCCCTGGGTGCGGGGTCTTTGTGCTGTACACTGGCCTCTGTCTCCCCTGGGTCTGGGGTCTCTGTGCTGTACACTGGCCTCTGTCTCCCCTGGGTCTGGGGTCTCTGTGCTGTACACTGGCCTCTGTCTCCCCTTGGTCTGGGGTCTCTGTGCGGTACACTGCCCTCTGTCTCCCCTGGGTGCGGGGTCTCTGTGCTGTACACTGGCCTCTGTCTCCCCTGGGTGCGGGGTCTCTGTGCTGTACACTGGCCTCTGTCTCCCCTGGGTGTGGGGTCTCTGTGCTGTACACTGGCCTCTGTCTCCCCTGGGTGCGGGGTCTCTGTGCGGTACACTGCCCTCTGTCTCCCCTGGGTGCGGGGTCTCTGTGCTGTACACTGGCCTCTGTCTCCCCTGGGTGCGGGGTCTCTGTGCTGTACACTGGCCTCTGTCTCCCCTGGGTGTGGGGTCTCTGTGCTGTACACTGGCCTCTGTCTCCCCTGGGTCTGGGGTCTCTGTGCTGTACACTGGCCTCTGTCTCCCCTGGCAGTACACTGTGATTCCCATGCTGCTCTCACAGAGCTCCACCACAAGGGCTATTTAGTGTCCATATTATGGCTCCTCCTCCTGTACCTCATTACATTGTAGCTAATCAGACACTGATCGATATGTATTAAAGGACAACTCCGGCCAAAACATATCTTTTAATATGTTATTACTTATGGAAAGTTAGACAAATTGCTAATGTACATTAATGGGAAATGCACATATAGGGCTATTTCCCTAATTTAGTAGATCAGGGAGGCTTCAGATTTTGTAAAAAACCATGACATCATGAATCAGTTGTAATTGCCATGAAGTTTCCAGCAGGGGGTGTAATAAATATATATATATATATATATATATATATATATATATATATATATATATATATATATAATGTCTATGGCACTGTATTGTTTCTATGGATGTCTATGTAAAGTAATGTACAGTATGTGTTATTGATTTAATACATTTATGGAATACTTTGGGGAGCACCCCCAGCAACCCAGGTGATATCAGGAAACGAGTCGTCAGGAGGCTGGGGCGGCGGTGAGCGCTGCAGGTGATGGGGATAGCTCTGGTACTACTCCCCCATTATCTGCTAATACTATAGGAAAATGATGGGAGGAGTAGTACTGTGTATGTATATGTGTCCAGCGGGGGGGGGGGGGGGGTGTAGTTAGATGCACAGGCACCTCTCTCCCTCCCATCTTGATTCCCTCCAAATGTATTAATTGAATACTTTTATGGAATACTTTGAGGGGCAAGGACACTTGCTCCCCAAAGTGTTCCATAAATGTATTCAATCAATAACATACACTGTACATTACATTACTTTTTACATAGACATCCATAGAAACAATATAGTGCCATAGACTTTCATATATAGTGAGACCCCTTCTGGACACTCCATAGAAATTACACCTGATTCGTGACATCATGGTTTTTTACAGAATCTGAAGCCTCCCTGATCTACTAAATTAAGGGAAATAGCCCTATATGTGCATGTATCATAATTCATGTACATTAAGAATTTGTTGAACTTTCCATAAGTAATAACATATTAAAAAATACTAACTTCTCCTTTAACTGTAAAGAGGGTAGAAATTGATTCTGTCCCTGAGATTTCACACGTGATGCATTGTGCTATTACATTACCTCCTATATACGCCCACAGCCCTATTCCAATGTTAAAAAAAATGACCTGATAACTGGTATACGTGTTTCACAATATGTCCACACACAGTCATTGGGGTCGCCGCCTCCAAGAAGTAGTCACCATGTTGCCGGCTGTAACTATGGCTGACTGCACAGACGCGGCATCGGCTCCACATCTTCAACGTGTTACTGCAGTCTTGCGCATGCCCGGAAGGATCACATCTATTTGGCTGTAGTGCAATGGATGAATGTGACCAGAATTATTTCCCTGCGCCACAGCCAGCAAGACGCGATCCATGCAGCTGGCAAACACAATCTAGCAGCCGTCTTTCTTATACACAGTCTGACGTCCCTGGTGATACTGATCATACTGCAGCCCAGACAGACAGATTATCTTCTGATTAGGTAAGCGAAGAAACACAACAAAAATGCAAATGCGTAATTTATAGTCACTGACTTACCTGGTGGCTTCTGACTATACTGCATGCAGGAGAGAATGACAAACACACTGGCGCTTGAGTAAAACAGCAACTTCTTTATTGAGGCACTATCAGGACTTTAGACAGTTTCCAGGATAAAAAAAAATTACCCAATAGCTGTGAACCAGGAAGTCAGCAAGGAACACATTCTAGATAGAGCTGATGCAATTTACAGTAATAATGAAGTGAAACACTTTGTTATCCCTGCAATCCACTCATCAGCTGCTGCCTTATAACCATGCCGCTCTTCCATGGGTGCTGGGAAAAGCTGGATCCAGTCCTGAGTTACATGACAGCAGGCTGATAAGCAGATTGCAGTGATAAATAACTGCTTTGCTTTGTTATTACTGTAAATTCACTCATGTCCGTGTCAGGCCGCCTTCACACATCCATGGCTGTTTTATATTCAGGAAACACTGATCTGGGTGTGGAGTCTCTGTGCTTTCCACTGGCCTCTGTCTCCCCTGGGTGTGGAGTCTCCGTGCTGTACACTGGCCTCTGTCTCCCCTGGGTATGGGGTCTCTGTGCTGTATACTGTCATTTATCTCTCCTGGGTCTGGGGTCTCTGTGCTGTACACTGGCCTCTGTCTCCCCTGGGTGCGGGGTCTCTGTGCTGTACACTGGCCTCTGTCTCCCCTGGGTGCGGGGTCTCTGTGCTGTACACTGGCCTCTGTCTCCCCTGGGTGCGGGGTCTCTGAGCTGTACACTGGCCTCTGTCTCCCCTGGGTGTTGATTCTCTGTGCTGTACACTGGCCTCTGTCTCCCCTGGGTGTGGGGTCTCTGTGCTGTACACTGGCCTCTGTCTCCCCTGGGTGTGGGGTCTCTGTGCTGTACACTGGCCTCTGTCTCCCCTGCGTGTGGGGTCTCTGTGCTGTACACTGGCCTCTGTCTCCCCTGGGTGCGGGGTCTCTGTGCTGTACACTGGCCTTTGTCTCCCCTGGGTGTGGGGTCTCTGTGCTGTACACTGGCCTCTGTCTCCCCTGGGTGCGGGGTCTCTGTCTCCCCTGGGTGCGGGGTCTCTGTGCTGTACACTGGCCTCTGTCTCCCTTGGGTGTGCGGTCTCTGAGCTGTACACTGGCCTCTGTCTCCCCTGGGTGTGGATTCTCTGTGCTGTACACTGGCCTCTGTCTCCCCTGGGTGTGGATTCTCTGTGCTGTACACTGGCCTCTGTCTCCCCTGGGTGCAGGGTCTCTGTGCTGTACACTGTGATGTCTCCCCTGGGTGCGGGGTCTCTGAGCTGTACACTGGCCTCTGTCTCCCCTGGGTGTTGATTCTCTGTGCTGTACACTGGCCTCTGTCTCCCCTGGGTGTGGGGTCTCTGTGCTGTACACTGGCTTCTGTCTCCCCTGGGTGTGGGGTCTCTGTGCTGTACACTGGCCTCTGTCTCCCCTGGCAGTACACTGTGATTCCCATGCTGCTCTCACAGAGCTTCACCACAAGGGCTATTTAGTGTCCATATTATGGCTCCTCCTCCTGTACCTCATTACATTGTAGCTAATCAGACACTGATCGATATGTATTAAAGGACAACTCCGGCCAAAACATATCTTTCAATATGTTATTACTTATGGAAAGTTAGACAAATTGCTAATGTACATTAATTATAGGAAATGCACATATAGGGCTATTTCCCTAATTTAGCAGATCAGGGAGGCTTCAGATTTTGTAAAAAACCATGACATCATGAATCAGTTGTAATTGCCATGAAGTGTCCAGCAGAGGGTGTAATATATATAGAAGTTTACGGCACTGTATTGTTTCTATGGATGTCTATGTAAAGTAATGTAATGTACAGTATGCGTTATTGATTTAACCTCTTAAGGACATATGACGTACCGGTACGTCATATGTCCTCATTAGCACTTCAAAGCGCCACGTCCCGGGTGCCGCGTGTAGCCCGGGACCGCCGCTATTAGCGGGCACGGTCTGATCGCCGTGCCCGCTAATTAGCTAATCGGAGGCAGCTGTCAAAGTTGACAGCTGCCTCCGATTACCGGAGGCAACCTTTCCCTGGTGTCTAGTGGGGGAGATCGCTCCTCCGGGACGTTATCCCGAAGGAGCGATCTCCGTTACTGATGCCGGCCGGGGACTCATCCAAGATGGCGCCGTCCCCGGCTCGGCACTCGTTTACTTCCGGCTGCAGCAGCCGGAAGTAAACGAGTGCCTATCTCATTGATCTCTGCAGCATATCTATGCTGCAGAGATCTCAATGAGAGATCAAAGTATATATACTAGAAGTCCCCCAGGGGGGCTTCTAGCATATGTGTAAAAAAAAAAAAAAAAAAAAAAGTTTTGTTTATAGTAAAAAGCCCCCTCCCCCAATAAAAGTCCCCCTTTTCCCAGGTTTTAAATAAAAGTAAACAAATAAATAAACAAACATTTAATTAATCACTATTAACCCCTTGCCTCCGCAGCCTGTTTTGGCCTTAATGACCAAGCTCATTTTTCAAAATCTGACCTGTCTCACTTTATGCTCTTATAGCTCAGTGATGCTTTAACGTATGCTAGCGATTCTGAGACTGTTTTTTCGTCACATATGGCACTTTATATTAGTGGCAAAATTTGGTCACTACTTTGTGTGTTTTTTGTGAAAAACATCAAAATATCATGAAAAATTTGAAAATTTAGCATTTAATGAACTTCTGAAATTCTCTGCTTCTAAAAAAGGAAGTCATAGCACATAAATTAGTTACTAAATCACATTACCAATATGTCCTCTTTATTCTGGCATAATTTGGGAAACATATTTAACTTTTTTAGGGTGTTACGGGGCTTAGAAATTTATTAGCAAATTATCACATTTTGTGAACGTTTCCTAAACTGTTTTTTTTTTAGGGACCAGTTCTTTTTTTAAATGGATTTAGAAGGCTTGTATACTGGAAACCCCCATAAGTGACCCCATTTTGAAAACTAGACACCTTAAAGAATTTATCAAGTGGTATAATGAGCATTTTAACCCTACAGGGGCTGGAGGAGAGTATTCACAATTAGGCCGTAAAAAAATCGAAGCTTTAAATTTTAAAATAATATATACGTTTAGATTAAAGTTTCTCATTTTCAAAAGGAACATGAGAAAAAAAGCATGCCAAAATCTGTAATGCAGGTTCTCCTGAATACAACGGTACCCCATATGTGGCTGTAAACCACTGTATGGGCACACAGCCGGGCTCAGAAGGTAAGGAGCGCCAATTAGCTTTTTTAATGCAGATTTGCTGAAGAAGTTTCTGAGCGCCAGGTGCGTTTGCAGTGCCCCTGTAATGTCCGCAGAATAGAATCCCCCCAAAAGTCACCCCATTTTCGAGAGTACACCCCTCAAAGAATTCATCTTTGGGTAGGATGAGCATTTTGACCCCACATGCATTAGAGGAAAGTATTCAAAATTAGACAGTAAAAATGAAAAACACAAATTTTTCCAATAATATGTTCGTTTAGTTTGAAATTTCTCAATTTCACGAGGAACAAGAGAAAAAAAGTACCCCAAAATTTGTAACGCAGGTTCTCCTAAATACAACGGCACCCCATATGTGGGCATAAAACACTGTATGGGCACACAGCCGGGCTCAGAAGGGAAGGATAGCCAATTCGCTTTTTTAATGCAGATTTTGCTGAAGAAGTTTCTGAGCGCCAGGTGCGTTTGCAGCGCCCCTGTAGTGTCCGCAGAAGAGAACCCCCCCCCCCAAAAGTCAGCCCATTTTGGAAAGTACACCCCTCAAAGAATTCATCTTGGGGTGTGGTGACCATTTTGACCCCACAGGTATTAGAGGAAAGTATTCAAAATAACACAGTAAAATTGAAAAACTAGAATTTTTCCAATAATATGTTCGTTTAGTTGGAAATTTCTCAATTTCACTAGGAACAGGGGAGAAGCTGCATGCCAAAATCTGTAACGCAGGCTCTCCTGAGTAGAACGGTACCCCATATGTGGGCATAAACCACTGTATGGGCACCCAGCCGGGCTCAGAAGGGAAGAAGCGCCAATTAGCATTTTCAGTGCAGATTTTTCCGAAGAAGTTTCTGAGCGCCAGGTGCGTTTGCAGCGCCCTTGTAGTGTCAGCAGAATAGAACGCCCCCAAAAGTCACCCCATTTAGGAAGGTGCACCCCTCAAAGAACTCATCTTGGGGTGCAGTGAGCGGTTTGACCCCACAGGTATTAGAGGAAAGTATTCAAAATAAGACAGTAAAAATGAAAAACTCGAATTTTTCCAATAATATGTTTGTTTAGTTTAAAATTTCTCAATTTCACAAGGAATGGGAGAAAAAACGTACCCCAAAATCTGTAACACAGCTTCTTCTGGGTAAAACGGTACCCCATATGTGGGCATAAAACACTGTATGGGCTCACAGCGGGGCTCAGAAGGGAAGGAGCGCCAATTTGCTGGAGGAAAACTGCAGCTAGTAATAGTTATTAGAATAGCGCAGTTACTAAAATACAATAAAAAATTAGATTACAGGTAATGTGGGGTGGTCACGGGCAACCTGGGGTGGTCATGGGCAACCTGCGGTGGTTACAGACAATCTGGGGTGGTTACGGGCAACTTTAAATTTTCCGAGATAACTGATTCTGGAGCGCATGCGCACTTCAGAATCAGCCTGGATGCCAAGGAGGAAGGACCTCCCTGGATCAGGTAATGTATATAGGGAAGGGGGGGGGGGCGACACTGTATCACTTTTTATCCCCTGTCACCAATCATTTATGGTGACGGGATAAAAAGTGCTTCTTTGCACTGGGAACAGGCGATCAGCGGTATATAGTATATACCGCCGATCACCTGCTCCAGGACCACACAGGGGGGTCCCCAATCACTGCCCCATGCTCTCCGCTACCTCCTGTGGCAGAGAGCATGGGGCTTTGATTATTATTTTATTTCCATCCCTGTGAACAGAGATAGTCTGTTCACAGGGATGGGGCGGCCATCTTGGATGTGATGGCCGCCCGGGGAGGGGAGCGGGTAGTGATCGCCCACTAGGGGGGCTGATCTGGGGTCTGATTGATACTTTTTCATCTCCCCCCACCGTGGGAGATTCACGGTGGGGGGAGATGAAAGGCGACGGCGATGATAATGCCCGGTACCGGCGGATCGCCGCTATAACGGTAATAGCGGCGATCCGCCAGTATCGGAGAACGAGGGGAGGGGGACATACATGTAGTGGCGGTGTGGGGAGGCAACATTCTGCAGCCTCCCCCCGCCGCCCGATCGGCGGGAGGACATTGAATCTCCCCATAGACGCTGCAGTCGCATTGACCGCGGCGTTTATGGGGTTAACTGCCCGGGGGAGCGCGGCTCCCCTCCGGGCAGTGGCAGCAGGAGGAGGCTGTGTCACACAGCCTCCTCTTGCTGCTCGATCTTAGATAGAGACAGAGGGGGGATGCAGGGAAAGCATGACGTCCAGGGACGTCATGATGCGTTCTGCCACTGCTTTTCATGACGTCCCTGGACATCATATTGGGGGAAGGGGTTAATCTATTGTTTCCCTCTAACACAGCAAATGCTAACTGAGAAATGGAACTCACTTTTTATTCCCCATATTCCAATGTTTCTAGAAATTCCCCACATGTGGCCGCAGTGCATCACCTGACTCAACCACAGGCCGCAGACATGACAGAAGCCTTGTGTATTTTTAGGGTCTTTTCTTATTTCAGGGTTTTTTTTAGCCATAATACCATGTCACAGAGGACTTGCGGTGCCAAAATATTGTGTAAGATAAATTTACCTTTCCATCGGTACCATTCTGAGGGACATGTGACACCCTGATCATTATTTATTAAATTTTTTTATGAGATGGTACGAATAAAAAACACAATTTAGCAGCTGTTTTTCATCATTTTTTTGTACACCATTTACTATACCTCACATATGACATGTTATCGTTATTCGTCAGGTCGGTACGATTACAGTGATATCCATGTTATATAGCTTTTGTTATACATTATGGCATTTATACTATAAAAACTGTTTGTGTCTTGCATATTGTAAGAGCAGCGATATTTTTATTTTTTCGCCAATGGAGTTATGTGAAGACTTTTTTTTTGGCTGCATAAGATGATGCTTTTAGTGGTACACATTTTGGGTACATGTGACATTTTTTCTATATTTTTTAGGGGGAGGGATTAACAAAAAAATTGTCATTTTTGTTAGATCTTTATTTATTTTAATGGCGTTAATCGGGTGGAATAATTAATGTAATAGGTTAATAGAGGGGGTCATTATGGACGCGGCGATACCAAATATGTGTACTTTATTTATAGGGGATCATTTATAAAGGGAGGATGGGGAATGTGTATATTTATTTATATTTATTTATTTAAATTTTTTTTATTTATTTTATTTATTATGTACTTATGTGTTTATTTAATTTATTTATTGTAATTAATTATTTCTTTATTTATGTATGTAAGTGTGTTTAGTGGTTTTTTTTTAACTTTCACTTTTTCACATCTATAATGCATTACAGCACATGATCAGTGCTGTAATGCATTATATATTGAATGATCTGTCAGTGTCATACTGACAGATCATTCAAATGATCAGGTCCCAGCCTCAGTGCAGGGGCCTGATCATTAGAAATCATAGCAGCCCAGACGCACTGGGAAGCGTCTGGGTTGCTATGGCTACCCTCCCGGAGTCGAGCGATTACTCGCGCGGCTCCGGGGGGGGGGGGGCGCGCGCCGCCGGGAAAGGAAGCACGGGGAGGGGGGAGGGGGGGGGCAGGAAAGGAAGCATGGGGAGGTTGGGGGGCTCCGGTAAAGGAAGCACGTGGGGGGGGGGGGGCGCCAGGAAAGGAAGCACGGGGAGGGAGGGGGAGCGCCTGCAGAGGGAGAGAGCGGGCTGGGAAGGGGGAGCACGGGGAGAAGGGGGCGCAGGGTCAGCTCCAGCAGAGAGCGGGTGCCTGGGAGGAGCACAGCAGTGTTACAGCATGTGCAGCTGCCTCCTCCCAGCACCCGATCGTGGAAAAGAAGGAGATCTCCCCATATACGCTGCGGTCACACCGACCGCGGCGTCTATGGGGTTAACTGTCCGGGGGGAGCGCGGCTCCCCTCCGGGCAGTGGCAGCAGGAGGAGGCTGTGTGACACAGCCTCCTCCTGCTACCCGATCTCAGCCAGGGACAGTGGAAAGAGGCAGGATGAGCATGACGTCCAGGGACGTCATGATGCGTTCTGGCACTGCTTTTCATGACGTCCCTGGACGTCATATTGGGGGAAGGGGTTAAATAATTAAATAAACAAACTATTAATTAATCACATTCCTAGTCTCGCACAGTAAACGGCGTCAGCGCAAAAAAATCCCAAAGTGCAAAATTGCGCATTTTTGGTCTGATCAAATCCAGAAAAAATGTAATAAAAAGCGATCAAAAAGTTGTATATGCGCAATCAAGGTATTGATAGAAAGAACACATCATGGCGCAAAAAATGACACCTAACACAGCCCCATAGACCCAAGAATAAAAGCGCTATAAGCCTGGGAATGGAGCGATTTTAAAGGGAACCTGTCACCCCCCGTGCCGGGGTGACAGGCTTCCGACCCCCCGTTAGAGCCCCATATACTTACCTAATCCCGCCGGGTCCCGCTTCTGGAGGTGGTCGGGTGATGAAGATCTCAGCCGCTGCAGCCCAGCGCGCGCGCTGAGAGATGAGTCCAACACCCATAGAGAATGACAGGAGAGTCCAGCGCTCCGTCATTCTCTATGAGCGTTGGACTCATCTCTCAGCGCGCGCACCGGGCTGCAGCGGCTGAGATCTTCATCACCCGACCACCTCCAGAAGCGGGACCCGGCGGGATTAGGTAAGTATAAAGGGCTCTAACGGGGGTCGGGAGCCTGTCACCCCGGCACGGGGGGGTGACAGGTTCCCTTTAAGGAACGTATATTTGTTAACAATGGTTTGAATTTTTTATAGGCCATCAGATACAATATAAGTTATACATGTTATATATCGTTTTAATCGTAACAACTTGAGGAACATGTATAACAAGTCAGTTTTACCCCAGGGCGAATGGCGTAAAAACACAGTTCCCCCAAATAAAAGAAATGCGTTTTTTTTTTTTCAATTTCACCACACTTTGAATTTTTTTCTGGTTTCGTAGTGTACCAAATGCAAAAATTCAGCCTGTCATTGCAAAGTACAATTAGTGACGCAAAAAATAAGGGCTCATGTGGGTTTCTAGGTGGAAAAATGCAAGTGCTATGGCCTTTTAAACACAAGGAGGAAAAACCGAAAACGCAAAAACGAAAATTGGCCCCGTCCTTAAGGGGTTAATACATTTATGGAATACTTTGGGGAGCACCCCCAGCAACTCAGGTGACATCAGGAAACGAGTCGGCAGGAGGCTGGGGCGGCGGTGAGTGCTGCAGTCCTCAGCAGGGCATGTGAACTAAAGTGCAGCAGCGGTGGCAGGGATCTGTAGGTGATGGGGATAGCCCTGGTACTACTCCCCCATCATCTGCTAATACTATAAGCAAATGATGGGAGGAGTAGTACTGTGTATATGTGTCCAGCGGGGGGGGGGGGGGGCGTTAGATGCACTTGCGCAAATGCTCAGCGGCGTAACTAGAAGTGGCTGGGCCCTATAGCAAACTTTTGATTGGGCCCCCTCCCGACTGACCACTAAGCTGTGAGGTGTAGTCATAACTGCAGGGCTTTCGGTTAAAAGATCCCGGGAGGCCTGCACGAGCCGCTATGGCTGCTACAGTGGTAGTTACGCCCCTGCAAATGCGTAATTTATAGTCACTGACTTACCTGGTGGCTTCTGACTATACTGCATGCAGGAGAGAATGACAAACACACTGTTTGGCGCTTGAGTAAAACAGCAACTTCTTTATTGAGGCACTATCAGGACTTTAGACAGTTTCCAGGATAAAAAAAAAATTACCCAATAGCTGTGAACCAGGAAGTCAGCAAGGAACACATTCTAGATAGAGCTGATGCAATTTACAGTAATAATGAAGTGAAACACTTTGTTATCCCTGCAATCCGCTCATCAGCTGCTGCCTTATAACCATGCCGCTCCTCCATGGGGGCTGGGAAAAGCTGGGTCCAGTCCTGAGTTACATGACAGCAGGCTCATAAGCAGATTGCAGTGATAAATAACTGCTTCGCTTTGTTATTACTGTAAATTCACTTATGTCCGTGTCAGGCCGCTTTCACACATCCATGGTTGTTTTTACAGTCAGGAGACACTGATCTGGAAGCCCTTCAGGAGGCATCAGAAAAACCATCAGGAGAAAAAAAAAAAAACATACTCACATGCTGCAGGCTACTCTCCCCTGGGTTCTCTCTGTGACTTTAGGATTTGTGAGCACACAAGTGATGTCACTAATGTGCCGCAACGTGGGGGGTGGGGAACATCCTCTTGTGGCTGGAGGCCCTGGACCTGTTAAACACAGCACTGCATTTAACTATGTGTTTTTGATTAGGAGCATGTACGGTTAAAGGGCTACCAAAGTTTGCATTCATGAGGGCCCAGCCACACTATGGAATCCGCGCAGATAACCTACAGCGCATTCCGTGCACGCTCTCACCGGAAGATCTGGCTGTCCCATAGGCTTTATTCTATGTTCAGGCAGATTTCGTCATCCGCCCAAAGAGTTGGCATGTCTATTCTATTTTTGGTCAGTCGGCAGTATCTGCCTGAATAGAATGGAGCCTATGGGCCGACCAGATTTTTAAGGGGCGGGCAGCAGGGCACGCAATCTGCGGGACCTTACCCTACGGATTCTGTAGTGTGGATGGGTCCTAATTCTGGAAAGATTCTAGGGCTCTATGGGCATCATCCGTGACCGAATTCCAGACAGTTACAAGACATGTCCTGTAATTTCTGGGACCAATAAAACTGGGTCAGGAAATCTATCTGGATGGATTTTCCTGATTGTGTGAAGGGGAGCTCAGTTTTTACAGTCAGAAAATACTCATCAGGAAGTCTTTTTAGGGGGGTTTCAGGAAACCATCAGTACTAAAAAACAATCAGTATTTCCTCACCGTGAAAACGTAAGAGAGAAAAAAAAACATACTCTCAATGTTCCCCTCAGGCTTCTCCTGCCCCTGCTGAGCGAGCGCAGTGATGTATATCGAATAGTGATGACATAATCAATGACATCACTGATGACAATGATTGACAACAATGGTATCGACAAAATCATCGTTGACATCGAATAGCGATGACATCATTAATGACATAATTGATGACCTCATCAATGACACTGATAATGATTGACAACAATGATAACTTTATCGACAACATAATCGAATAGTGATGACATCATCTGACATTTTCGATGTCCTCATCGATGTTATCTTCAAAGACATAACTGATGACATCATCAATAACATCACTCATGACAACGATTGACAACAATGATAACTTCATTGACAATATCGTTGACAACATAGAATAGTGATGACATCATCAATGACATCACTGATTACATCATAAATGACATCACTGATGACAATACTTGACAACAATGATCATTTTATTGACATCATCGTTGACATCTTCGATGCAATCAGACATTACTGATAACATCTATGAAATCACTGATGACATCATTGATGACATCATCGATGACACTATCAATGACATCTTCAATTACATAACTGATGACATCATCAATGATAACAAGGATTGACAACAATGATAGCTTTATCGACATAATCGTTGACATCATCAAATAGTGATGACACTGACATTATCGATGACCTCATCAATGACATCACTGATGACAATGATTGACAATGATCATAGCTTTATTGACAACATCATCATTGACATCATCGAATAGTAATAACATCATCAATGACATCATTGATGACATCATCAATGACATCACTGATGACAATGATTGACAACAATGATAACTTTATCGACAACATCATCGTTGACATCATCGAATAGTGATGACATCTTCGATGACATCATCAATGACAACTGATGACATCATCGATGATGTTATCAATGACATTATCAAAGACATCGCTAATGACATCATCAATGACATCACTGATGACTAATTGACAACAATGATAACTTTATTGACAAAATCATCGTTGACATCATCGAATAGTGATGACATCATCGATGACATAACTGATGACATGACTGACAACAATGCTAACTTTATCGACAACATCATCATTGACATCATCGCGTTGCGATGACATCATCAATAACAACTGATGACATCACTGATGACAATGACAACAATGATAACTTTACCGACAACATCATCGTTGACATCCTCGAATAGTGAAGACATCATCAATGACATAACTGATGACCTCATCAATGACATAACTGATGACATTATCAATGACATCGCTAATGACATTATCAATGACATCGCTGATGACATCTTTGTTGACATCACTGATGACATTATCAATGACATCACCGATGTCAATGATTGACAACAATGATAACTTTATTGACAAAATCATTGTTGACATCGTAGAATAGTGATGACATTATCGAAAACAACAACGATATAACTGATGACATCATCGATGAAATCACTGATTACATCAATGACATCACTGATGACAATGATTGAAAACATTGATAACTATCGACAATATCATCATTGACATCTTAGAATAGTGATGTTATCATCGATGACATAAACATTGACATCACAGATGACATCATCGATGACATAACTTTATTAATCAATGACATTATCAATTACATCAACGAGGGCATCATCGATGACATCACTGATGACAATGATTGACATCAATGATAACTTTATTGACAACATCATCGTTAACATCGAATAGTGATGACATCATCGATGACATTTTCAATGACATCAACAATGACATCACTGACATAGCTGATGACATCAATGACATAGCTGATGACATCATCAATGACATCATCGATGACATCATCAATGACATTACTGAAGACAATGATTGACAACAATGATAACTTTATCGACAATATCGTTGACATCATCGAATAGTGATGTCATCATCGATGACATCATCAATGTCATCACTGATGACATCAATGACAACACTGATGACATCATTGATGACTTCATTAATGACATAACTGATGACATCTTCAATGACATCACTGATAATGATTGACAACAATGATAACTTTATCGACAACATCATCGAATAGTGATGTAATCATCGATGACATCACTGATGACATCAATGACACCACTGATGACATTATCGATGACATCATCAATATCACTGATGACATTAATGACATCAATAATTACAACTTTATCGACAACATCATCGTTAACATAATCGAATACTGATGACAAGGATTGACAACAATGATAGCTTTATCGACATAATCGTTGACATCATCAAATAGTGATAACACTGACATTATCGATGACCTCATCAATGACATCACTGATGACAATGATTGACAATGATCATAGCTTTATTGACAACATCATCATTGACATCATCGAATAGTAATAACATCATCAATGACATCACTAATTACATCATCAATGACATCATTGATGACATCATCAATGACATCACTGATGACAATGATTGACAACAATGATAACTTTATCGACAACATCATCGTTGACATCATCGAATAGTGATGACATAATTGATGACCTCATCAATGACACTGATAATGATTGACAACAATGATAACTTTATCGACAACATAATCGAATAGTGATGACATCATCTGACATTTTCGATGTCCTCATCGATGTTATCTTCAAAGACATAACTGATGACATCATCAATAACATCACTGATGACAACGATTGACAACAATGATAACTTCATTGACAATATCGTTGACAACATAGAATAGTGATGACATCATCAATGACATCACTGATTACATCATAAATGACATCACTGATGACAATACTTGACAACAATGATCATTTTATTGACATCATCGTTGACATCTTCGATGTAATCAGACATTACTGATAACATCTATGAAATCACTGATGACATCATTGATAACATCATCGATGACACTATCAATGACATCACTGATGACAATGATTGACAACAATAAAAACTTTATCGACAACATCATTGTTGACAACATCGAAACGTGATGACATCATCGATGACATCATTAATGACATCTTCAATTACATAACTGATGACATCATCAATGATAACAAGGATTGACAACAATGATAGCTTTATCGACATAATCGTTGACATCATCAAATAGTGATGACACTGACATCGATGACCTCATCAATGACATCACTGATGACAATGATTGACAATGATCATAGCTTTATTGACAACATCATCATTGACATCATCGAATAGTAATAACATCATCAATGACATCACTAATTACATCATCAATGACATCATTGATGACATCATCAATGACATCACTGATGACAATGATTGACAACAATGATAACTTTATCAACAACATCATCGTTGACATCATCGAATAGTGATGACATCTTCGATGACATCATCAATGACAACTGATGACATCATCGATGAGCAACTTGGGTACTGTCCCCTCTGCTTTGCTACTTTACTGACTGACCTCTGCTACATCATGCGGGTATCGGCTCTACTACATCACTGACTGACCTCTGCTACTTATAATGGTAAAGATCATTGCTCGGTTACCATGACAATCTTACTCATGTCAGTGAGTAAAAATTGTTAAGGACTTTCCATCTTCTACATCTTCTATTGCCCAATAGTGGACATGTGACTGTGTGGATGTTGTGAGGCATTGACTGACAAGACCTTAGAATTTCTATTGGCTGCGATATTTCAGCTATTTGCATATGTGCTGTGATTGGCTGTTAGTGTATACATTGTTGCCATTATGAGATGACAGCTAAAAATGCATATAACAGCAAAACCAAGCAGTCAGGAGGAAGAATCCACCTGCACAGCTCAGATGCAGAATTGACGGACCCCACCAAACTGCGGACGCATTCACATTTTCCGTACGGAACATGGACGCGGAATGCCTGTAACTGAGCCCTCCGCCCGGGCATTTGTGATAAGATGCTGGGTTTGGGGGAACTGTATGTATATGCGCCACTCTGTAATGAAGCAGCTGCAGGGGGGTGGCTCCATTACAGGCATTCCACGTTCGTACGGAACGTGTGAATGCGGCCTCAGAAATAGAGGGAGTAGGGCCTTGGTTGGAGAAGTTACCACTGCAGCACTCCACCAACCAGGGCTGTATGGAAAAATGACCATAAACAAGCCTCGCTAGAAAACCTGTGTGGCGTTTGCAAAAAGCACCTAAAGGCCTTAGGGTACTATTACACCGAACGATAATCGGCCGAATCGGCCCGATTTGGCCGATTATCGCTCCATGTAATAAATACAACGATCAGCCGATGACAACGAGAAAACCTCTCCTGCTCTTAACTGTTCCTGTTACAGATGGGCCATTGATCCCGAGATTTATTCTAATCTCTATAGGTGAAGTCGAGAACAAATTCATCCTACTGAGACAACTAACAACTTTCTTTTTGTTTTTGCCTTCCTCTGCATCACTACTAAGTTTAACTTGATCCTCTTTTTCAGACTTGTCATGTTAAAGGAGAAGTCCGGCCAAAATTTATTTTTTATATGTTATTACTGATGGAAAGTTATACAATTTTCTAATGTACATTAATTATGGGAAATGCTCATATACTGCTATTTCCCTAATTTAGTGGATCAGGAAGTGTTAGAATTATCTCTGAAGCAGTGATGTCACGACGAATGGTGTAATTCCTATGGAGTGCCCAGCAGGGGGCGCACTATATATAGAAGTCAATGAGTACCATTGACTTCTATATATAGTGCGCCCCTGCTGGACACTCCATTGGAATTACAATGGATGTGTATGTAAATGTAATATACAGTGTTTTTGATTAAATACATTTATGAAATACTTTGGGGAGCAAGTGTCCTTGCTCCCCAAAGTATTCCATAAATGTAAGCAATCAGTACATAACAAGCCCGCTGAACCGCCGCTACCGAACGACCGCCGCTGTGGACTACACTCAACTACTACTCTCCCCACCTGCTCATAGCATGCTCAGGTGATGGGAGAATAGTAGCCGGGTTATATCGCTGAGATCGCCGCTACCGCTGATGCTGCCGTGCAGGGGAGCCGCTGATCACTGCAGCCAACATCCCCCTCCGCTCCCCCCTCCTGCTGCTTCCTTTTACACTATCTGATGGCTGACTCCCCACCCGGCCGCCTCTCCCCGATCACACGTGCCGGCGGCCGAGCGGGGAGTCAGCCATCAGATAAAGTAAGGAAGCAGCAGGAGGGGGATGATGGCTGCAGTGATGAGCTGCACCCCTGCGCGGCATCAGCGGCGGCGATCTCGGAGATATAACCCAGCTACTACTCTCCCATCACCTGCTCATGCTATGAGCAGGTGGGGAGAGTAGTAGTTGAGTGTAGTCCAGAGCGGCAGGCGTTCGGTAGCGGCGGGCTTACATTTATGAAATACTTTGGGGAGCAAGGAGACTTGCTCCCCAAAGTATTTCATAAATGTATTCAATCAAAAACACTGTATATTACATTTACATACACATCCATTGTAATTCCAATGGAGTGTCCAGCAGGGGCGCACTATATATAGAAGTCAATGGTACTCATTGACTTCTATATATAGTGCGCCCCCTGCTGGACACTCCATAGGAATTACACCATTCGTCGTGACGTCACTGCTTCAGAGATAATTCTAACACTTCCTAATACACTAAATTAAAGGAGAAGTCCAGCGAAAATTATTTTTTTATATGTTATTACTGATGGAAAGTTATACAATTTTCTAATGTACATTAATTATGGGAAATGCACCTATACTGCTATTTCCCTTAATTTAGTGTACCAGGAAGTGTTAGAATTCTCTCAGAAGCAGTGACGTCACGACGAAAGGTGTAATTCCTATGGAGTGTCCAGCAGGGGGCGCACTATATATAGAAGTCAATGAGTACCATTGACTTCTATATATAGTGCGCCCCTGCTGGACACTCCATTGGAATTACAATGGATGTGTATGTAATGTAATATGCAGTGTTTTTGATTGAATACATTTATGAAATACTTTGGGGAGCAAGTATCCTTGCTCCCCAAAGTATTCCATAAATGTAAGCAATCAGTACATCACAGTAAGCCCGCCGCTACCGAACGTCCGCCGCTGTGGACTACACTCAACTACTACTCTCCCCACCTGCTCATAGCATGCTCAGGTGATGGGAGAGTAGTAGCCGGGTTATATGGCTGAGATCGCCGCCGCGATGCCGCGCAGGGGGAGCCGCTCATCACTGCAGCTATCATCCCCCTCCGCTCCCCCTCCTCCTGCTTCCTTACTCTATGTGATAGCTGACTTCCTGCCGGGCCGTCGCTCTCCGTTCACACGTGCCGGCGGCCGGGCAGGAAGTCAGCTATCACATAGAGTAAGGAGGCAGGAGGAGGGGGAGCGGAGGGGGATGATAGCTGCAGTGATGAGCGGCTCCCCTTGCGCGGCATCACGGCGGCGATCTCAGCCATATAACCCGGCTACTACTCTCCCATCACCTGCACATGCTATGAGCAGGTGGGGAGAGTAGTAGTTGAGAGTAGTCCACAGCGGCGGGCGTTCGGTAGCGGCGGGCGGCGGGCTTACTGTGATGTACTGATTGCTTACATTTATGGAATACTTTGGGGAGCAAGGACACTTGCTCCCCAAAGTTTTTCATAAATGTATTCAATCAAAAACACTGTATATTACATTACATACACATCCATTGTAATTCCAATGGAGTGTTCAGCAGGGGCGCACTATATATAGAAGTCAATGGTACTCATTGACTTCTATATATAGTGCGCCCCCTGCTGGACACTCCATAGGAATTACACCTTTCGTCGTGACGTCACTGCTTCTGAGAGAATTCTAACACTTCCTGGTACACTAAATTAAGGGAAATAGCAGTATAGGAGCATTTCCCATAATTAATGTACATTAGAAAATTGTATAACTTTCCATCAGTAATAACATATAAAAAATACATTTTGGCCGGACTTCTTTAATTTGTTAGTTTTATTTACTTACCAATACTTACTTTCTGCCACCAGAGGGCACTCAAATCCTGTCTGTAATGCATGATTCCCTAGGTCCTAGGAGCAATTTGTGTAAATGCCATTTATTTTATTCTAGAAGCCGGATTGATTCCCACAAGGGGAAAGCTTTCCTTCTACAGGTTCTGATTTGTAATATGACATAAATATACAGCATTCACAAAAACTGTTCATACATCTGTGTAAATGAAACCTTAGCTGTGTTACTCATACTACCGTAATATATATAGGGTAACATAAAATCTCTGTTAGGTGTAGAAAATGTATGTTATGCTGTATAAATAGAAATCCCACTAATATGATATAAATTGGGCTGTCCTGAGGATATACCACCAATATCAAAGTCCTGCAGGACCATTTTAAATCTACAGCAGATACATGAAGTCATTCCCACCACCCCATGGCCCATATTATCACAGGGTTCTTCTATTCTCCCCAAAGAAGTCTTTTTGTCTTCAGAAGAGAATATTCCAGCTTGTGTCTGCCATCTTGATTGTTGAATCCCGTTTGCAGTCTGTAGCTTCTGTAGTTGTGTGTCACGTTTCCTTGTCTGGACATCTTATAGCAAGTTCTGTTATAACATCTATTTATGCAGTTATACACATCATTCCAAACTGTGAGTAGGGGCTTGTGCACATAAAAGTTGTGCCATCCAAGGCAGGTATACATGCACAGATTTCAGTAGCCCAAACATACTCAACTAGTGACTACATTAGGGTCATTTTATGATGTATACGCAGTATGTTTGTACTCGCATCCAAAAGTTCAGCGGACAATCTTTTGAGTCTAAACAAATATACTTTGGTGTATCACTTGAACGTGGCTACTAGCTAACTATATTCGGGCCACGGAAGTCAATGCCTGTCTATGCAAACCTACAGCAATTTAGGCTGGGTTCACACTGCGTTTTTGCAATCCGTTTTTTTGGGGGGGAAAAAAACGGATGAAAAACAGATTGCAAAAACGGATGCATTTGGAGTGCATCCGTTTTGATCCGTTTTTCCATTGACTTTCTTTATAAAAAAAAAAGGATCAAAATGGGTCCATTTTTTTTGATGGACACAAAAACGTTGCTGACACTATTTTTTTTGTCTGTTAAAAAAACGGATCCGTTAAATGGATGCTAAAAATGCAGTGTGAACCCAGCCTTAGCAAAGGATAATAAATTGGCAGATAGGATAGAGATGGGTTACAATAAGCTGGGGGCATAAATTGACAGGACAGGACTTGGATAAGGAGTGTGAAAGTTTTATCTTTTAACTTAGTGTTTTTTTTTTTAGTGATCATGGAAAACATGGCATCTCCTGTGTTGTTCTTTTTTTTTTTTTTTTTTTTCAAACATAGGAAGTCCTGTGTTTCTCAATCCATCTGAGCACTCACATAGAAGGCAGTCATGTGATTAGTGGGTACATTGAGCCGTAAAACTCTGTACTGGCCAGAACTTTATGGGGGAGATTTATGAAAGGGTGTAAATATACTCCTGGTGTAAACTGCCCACAGCAACCAATCACAGCTCCTCTTATATTTTTCCAGAGCTTAAAGCTGAGCTGTAATTGGCTGATGTGGGCAGTTTACACCAGGTGTATATTTACTCCCTTTCATAAATTCCCCCCCCCCCCCCCATGTGTTTAGTCTTTTTCACTCAACCAGCCCAAGACTAACAATCTTCTTTCAGGGGACTGGTCCTGGATTTCTGGTAAGTATAGCTTTGTTTTACAGCATGATAACAAAAAAATAAAATAATGGATGTAAATTGCAAACTAATACTGTTAATTTAAATTTTGAAAGTTATAACCACAGGTACACTTCAAGTGATGTAGAATGACATAAATTAATGTAACATATTCATTCCTGATCTCAGTGTGTCAGAGGTTGTCATGAGTTTGTATTCCCAGGCTCTTCTGTGCCTCTGGCACTTGAAATGTCCCTTTAGTTTCAACTCTTTCATATGTGTGATGAGGTCAGGGCTGCAGAAATGTTGTGCCACAGGCAGATCTGTCCTTTTTTGTGATGATGAGAGTTTATTCTTGTACTGAGTGTCTACCCTGTTTCTCATACACACTGTCCCCCCCCCAGTGGGATATTTGATATACAGAATTATGTAGAGCACATTTGGGGTGGTGCAGGTCAATGTGTCTTGGGTACTGTAGTCCTGATCAAAGTTTGGGAGCTGTATCCTGTCCATAATCATTATGTCTGGACAGGTCGTAGGGCTAATTCACACATCTGTTGCGGGCACGCAATCACAGACAGAACATGAAACCAATGTTATCCTATGGCCCCGTTCACACGTCCGTTTGTGTATACGGGGCCGCGAACCGTGCCCAAAAACCCCCCGACATGTTGTAATGCAGGCCGTTTTTTGCGGCACGGATCGCTGGGGTAATGATGTGTGAACATAGTGCTCCACGGACCGCACTACTGGTGTGTGATTGTGGCCTTACACATTATCTGGGAAAGATTCCTGGAGTTGTTAGGAAAGACATTCATATAGTGCCTTTAAGTGGTGTTCAATGATTCCTACTTTGAATAGTGATCAGTTATAGGTGGTCTAGCGCAATGTTCAGTATTGTTTAACTTGTTTATTAATGATACAGAGGATGGAAATAACAGCAATGTTTCGATCTTTGCAGATGATACCAAGCTTTTTAGTACAGCACAGTCTATAGAAGATGTGCATTCATGAAACGTCCGCAAGTGGCGTACACCACGGAGGAGCGCAGATACTTACCTTCTCCGTGGCGTAAGCTTCCGGTAAACCCCACTCACCTAGTGGGCTTGCGCGTGGTGGGGGTAGGGGGAGGTTGGCGGATAGGAAGAGAGGAGGTGTGCGCGCACCTCTTTGTGAATACGGCGGGGTAATTGGGGACAGGGCCTAATTTAAGACAGACTTACTCATACATGTCCCCCACTGAGTGTTTAGGCGTCCCCTTGGCAAATGAGGTTCAATATGGATAAATGTAAAGTTATGCACCTGGGTATTAATAACCCACATGCATCATATGTCCTAGGGGGAGTTACACTGGGAGAGTCGCTGATGGAGAAGGATCTGGGTGTACTCATAGATAATAGACTACAGAAGAGCACACAATGTCAGTCAGCTGCTTCTAAGGCCAGCAGGATATTTGTCATGTATTTAAACAGACAGACTCTCAGGACAGGGACATAATTTTACCACTTTATAAAGCTTTGGTAAAACCCCATCAAACTACAAGGGGGTACTTCCTCCGCATGGTGAAAAAAAGGTCAGTCCCCAGAGGTGACAAGCCTACTGTATTACTGTGAATCTGTGGAACAGTCACCTAAGGTGCTGGTCACAGCAAAAACAGTGGTATGCATGACGTTAGAAATCTGCACATTTACATAACCCGGGCCTTATGCTGTTCCCCGCAGCGGGCAGAAGCAAGGGTGGCGTGGCAAGTTCAAACAGCCACCCCTTCCTGCCTCTCTCTCTGCAGGGAACACCTGTTTAGAGCAGGGATTACTCTCATTAAGATGGGAATCTATAGCAGCAGTATAGCTCTATAGCAGTGCTTCTCAATTCCAGTCCTCAGGCTTCACCAACAGGTCATGTTTTGAGGATTTCCTTAGTATGTCAAAGGTGATATAATTATACTCAGTGCATCAGGCATTAGCACAGGTGTCCTTTGTATGGGATATCTTCAAAACATGACCTGTTGGTGAGGCCTGAGGGCTTGAATTGAGAAGCCCTGCTCTATACAGTAGTAAGAAGTGGTGCAAGATGCACTGCCACTTACTGCTAGTCTTTACACTCTGTAGGTTGGGCACTCTGCACCTGAAACATGGAGTGTAAAAACCAAGACATTTACATTGTTCCCTATGGGAACGCACAACTTGGTTTTCTAACCGTTTCATTCTGGAACAGCCTTCCAGACCCGATTGTGTTCGAGAACAGATGTATTACTGTATATATTACTGCTCACAATGTAATGTACCATGTTGTAACTTACAGACACACAAAGACAAAGACAGATGAAGCTCAAGGAAGGATTTTATTATAAAACAGAATTTTGACCTTGTGCATTGACTTTCAATGTGCATTTTGTTAAGACTATATACTATATATAAGACCAATGTAAGGTATAAACTGACATTAGATTTGCAGCCTTGTTTTACCACCGGCCCCTCAATGTACTAAGGGCACCTAGAAATAAACTGATAAAGCCAATACAAAATATGTCATGATCTAAATCGTTCCTGAATCTCTGGGGTATCTGGTACAAAATACTTTAATGGAATAAATCTGATTCCAGTATTCACATTGTCTACTTACTAAAGGCTTATGTATATACATATATATCTCTTTAGACAAGGTTTCATTAATTTAATTTTATTGCAGGTAAAACCTCTAGAATGCACCTGTGCAAAAGTCACACATTCTTCTCAGAACAAATGATATTAAATGTTTTCCCCTTAAAATATTCTTATTTTACAAGCTATACAAACAGGGAACATTAATGCTGGTTTTGTAGCAATGGTTTAAAAAAATGTATATACTGCCCAAACTTAGCCCCATCAGTGTAAGCTGGAGAGTCCTCTTCTCAACACTGAAGGTTCAACTGATACCAGTGACTAGAACTCTGTACCTTCATAACACCACATAACATTCAACCACACCAGACTGCTTTGTGCTCTTTGCAGTGGCGCTCAGAACAGAATAACAAATACTTTTATGGTGATTTTTAGACATCATCTGCAGCAAGGGTTGGGATGTTTATTCGTGGCCGGGTAAAAAACGCCATCTTCTCCCTAGAAAGCAAAAAAATATTCAAAATTTACAACATGTAAACGTAAATGAGGAGCTGATCATATAGGAACACGGGGAGATTTATTGACATGGTGTAAAGTAAAACTGGCTCAGTTGCCCCTAGCAACCAATCAGATTCCACCAGATTCCATTACTGGTTCAACAATTCTGCAGTAAAACATGTCAACTTTATATATATATATATATATATATATATATATATATATATATATATATATATATATATAATCACACACAGACACATATATAATAATTCTCTATAATACAGTGACACCAAACAGTGGCAGCCCTAGGAATCTTTAGGCAGCCAGCCATATAGGTACCATGTGCAAGGCTCTGCTTTGCCAAATATAACAATAAATTTGTCAACATACAGTAGTTCTATCAATATATTATGAGAGGCTAAACTTTTTGAAGAAGTATTGAGTAATTTACTTTTCTCCAGCTTTTTTATGTGATCTTGTCTTTCTGTCTAATGATATGTACATGAGATGCATACGGTGCATTCCTTGTATGTACACTAAAGCACTGTATATTACTATGTAACACAACATTTACCTGAAAGACTGCACTTCCAGTGGTTCCTTGCAGCTCTGGCCACGTAGCCGATGCACATCTTTTGCTGCTGCTCTCATCATCTTATCAGCTTGCATCTCATATTTATGTTCTATTTTTTTAACCTGTTCAGTTGCAAAACGTATGAGAGTCACTTAAGGGTTATCAATGCACCTTAGAACACCATTTCCCAGAGCGTAACAGTAAATATGATCCCTGACCTTGATTCATTGTATAATTAAAACAGGATGCAACTTTGGTTAAAAAAAAAGAGGGTTTTAAGGGGTTTCCCTACCAATAAGTAATCTCAAAACCAGGGGTTCCAATTCTCCTTTATAAATGGAGCAGCAGTCACTTATGCACACTGCCGCTACACTTACTGGCCCGATATATCAATCTTGGATAAAAAATTCCGGAATCCGACTAGGCGTAGAATGGAGTCTATGGGACGGGTGAAGAGTCAAGGAACAGTAGGTGGGGGATAATGGCGGAATCCCCTGGATGTTATGCGCGAGAATTCCGTAGTGTGAACGCACCCTTATTTTGGATGTAGGGAATATCTCAGCTGCAGGCTCACACTAATACCCATGATGATCACTTTCCAACAGCTCGCCATTGCTTCAGTGTTCCGACATCTATTAAATCCCACTGATGTCCATGTGAACTTTTCTCTGGCTGCCCCGAATCTAAAGAGGCTGGAAGTCAGCGTCTTCTATGCATCTCTATGAGAGCACTCTCATAGAAATGCATTGAAGCGACTCTGTACCCACAATCTGACACCCCCCCCCCCCCCCCAAACTGCTTGTACCTTCAGATAGCTGCTTTTATTTCAAGATCTGTCCTGGGGTCCGTTCGGCAGGTGATGAAGTTATTGTCCTTAAAAACAACTTTTAAACTTGCAGCCCTGAGTCAAATTGGCGTGGCCTACAGTGTGTGTCCGCCCTAGGATTGCAACGCCTCCCCGCCTCCTCACCATCAAGAACGCCCCCAGGCAGGACTTTTCCTATTCATCACCTGAACACTGCACAGGTGTCTTAACGATTCAGCTCGTGTGCAGTGTTCACACAGGTGATGAATAGGAGAAATTGTTCTTGGGCGTTCCGAATGATGAAGAGGGCGGGGAGGAGGGACAGAGAGGCGGCGCAAGCATAGGGCATGGACACTCTAGGCCACGCCAATTTGACACAGGGCTGCAAGTTTAAAAGTTGTTGTTTAGGACAATAACTGCATCACCTGCCGAACCGACCCCAGGACAGATCTTGGATAAAAAGCAGCTAAGCGGTTTCAGGAGGTGAGATTGTGGGTACAGAGTCACTTTAAAGGGAATGTCAGGTCCCGGGCCCTATCTAAGGTGCTTACTGTGTGCTGTAGTTGGCAGTCCCCTAGTGAGCATGGTGCTTATTGGTAATTTTCCTTGCAGTGGATTATGCACAATCATATCTTCTACTGTACTGAAGACGCAAAGAGGAGTTGTTTGTGCCACTCTCTGGCACACCTCTCCACTCCTTCCCCTCCCTCCTCTTCATGAATAATCAAGACTGCCCGGCCTCCTGCTCGCTCAAACTGCCTACAGAGCACTGATCTGCAATCAGAGACCCTGACAGCTATGTCTGAAAGAACCACTCAGCTATGGTTGAAGCTGTGGTCTAGGGATAACTCTCCTGTCTAGTAGACCTACCAGCAGTTTATTCTTTGGTTCAAATCCCCTGATGGGAATGAAATATAGTTCTTTATTTATGTTTTCCTCATTATTGTATACTTTTTAAGGCTATGTTCACACACAGTATTTTTGCTCAGTATTTTGCAACCAAAACCAGAAGTGGATTGAAAACACAGAAAGGCTATGTTCACACACTGTTGAGTGGATGGTTGCCATTTAATAGCAAATAATTACTGTTATTTTAAAAACAACGTCCAAAAATACTGAGCAAAAATACTGTGTGTGAACATAGCCTTAAAAATGATACAATAATGAGAAAAAAAGACATTATTTAATTTCCATCAGGGGATTCAAACCAGAGAATGAACTGCTGGCAGGTCTCTAGACAGGAGAGTTACCCCTAAGACCACAGCTCAAAGACATTAGGGAGAAGAGATTCAATTATACCTGAGTGTTTCTTTCAGACATAAACTGCCTACAGAGGACTGATCTGCAATCTGTCAGCTGAGCGAGCAGGAGGCCGGGCAGCATTGATTATTCATGAAGAGGGAGGAGGATGCATGCCAGTCTTTAGTACAGTAGGAGACATAAGATTGTACATAATCCACTGCACGGAAAATTACCAAAAAGTCCCCATGCTCACTGGGGGCTGCCAGCTACAGCACACTGTCAGCACCTCAGGTAGGGGCCCAGAAGCTGAAAGATTCCCTTTAAAGTTTTCAGGTCTTCTGACTCTCCTTGATTCTCCAGGGCTTATGAAGAGATGTGCATAAGCATCAGCAGGATCTGAACAGAGTTATCAGGGTACAATAATGACACTGCGCCACAAGAAAGCAATCATCAAGGGTCAGTCTGTAGCCGGGGAGCCAATATGAAAAAAAAATTTGGAGTGCTACTTTACATTTTCTTGCTAGAATTGAAGAATGGATGTATGGATGGTGCAAATTACAGGGTCCTACTGCAAGACAAATTCTCCTTTCAGCAGGACTATCATTCCAAGCACATAGTCTAAGCAATGCAGGAGTGATTCAACAGCAAGTTAATATTCTGCAATGGCCAAGTCAAAGTCCAGATCTCAATCCAGTCATCCATATGTGGTTCAGTGTCATTTAACCAACCTGGAGCAAATCTGCCAGGAGAATGGGTGAAAACCATTTCTGTACTCCTAGCTAATTGTGCCACAAAGTACCTGAGCTGTCACTGTAGTAAAAGTGACTCTACCAAGTGTTACTAGTGTAAATGGGTGAAATGCTTCTCCTAGCAAAACATTCTCATTGAAGTGTCTGCGTTTTTTAGAGACAAAAGTAAAGTTTTCCGACAAAATAATTAATTGTGAGTTTAAAAGTTTCGACCATACTTGTTTTCTGTCTGGAACAAGCTCTCTTAATTGTAATTCAGACAAAAATGTTGGCTGAGAGGGTTAATACATTTACCAGCGCTTTGTATTGAAAGCCTTTACTTGCATCATTGGGCTCATTTTAATGTGTTGTTCCAAATCCTTTGTAGACGCAAGCATCTGCCTCAGCCGGGGCACTATTTACACCTCCTTTAATTTGCCCTGCTGGTAAATGCTACTCGGTGCCAATCAATGTACGACAGCCCTTATGAGCCGTTGTCTACGCTTCTTTATACAGCAAGACAACCACTGACATACTGAATATAGCAGCTATTACAGATAACAACTTCATGCCTTCTGAGGTTACACTGAAACACTGGACTCCCAGAAGTAAAATCGATGTAGTCAGACATTTACAGAGGCCCCAGTACAGATAAGTGAAACAAAGGAAAGTTCAGAGCGGTACCAACTGCTGCTGTAAGTGTCTGATTGTCAGAATCTCTGAGGGAAGGGAATCAGAAGAGCCTCTATTACTTACCTGTTTCTCCACTTGTCTGAGCAGGAGCTTAAACCTGTCATCATCCCTCACCCGCTGAGGCAGCTCATTTTCACCTTGACGTTTGGCTTGCTCTAGCTGTTCTTTCAGCTCTCTTAGTATTGCAATCTCTTGAGTTAGCTGATTATGCCACGTCCTTGAAGCCTGCAGATCTAATTCCAGGTCCAGAGATGTGCGAATTACACGGTCTCTGCCAGAGGACTTCATGGACGGCTGAAACAATAGAGTTTATTGTGAATCTCTGCTCAATGTTAACAGCCAGAGGATTCTGATTTGCCAATGCTGACACTGGAAAGCTCCGGGGAGCAGCATGGTCTTTGTCTATACTTTTTAAGTTGCAAATGTCAGATTAGCAGGGTAACGTGTAAAAACAGAAAGCGAGAGGAGAAAGAAAATCAAAAGTTAAATACGTTAAACAATATAGTATAAGAGGTTTAGGAGCAAAGTAAAAGGTAGAGATGTGCTTCACGGCAAAGGGTTTATCCAGTGCTACAAAAACATGGCCACTTTCTTCCAGAGACAGCATTATCTCCAGTTCAGGTGCGGTTTGCAATTAAGCTCCATTCACTTCAATGGAATAGAGTTACAAAGCCCCACCCAAGCTGGAGACAAGAGACGGGCTGTTTCTGGAAGAAAGTGGCCATTTTTGTGTAGCGCTGGATAACCCCTTTAAAGGTGGTGGCCATTCCAATAAATGGAAATCCAAGGGTTAAGACCACTCTCAGGAGTGGCTCTCAGTTCTGGTCCCTTTATTATGTAGGGACATATGGATTAAAGGGTTTCTTTAGGTAACATTAATTGATGATCCATCCTCAGAATAGGTCATCAATATAAGAGCAGTTGGGTGCCAACATCTGGCATCCTCACTAATCTGCTGAGCTGCCATACACCGTGAAATAGAGCTGGAAGCAAAGGGGTTCCATAATTTATGCAGTAACCCAGCTTGACCATTAAACAATGTACGGAGCTGCCTGCTTCCTGCTCTGTTTCACTGAGCATGCGGATGTCACCGCTTTGGAAACTGCTGATCAGTGTAGGTGCCTGGCAATTGGCACCCTTACTGATCAGATAGGTCATCAATAAATTATGCCCTGAAAATGAGTGAATTATATATCCAGTCTTTTTATGAAGCCAGTCTAAATGCATGCTTAACAATATTGTCTCTTTTATATTACAAGTGTTTAATATATCATAGTTTTATCAATGAATTATTCTTGATGTATGTTGGGGATTCACATATGTTATGCAGTGCGGCTTACGATAGCTCTAAACTAGAGATGAACAAACTTTGAGCATGCAGCATTAGATTACCAGAGGCTAAAGGAGTCCTGGAAAACATGGGTAAGGCCTATGGCCAAAGGCTGTATCCATTTTTTTCAGACAGCCTTACTTCTTTAGCCACTAGTAATCAAATGTTGCACGCTTAGGGTCTGATGAAGCTGAGCATGCTCCAGTTTAGCTCATCTCTACTATGAACCTGTGATGAAGGGCGTCATTCATGTCAATGTTATACACAGGTTTCCATATTAAATCTGCCTTTTTTCAGAATTATAACTTTAACTACTGACAAAAGATTAATACAGAAATACCCAAACTGGTTCTTTCCCTTTGGGTATTGTTGTTATTCTTTCTTATTTGACTGTAGATTCTCTCTAAATATTAAATTAAAAGCCACCCTCTCTGGAATGCAAAGCTAGCATTTGAAGTGGCTGGTCCCATGGCGGGAGGAGAAAACCTTTTTCTTCTTTTCTACTGTTTTAACTTTCGCTACAACATAAATTAATAATGGCTCCACCTGTAATTTACCGCCACAGTCAGCTTTAAAGTCACTGATCAAAAAGGTGAACTGTCTCCGCATGGAGCTTGATTTCTCGCAGATAATTTGTAAGATGAAAAGATGTACAAGTGACAAGATCTTAGCAATTCTGAAATGTCACCCAAAGTTCATATAAGTAATATTCTGCTAGATGAGACATTACTCCTATTGATATAATGTAACCTAAGGCTGGTTGCACTTCATGTGATGGTTTACGGACATTGATCGTATAGCTATAGTTTCATGAGAGAATGCGAAAGAGCTATACAGGCAGTTTTTATCTCCAGGTATTAGGAGATGCAACAGGAGTCACATCATGTTCTTAATCTAAAGGTCAGCCACAAGTGTGTAACCCAAACAATGGCGGTGTATGGTATCTCCCCAGTATCATCACAAGTTTCGCTACTAAAAACCAACCTTAAAAGGGCAGACATCCAAGCAGAAAGGACTGGGGCAGGGAGGATTAAAGCTGAGCACAATGACTTATTGTTGTATGCTTCTTCTTGTTTGAATATACAGATCACTTGTATGGCCTAATTAAAACTGCAGTTTTCACCTATTCTTTTATAGCCATATGCAGAAATGAAGACTAAAGGTAAAAAAGACTTGTAACAAAAAGCTTTTAGGGAAAACAGACATTGGGATGATTATAATATGCCTGATCCTTTCTTTCTAAAAGGAATAACCTCTTCTCGGAGTGTATTGGCATATGAAGTTACCAACTCAGAAAATCAGTGGCTACAGCTGATTGGCTAAATGGGTAACTGCACATGCCAACCCCCATCCAGGAACAGGAGCTCTGGGACAGCAGCGGCAGGGGAGCAAAGAGCAGGTACATGTCACTTTTCTATTTCTGTTTTTCCTGTCTGTACTCTGTACCAACAATCTGCCCCCGAATGCTTGTGCCATCAGATAGCTGCTTTTAATCCAAGATCTGACCTGGGGTCCGTTCGGCAGGTGATGCAGTTATTGTCCTAAAAAACAACTTTTAAACTTGCACCCTGTGTCAAATTGGCGTGGCCTAGAGTGTCAGTGCCCTAGGCCTGCACCGCCTCTCTCCACTCCACTCAGCTTAATTAGAAACTCCGTCTGAACACTGCACATGAGCAGTGTTCAGCCAAGTGATAATTAGGAGAAATCATACCCAGAGGCATACCTAATGATGAGGAGGGCGGGGTGGAGGTGCGGAGAGGTGTCGCAGGCCTAGGGCACAGATGCTCTAGGCGACACCAATTTGACACAGGGCTGCACTCTTTAAAGTTGTTTTTCAGACAATAACTACATCACCTGCCAAACGGACCCCAAGATCCTGGATTAAAAGCAGCTATCCGACGGTACAATTGGTTTTGGGGGTCAGATTGTAGGTACAGAACCGCTTTAAATAAAATCAACCCCTGGAATACCGGTCTTATGGATCTGTCATGAAAAGTTACAGGGATGCTTACGACATCTATTTAATGCATGCTCGTAATGAATGCTATATATTGCCATCTGTCATCTATAGGCAAATATAGTGTCCATTTGAGGAATATGTTTTTCCAAATGATCCCATTTAATGGAATAGCATAATATATTACTCTATTCCACACTTCAATTTTTGTGGTTTTGATGTATACCAACCAGTTGGAGGTTAAAAATACTTTTTTGGCCTCTGTCAGACAATGTAAGGCTATGGACACATATTGCGTGTGTGTTGGGAGTTTTCCTGTACATGTTGTATGGACATCACATAGTGAACGTACCCCAATAGTGACAATAAGATTCCATCCATAAGTACAACGCCTATGCCCTTTGTTCAGACCAGTCACAGTTCAGTGTTTCTGGAGAATCACAAAATAGTGACAGCAACTCTAATATGGGTAGATGACTATAGCACTGGGACCAATGCCAAGCGGATGCCCTTGTCCTAAACGCATGACAGTTTCTGTCTAATATTTGTTTTTCTCCATTGTGCAAAGGAAAAAAAAAAAAGTATTGTGTTAACCTCCTTGAACATTAATAAATATGCAGCTGTGAGCCTGCTCCCATTTTCTATTTTGTCATAAAGTTTTAAGACAAGGCGTGATGAATTATTTATGACATACTCCTAGGGGGCTGATATGCTTGAGGAATCACTGTACTAATATAGAGCCAAAAGCCTTCCAAAATTCCCACTGCTGTCTGCGTCTAACAAAATAATATTCCCAGAATTAACCTTTTAGGGGCTGGAGGGAAATAGTCAACTTTCATTACAATTTCCTTCAAGTATACCACCAGATATCTAGTCCATAACAATAATCTTATAGCCCATACATGGTACATAAAACATATGGCACTAACATTTATACACAAGAGCACCTATATTATTCTTTAATATTAGCTTATGGACTACTTGTAGAGCCTCTCCTTAGAGATGCACAGTAATACATGTACCATACTGCCATCTGTCTGCACTGCTAGAATATGAATATGTATTGCACTGCTCACTACATGAAGTACATGTACTATTCATGTATAAAGAATATTCAGCATCTTTCTCCTGCTGCCACATGCATAGCCACTCAGCCCCCCAACTCCTCTCCCTGGGTTAGTGAGGTGGTAAAAGACAAATTTGTTCAGCTCTCCTACAACACCATTCACACTAGGCAGGGACACGTTGCTATGGCTGAAATTGCAGACACAAAAACACAAAAAATGCAACAGTTGTGTCTTGCTAATGGCAATACACAGACAAACAGATATGAAAAATGCTAAAAGCAGCCCCCCTAACTGCTAAAAAACCTCCATAAAAGTAATGAGTCTCTCAGCATACCATCTGCAAATAGTGTGACCCATCCCACCATGATAAGGTGGGATGGGTCAGAGTATAGGCTTATTATTATGGGTTGGTGTCATGTCATTAGCGGTGGGCTGTTGCATTTTTTTAGTAAGGAGGCGTGCATGCAGCAGCTCAGCATGGCCTCTAGGGCACATGAGCTTGGAAGAAAAACAGTATTTTATAGCTTCGCAAAACAACACCTGATAAGATACAGGTATTATTTGTTTAAGCTCGGCTTCCTAGTGAAGTCTGCAGCTCTAAACATATTATAGGGCAGATTGCCTTTAAAAATATTCTTCACCACGCAGCTTTCCTTTTAGTTGCCTTCAGTTTGGGTCAACCTTTTGGCAGCAAGCTATGATTACCAGTTTTAATATTTCAAAATACAAATTGTAACCTGAGTTAGTATTTTACTAACATACATACCCGTTTCACACGCATGCTGCGTCTCTCCATGGCATTTCTTACAAAAGGCGGCTTTTTAGAGAGTGTCGAGCTATCACTGTCACTGCGGTTTAACTAAAAAAAGTAAAAGGAAAGCAAACAAATATGATCATTAGCAAAACAGATTTCAGCCCCCCTTAAAGACATTAAGAAAAGTCCCTGTAGATTTGGCCCTAAACACCGAGAATTAATGTGAGCAACAGTACAGATGAAATGGTCCCCTGAGATGCCAGCAATGGGTGGAAATTCTGTGCCACACATGCTAAGAAACATATGTTATGACTCCCCACCAACTGTTTGTGCATTACAAATACAGCAATCTGGCATAAATTATTACAGTACAGCTTTTACTATTCTAAAAAATTTTTTGATGGTCTTACACGGCAAATGTATTGACTCTGCGGACCAGGGGAGAAGGTCTTGGAGCGGATTATTGTGCTGCCTCTCATGAATTGTGCTTGCATTTGATTGGCTGCTCTCTTGTCTTTAGGGCGGACAACTGTGGCGGATTGAGGGACTCCTTCTGTGTTCGTCTCTTTGTCAACCTACAATATAAGTATAATATTACTGAGGAGTAAAGGGAGAGTAGGAGGAATCCGCAATGACACCCCACAAAGTAGTCAACCAATCCAATCTCTATAACTTGGGTTTTAACATAAGCAGCACTGCTGTTTTTTACTTCATATAAATCATTAATAAAATGAAGACTTTGTCATATCATTAACACAAAACACATATTACATACAGCCTACACAAGTGAAATAAAGCAGTGGTTCTAAATGCTGACTTAATACCCTTATAGAACTTATTGACTTTGTCACACAACTTTCCCAGGCCCCTGCATAGCAAATCTTTTAGGGTACAAACACACACAACGTATCCGCAGCGGATCACTCGCTGCAAATTCGCAGCAAAATTTGCTGCGAATACTTGCCCATTCACTTCAATGGGCTGACATACTCGCAGTGGGATACTCGCAGAGTACTGTATGTCAAACTCAGCGTCATTAACCCCCAAGGCCCAGGAAGATACCGTACTGGGTCCCCGCTCCTGCTTGCTTCAGGGCTGCTGCGAGTATGTCAGCCCATTGAAGTGAATGGGCAACTGAGAAATCCGCTGCGGATACCTTGTGTGTGTTTGTACCCTAAATCTGTTACACAACAGTGGAGTAATGGTGCATCTACACAGACAGATTATCTGACAGATTTTTGAAGCCAAAGCTAGGAATGGGTTAGAGAAGAGAAGAAATCTCTGTCCCTTATGACCTGTTCTTAGTGTATAGTCTTCTCTGTTTGGCTTCAAAAATCTCTCTGTGTAAATGCACTATTAGGTGTTACGTACTTAAAAATGGTGAAAAAGGTCAACTAATTCAACCTAAAATCTTACTGTGTGTTGATCCAGAGAAAGGCAGAAAGAAAGCCTTATGGGTCAGATACCTGTTGCCCCAAACGAGGAAAATAAATCCTTCCCGACTCCAAATAAAGCAATTAGAACAAATGCCTGGACAACATCCCATCTCTGTACCAAATTTTTAATACTTTAGAAATCAATATTGACCAATTGAGCATATTGTGACGACAGATTGACTATTTTGTTTTATTCTTAGTATACTGTCTAGAAATCATAATTTCAAAGATTATTAGATTTGTAATCAGATTGGTTATTATGAGTTAACTGCTCCAGTAAAAGCTACATTTAAATGCCCATTGAAAACAACATTTGGACAGGACAGTACTAGAAAATACACTGTTCTATCCTGATGACATGGTTAAGCATACCCTTCAGCACCTGCTCACCTTGATAGGCTCTGACTCTGCTGTTGCTGTTTGCAAATCGACATCTTCGTGTTCACTCTGTACACTGTCATCACATTCATCGTCCTCTTCATTATCTGTACCTGCTTCTTCATCCTGCATTGTGTCAGACTCTTCATGCCTTAAGGTGAAAGAATTAAAAGTATTATCTCTGCAGGAATGCCTCAAAGAAATCCATTCACTTAAAGGGCTATTCCAGAGGGAAAAAATGTTTTCAAATCAACTTGTATCAGAAAGTTATACAGGTTTGTAAATTACTCCATTTAAAAAAAATCCAAGCCGTCTGGTACTTATAGAAGAAAGTCCCAGCACTCACCAAGTTCTCTGTGTGCTTTTTATTGTGGCATTTACATCATGCAGGTACAAAGGAGGATGCAGCGTTTCGGCCTGTGGCCTTCATCAGCTGATGAAGGCCACAGGCCGAAACACTGCGTCCTCCTTTGTACCTGCATGATGTAAATGCCACAATAAAATACAACCACAGGGACAGCGAATGTGTTATATAATGGATGCACACACAACAATGGAATGAACAAAGTATAAATCTTTATTGTCAGCACCACAAACAACGTTAAAAGCACTTAAAATTTGACCACATAGGTCAGACACAAAAACCAGCGACCCCCACAATCATTGGAGTAACGCCACAGTACCAGGACAAAGCAGTTAATTATGCTGAACAGCTAGCATGAAAGTTATATACCAATATGGGCAGAAAGTGCAATCAATAATTAAAATAAATCAATGCATATAATATAGCAGCAGAAGAATTCATCACAAAGTGCCAAGTGCCCTAAACTAGAATAACAAAATAGAAATCATGCAGCTATCCTGGTACAATACCACCTAAACCCCACGTGTTCTGTTATGTTCCCATAACTTCGTCAGGAGTGAACATCACGAGCACCACCACCACAGCGGAGTGCCGTCTTATTCCTATACTTCTGGTACTTATAAGCTGCTATATGTCCTGCAGGAAGTGGTGTATTCTTTCCAGTCTAACATGGTGGGTGCTCTCTGCTGCCACCTCTGTCCTTGACCAGAGCTATCCAGAACAGAAGCAAATACCCATAGAAAATATCTAGTGCTCTGGACAGTTTCCGTCATAGCCTGAGATGGCAGCAGAGAGTACTGTATCAGAAAGAAAAGAACACCCAACTTCCTGCAGGGCATATAGCAGCTGATAAGCACTCGAAGTCTTAAGGTTTTTTAATAGAAATAATTTATAAATCTGTATAACTTTCTGAAACCAGCTGATTTATTTTTTGCCGGAGTACCCCTTTAAGCATTTTATGATATATGTCAAATTATACTGTATACAATAAAAAATAACTATATCATGAACACAGTGAAGTTCCTAAAAGAAAATCAAACGGTTAAAGCATTTGAAACGTGAAAATCCATTATATACACTGTTGAATTAGCAAAGTGTATTTTTATCAATGTACCAGCAGATGGAGCCGTTTCTCAATCTGCACCATTTACCTACACAATGAAAAGGCTCAGCTTGTGCGAACATGAGAATTCATGAGTTCATCTCTTAACGTGTGTTTCCTCCAAAATGCACATTAAATTAATTGTGACTAAAATATGACAATTTTATTGACCAAAAAATTAAATAGAATTTTTTTTCCTGCATTTAATGCTACTTGCCAGCTCATGTTTCAAAATAAAGCAAAGGGAGGTGGAAGTTTACTGTAGATTGTAAGCCCCAGTACTGCCTGAGCTGATGTGAATATATTCTATATTAAAAAAAACTATTTCTCGTTAAAAGGGCATGAGCAATCACACTTGCTGCTTACCAAATGATATCTTTATCCTCATATAGTTCATTGCCTTCCAGTTTTTCCACATCTTCAAGTTCAGCAGCTGTTTGTACTAAAAGGGCAGACACTGAGTCCTGTAGAAAGACAATGTTATCAATGTGTCTTAATCCCACAATGGTAATATAAAAGATTGTATTTATGGGTAAAGGGCAAAATCAGGGACAACTCTGCCCTTTAGGTTAATATGAATTCTGACCTAGCAATGCCACGGCTTCCATCTGTTTCAGACCATAGACATTATTCTCTTTGCTGCCTGAAATCACCATTACTACCCCTCTATGTCCTGGGTCCTGTGGATCTTACCACAAACCCATTAACATAGATAATTCTGGCTAATTACGCAATGCTATACACCAATATTAATCTGCAGATGTTTGGAACACATAGCTCTCAGATCTCCAACTTCCCAGTCACTGGCTACAAAAGCTTAGCTGTCACCTACTAGTGGCTCCCAGTGATTTTTCATTATATGTAAATGATCAGTAAATTAGTGTTAAATTTAAATTATTACCAGCAAATGATTCCTCAATCTGATTTTGTTTCCAGTACAAGTTCTCACTGATGTCTGATACAGCTCAGAATGCAAACATTTGACAGCAGTCAAGCTGATGTTGAAGGAGAAGTCTGGCGAAAATTTTAATTAAAGTTAATTGTATTGCCCCCCAAAAGTTATACAAATCACCAATTTACACCTATTATGGGAAATGCACATAAAGTGCTTTTTTCCCCCTGCACTTACTACTGCATCAAGGCTTCACTTCCTGGATAAAATGGTGATGCCACGACCCAACTCCCAGAGCTGTGCGGGCTGTGACTGCTGGAGAGGATGATGGCAGAGGGATCCTTCAGTGCCCTGTGTCCCTCAGTGTGCCCCTGCCATCATCCTCTCCAGCAGCCACAGCCCGCACAGCTCTGGGAGTCGGGTCGTGACATCACCATTTTATCCAGAAAGTGAAGCCTTGATGCAGTAGTAAGTGCAGGGAAAAAAAGCACTTTATGTGCATTTCCCATAATAAGTGTACATTAGTAATTTGTATAACTTTTTTTTTTTTTTTTTGGGGGGGGGGGGGGAACAATACTTAAATAAAAATTTCCATCTGAATTCTTTAGTAAATATGGATGGCAATGTTTGGTGTAACTTTGACATAGCCTACTATGTGGCCTAACAGTCTTACATCAGGTCATGTTTTCTGATGGTATTGAATGACATCTTGACAACTAGCCGGGCACTTTTTGGCGTTAAAGGTCATTAAAAGTCAAAGCGTATGTATCTGTATACATCTGTGTGGTATACATTTGGTTTTATCAGAACAGATCTGATTCAGCTCTATGAAATAAGGCAAAAAAAATTTCACATGGCAAGTATATGTATGCCAACACAGCTGCATAGCCCTGGCAGGGATGCATACCAGTCAAAGAGTTCCTTTACATGGGTCAAATACTGGCTTACAGGAACCTTCACTGATGATAACTGGCCTTTGCAAAAATGTCAGCGATCAGCCAACAAACAAGAAATCTCTTGTTCATCAGCTGATCTTTTGTGCAAGCATTAAAATCATAGGTAGTGGTCCGCACCCGTATAAACTGTCATGAGGTTAACAGGCCGCACAAATAATGCAGCAATCGTTTATGTGGCCCGGCCACAAAGCCAAGCCTAGTAATGTTATTAAAATGCAGCAGTCTTTCTTCTATCATCCCATTTTTTAGCATTGTCTAATATAGATGGGGCCTCTTGACTTTCACCTGATCACAGATTTCAGCATGCGTAATCCTTTATTACTGCAGGAGATAAACCATGTCACCTGATGACAACCTGTGAAGGTGTCATTAGAAAAGTACCTTTGATTAAGTTATTTTGCTATCGACAGTATATTATCAACTGATCCTGAAATTAAGCAGTTTTTCTGGTCACAAAGTCAAATAAGCTGACACTAGGGGGAGATTTATGAAAGGGTGTAAATATACACCTGGTGTAAACTGCCCACAGCAACCAATTACAGCTCAGCTTTCAGCTCTGGTAGAACAAAAGTGGAGCTGTAGTTGGTTGCAGTTGGCAGTTTACAACAGGTGTATATTCACACCTTTTCATAAATCTCCCCCTTGGTGTTCTGCAGTGCTCACCTTTCAACGTTCTCCTCATTATCATTACAGAGGATAGATACAACAGAATCGTATCGCTCTAAACAGACAATGGTTAAAGCTTACCCTCTCCCTGGACACTGATCTCTACACAGGCCACAGGGCATGCCTAGAAAACTCTCCCCTAAAAGTCAAGTCTCCTCAAGTCTATTGATTCCTATGCTCATGTAGGTGTATTAAAGTAGATCTCTACATATTGTTAACAGAGAAGATCGGAAGCTTAGACAAGATGGCTGCTCCGATAATAATGTACAAAAAATTAAATGAAGAAATCAACCATGAAATAAAAACTAATTAAAAAAGAGCAGAAGATACTTCAGTATCTGGCTCTGATTAGTAAAAAAAAAAAAAATAATCTAGAGACATTCTTTTTAAGGCTGGGTTCACACTACGTTTTTGCAACCTGTTTATTTTTTATCTGTTTTTGCAAAAAATGGATGGAAAAACCAACGGATTTGTGTGCATCCATTTAGATCCGTCTTTCCATTGATTTCCATTATTAAAGAAAAAAAAAAAAAAAAAAAAACGGTGTTTTGATCTAACGTACACAAAAATGTGGTCAACCATGTTTTTGTGTACACAAAAAAAGGATAGTTTTTTTTTTTTTTTAGAATGGAAGTCAATGGAAAAACGGATCAAAACGGATGCACACAGATGCAAAAAAATGGATTGCAAAAACATAGTTTGAACCCAGCCTAAGGACCAGGAAGCAACTGAGTGAGTAAACACTGAATAAACAAAAGCCTCATGCCCCTAGCAGCACAGGTCTGCAACATAGCGATAAAGAGATGGGAAAAGCTTGTTTTCAGTGCAATATCCCATGATAGCAGCCTACAATGAGAGGGAAACCGCTTCTCCATTCTGCAAGTGACATAAATTACCAGTATCTATGGCTCAGAAGACCAACTGTAATACTGCTGTGTACAATATCAATGTGCAAAGAATACTTGAATAATGATAACATTAATAAAAATCCTATATAACACTAAGCCTTCTTACAGGATTTTCTTCAGCCTTTTCTTCAGGGCAATTGATGTTTTGCTTTTTATTTGCTTTTTGCTTCTTCAAGTAGCGGTAGCTTAAGAGATTGTACCACCGAACTTCCTTCTCTCCAGATCTACAGACATCAGCCAGGCTGATCTGGGCTCCTGCCTGCAAAATACAATAAAAAAGACAGCAGTCAGGTTTTATTCATTGAAAGAAATATAATTCATGACCAAAAGAATGATAAGAGGCGACCCATGGTTCTTGTGATGAAGTGGCACAGCAGATCCCAGAGCCTATGTTATGTGAGCAAAGACATTGCACTACTTGGCTATTTAGACCACTATCTATCTATCTATCTATCTATCTATCTATCTATCTATCTATCTATCTATCTATCTATCTATCGGCACTGACATTGCAAGTCCTGAAAGTTAGGCCATCATGCATTCTGTGTACAAAATGTGACATAGCCTTAAAAGACATCACATTGTAGCCATAGCAACGAGAGAGCCAATCAGTACATTTCAACACCAAAGATAAAAAGACACCCAATTAAAAGGACATGTATTATGCATTGCACTATAAATATCAAAGTCGTTGTTTGAACTTCCTATCTGAAGGCCAAGGCGGCCCCCACAGAATATGTGCGTCTGCTGATCACAATGGTCCTCAAGAAGTCACTTTGCTATTTTATGTGACATGAAGAAGTGACTACACTATGAAATAAAGCCATTTTAAAACTATAGGGGGAGATTTATCTAACATGGTGTAAAGTAACACTGTCTCGGTTGCCCCTAGCAACCTATCAGATTCCACCTTTTATTTTCCAAAGAGTCTGTGAGGAATGAAAGGTGGGATCTGATTGGTTGCTAGGGGCAACTGAGCCAGTTTCACTTTACACCATGTTTGATAAATCTCCCCCATAGTCCTTAATGTATCACACGAGTCTTTTTTTCTAAGGTTATGAAACAGTAGTATGCATTATATGTGTATGTAAGTATGCACAAGCGTATATGTATGGAAGTGTGTATGCAGGAGTGTATCTAAAACTAAAATGAATCCCAGTGAACATTGGCATACTGATACCAGTTATGCATCAAGCTCAGTCAGGGTTGACCATATCCATGCCAGTGCAATCTCCCAGTGTCAGCTGTGGCTGCACTCTGTTCTTTATTGGGGTTCATCATGATAGGTAATGTACATTCACATGTAACATGTTTGCTGTAGATTTGAAGCACAACAATTTCCTAATACATAGTAACATATTTATTAAGGTTGAAAAAAGACTAGAGTCCAACACGGACCATAGAAATAAGTGGGTCATTATTATGTGCACATCTGCGTAGAATAAACAGAGGTGCGCAAGGGGCCTAAGAATCTGTGCAACTTCACAAGGGACAAATTTTGATGGGTTAATAATCGACTTTGAGCATCTCTAAAATAGTAAGTCTTGTAGCATGTTCCTTGTCTATGGGAGGAAGAGCAGGGAACTGGATTATGGGTACACAAAGCTCAGTGATGTTTGTGGGGAGTAAAGAGTAGCCCATCTGGAATAATCTACACAACATCTATTTGTAAATTGCTGAAAAAAATTAATGCTGGCTACAATACCAGTCAAAACATACAAAGTATCCTGCTGCATATAGGCAATGCCATGACCCTGTCCACTACTTTAAATCCCCACACTGGGCATATGACTATTAGGTCTGTGGCCTGTTATATACTCCAGAATGTAAGATGAAATAAAAAACACTGCATACTAGATAATTGCCATTCATTTGATGAGGAAGTATGTGCAATATTCATAGTGTGAACTAACCCTTGGCGGTATTCAAGTTCTCAGTTGTTTAATCTAAGTACTTTGGATCTCACTTATATGAAGGTACAATGCCATATGTTGCCTTAAGGAACTCAAAGTATAAAAGAAGAAAAAGCATTGCAAAAAAGCACAATCCTTCAAAATCTTTAGAAAAAAAAAGAACTGTTTTTTTTTTAGAAGGAAAAATATGACCTAAATACAAACTTATTTTAAGCTAAACCACAAACTTCAGAAGTTCACATTCCCTGGAAAAAATGTAGTACGTTGATCTTGAATGACTTTTCTTTAATCATGAAGCTTGTGAAAAAAATACAAGCCTGTTTTCTGAATTTTTCTTTTTGATATTGCACTCCTGCCATATCTAGCATACCATAGCCATCAACTATCCCAGAATATCATTAGCTGTTTGACCAGAAAAATCTATATACCGCTGGCACAGCCAGTATCCAATGGCACAGTAGCTGCAAGGGTAAGATGTACCTACTTAAAGAGAACCCAACAAAAGTGAATGGAAGGGATGGAGGTAAACAAGCTACCTGAACATGGCAAACACTGGGTTTCCTTTCTCCACCTAAAATGGGCGATTAAGAAGCTAAATTCTCTTAGGGCCTCATATACTGTAGATTTGTGTTTAACACATGGCTCCAGGGTACTTAAAACTGGGGCAATAGGTATATCTTAAAGGCGTAATCTAGGTTTAGATAACACACACATAAGTTCCAAACATATTCTTAGGGCCCTATTACACAGAAAGATTATCATGCAAAAAATCATTATATCGTTCAAATTTAACCACTAATCTTTCTGTGTGTATACAAGCAACTATCAAACGACTAAGGGTCCTATTCCACGGGCCGAGGAGGGCCCGATCAACGATGTAAACGAGCCTTGCAGCCCTTGATGTCCTTGCAGCCCTTGCAGCATCATACATTACCTGGCTGCAGGGCTTGTCCTCCGCTCCGTCTCCTCCCCGGGTCCCCTGCTCTCTATCTTCTGAATGGCCGGTCAGCTGACAGGCCACACTCAGCCAATCACAGGCCGCGGCGGTCCCGGCCTGTGAATGGCTGAGCGCTCCGTCAGATGACCGGCCATTCAGAAGATAGATCACGCGGGACCCGGGGATGAAGACAGCGCAAAGAAGAAGCCTGGACAGGTAATGTATGATGATGCTGCTGCTGTTTCTTCTCAAATGGTCGGTCGCCCGCCGCGCACCGCTATTCAACCGTAGCGATGCGCGGTGGGGGAATGATGATTTTAATTCTGGCCCTAAATGAACGATCAGCCGATGACATGATCGGCTGATCGTTCTCTCTATTTCACCGAACGATAATCGGCCGAATAGGGCCAAATGGGGCCGATCCGGCCGATTTTCGTTACTGTGGAATAGGGCCCTAAGACAAACAGACTCTTTCTATGAATTTTTCTCTCCCAGTAAAATCCCTTTTAAGCATTGGTTCAACAGCATCTGCTGTACCTGAAATTGGCTTGTCACCTACAAAAGGTAGCGAACCTCATATGTAGAAGACTAGAGTCCATACATGGATATACTGTTAGATTATCAGTTATATAGTAACATCTGATGTCTGCGATTATAAAAGAGAAATAAGTCCATTACCAGACACTCTTCTCTATGTTTGCTTTGTAACACGCACACATCAATTCTCAGAGTCTTGTGACGTAAAGCTGCATGCGATACTGGCACCAGGAACATTTCGCTGAATGTTACACTGTCTGATACTTCCACAGTTCTCGTCCGGAATAAACAGCTTGTACTTTCAGAGCAAGGAAGAACAGCAACACGGATGTATCTGTGCAATATAATCAAAGCCAAATGGGAAAGAAAAGTCATAGTTAATGTAAGATAACAAGGGGATGTGGTGCTATGCATGGCCACTTTTTTCCAAAGACAGCACCACTCTTGTCTCTTGTTTAGGTGCAGGTTTTGCAACTCATGTCCATTGAAGTAAATGGAGCTGAATTGCAATCTACACCTGAACTGGAGACAAGAGTGGTGCTGCCTCTGGAAAAAAGTGGCCATATTTTTCTAATGCTGAATAACCCCTTTAATCGTGTTGTGCCATTACAACACCAACGCGCAAACCATCTCCCGTGTATCAAGATGTGTTTTGGGCGCATACACCCCCTTTATCACCAATACTTCACCTTCCGCTACCCCTTATTAAATAGGTTAAATTCCAGGTGTAAACTATGTGTACAAATTACAAAACAATTACACCTACAATAAAAAGAGAGCTAAAAGAACATATGGTACAAGCAACAACAATGTGCCCTTAACATGTGTAGTATCCTCCTCTCTGAAGCTGAAGCCTCATATTTTCTCAATTTCTCATATTCTGTCCATACACCATTAATGTCTCAAATGAGACAACCCCTTTAAAGGGAATCTGTCAGCTGTAATTCACATTCCAAACTGCTGACACTGTTAGATAGCTGTTAGGACAAGAAAGCACACGGTACCTTTTATATGTCTGCCTGTGCTTTAAGAATGTAGAAAAATGCTTTTACTCTCTAGTACAAAAAGAGTCAAAAAGGCTTTCCTGAGCTCCTGAAGTGCAGCAAGCTATAAAGGTATATTCACACTGTGGAATCGGCGATGAATTTCAAGCGGGTTCAGCATCAAAATGCATGCAGAATTCCGCTTGAATATGAACATTTCTATTTTCCATTGTATATAATGGACTTTCTGCTCATTCATGCACATGGCAGAATTTCCATCAGGAAAATTTCACTGCGGATCTGGGTTCTGCCTTAAGAGTTGACATGTCAATTCTTTTGGCGGATTCCTCTAGAGAAGTCAATGGGGCTTGAATTCTGCTTGTATTCCGCTCAAATTCTGCAACTATTCTGCCAGAGCTGAGTAGGGAAGGAATGTCAAGCAGAAAACTTTTCTCTTCAATTCCTCGCCTATTTCTCAGTGTGAACATACCTTTACACCTCCTCACTCCCCCTTCGATACCTGATCCTGTTTGGCACTCACCTTCCAGGTGTCAATCAAGCGGGGGGGGGGGGGGGGGGAAGGGTGGAGATGATATTCCATCTTACAACAGATCAGGAGCTTGGAAAAACCTCTTTGTACGAGAAAATTAAAGATTTTTTTTAATGTTCTGGAAGCACAGCTGGATATATGAAAGGTACCATTTGTCTCCATGACCTAACAGCTATGTAACAGTGTCATAGTAGTCTTCCAACCAGAAGATGTTGTGCACTCCAGCTCTGTGGAATACTCGCACTCCACTCCTGGTGTACTAGTAATAGGAAACACAATGTAGAGGCATTACTTTAGGGATACATTGATGTAATTTGGAAGAAACACTGCTTTATCCCTAGCATAACCTTGCAAAAGTAGATGTGTACCCATACTTTGCATGACTGTGCATTTTCATAGAAACTTCAGCAGGGTTTGTAACTAGATAAAATCATTGCTTATATTAAAATGTGATCTAGTTTAACTTTATTGTGAAGCAGAGCAGTGTAAGGGGCCTTGCTGCACATTCTAATAAAGAGATCAAAGAGAATAATGAAAGATTTCATGAGATGGGTAACGCTGATCTAACACGCAGTTTCATCGCCACCAAGGTGGTTGTTAGTTTCCTTTCACGGCTACTATATAAACAGCTGTGTCAGGGAACATCCCTTTGTGTGAGGTGTTCAGCAACTTATAATTATTATATTAATATTTACATTCAGGCAGAACAGGGTTATGAGAATTGTATGCTATGCCTATCATTTACAGGACACGCTTGCCTTATTTCTTAAAGGGGTATTCCCATCTCATCTAACATAGATAAATGTGTAGTACCCATCAAGTAAATGCACTTCCCCACTGTCAATCATCTCCGTCCAGGCAGCCTCATAGACTTATAATGGAGCTGCCTGGACAGGGATAGCTGCAAGCGGTGCAGTAAAATGCGCTACAGCGCAATTCTCTCATCACTTTCTCCTGATCTTTGGGGAGACGCCGACTGATCAAAACTTTTGCCAACCTTTGCTATTTATTAGGGTCTGTTTACACTAAGCAAAAGTGGTGGAATTTCAAGCGTAGTCTCACTTATTCCATGGGATTTCTTGCACGCCTCGGCTCTCCCCACAAAAGAATTGACATGTCAATTCTCTGGGCTGAGGCACACGAGAAATCCCATTTCATTTGCGGCACGGGCTCCGCTTGAAATTCTGCCCCTTTTGCTCAATGTGAACGGGCCCTTGCAGTGCCTATTTAAGTCTGGCCATCATGGAACAGTTTATGCCTAAAAAGATAGATTTGACAGAATATGTCACACTCACATTTTCTGGTCTTGTTGCAGTAACAAAGCAGCTGAGTTGTCGAGCTGCACAATAAATACAGCAAACTGTCTGTTCTTCTCATCGTACCTACGCAGAAAAAATAGAGTTACATGATAATTTATAAAATCCAATCCAAATTTTAAATGACCAAAGTACTCCTTCAACTTTCCCTGTACATATTGTTATATAAGTATGTTGTCAAGAAGAACCCAATGAAAAAGCAAAAATACTAAAAATCTGCAAAAACTAAATTATCTATAGTTCAGTAAACAGTAAGAAAACATTGCAGAGCAAATAACTTATTGGGCAAACAGGTCTCAGAGATTTATAAAGATCTAGTCACCTTGAACATTTGAACATAACATACAATTGGGGATTGCAACATATTTCTATAGGAGGAAGTATTCTGAAGTTTCACCACTAGGTGTCAGTATTTTTTACATGCCTATGTTCTTCTATGCAAAGCTGGTCAGTAATGTGTTAATGTTATTGTTATACCATGTGTTGTGTCCAGCCAATAGAAGGTGCTTTCTCGCTCTCTCAACCTATCCCTGCTCTCTACACACTCACCCCCTGTAGGAGGAGTTAGTTAGCTTTGTGTGGGAGTAAGTGAGCAGTTCAGTTAAGTACAGTGTGCTGTCTAGTCTAGACACTTAGGTGTGTAGATGCAGCTAAAGGCAATCAGTTCTTTTTCCACTACCACTTTGTTAAGCATGCAGTGCTAAGCACTTTGAAGGGAGAGAAGTCCAGGAACACCCTAACCCATGCAGAGAACATGTCTAAAAGGAGCAGGGCAGTATCCTGAATACAAGAGGAACTAGCCTTGATAGGACTAAGCAACCATAAAGAAAGTCTACGTATCCTATCTAGCAGTTCAGGTAACTGGAACTCCCCCAGACACTTAGCTAAGCCCAGATAACCATGGCTGGGGCTTGTAGTACCCTGACAGGACAGGTAACTCTAAATACAAGTCTAAATACAACTACAAGTATCTCACTATAAAGTATATCTCTTCCGGCAGAGTACATTGCTACACTGGGTTGGGGTTCCTCCAACAAACTCCTCTACTCTCTAAGCACCGCTAAAACTACCTCTTTTCTACTCTATTTCTCCAGCACCTCCTCAAGCACAACGCTTTTAAGTATTAAGAGTCTGTTATCCTGAGAAACTTGCAGTAAAGTTGTTCTATTTTTTACATCACTGGGACTCTGTCATACATACTTGGTATGCACCAGTACCCATACACACAAACCATACACCTTGGGTTATTTTTCCCCCTGTGGGTGGTGGTACCGATAGTCTGGGTGGGTCAGTTGCCACTCAGGACTACCGTGACCAGAGCCCAAGGGATCCACTACAACCTAGCAGGTCACCGACCTGGGGATTGGGGACCATAGCCAGTCACATAAACAAAGCAGGTACTTATATCACACCTGTGTACTGGAGAAGCACTGGCGTCACGACATTACCATCTTTGGCTGAGCTGACACAACTCTCCCACCACACATGCAGAGCTACACAGCAATCCTTGGTTCTGCAACCCCTATCAAAGTCAAAGTAACAGAGCAGCCTTCGCCTAATAAATGCTCATTATAGGTAATGAGGCAAGATAACTCTCAGCCTGTCCATGTACTGTGTGAATGACAAACATAGCAAGGTAGAGGAGGAAAGAGGAAAGAAGTAGGAAAGTAAGTAAAAGTATTACGTGGGTTGGTGGCAGAGTGACTAAAGACTTCATTGTCTTCAATGTCTGACTATGAGTAAAACTTCCTGTACCCAGTGCCAGGAGGAAGAAGAGCAGTTCTGCAGCAATTCTACCCTTTCAAGAGAAGTATTGTGCAAATGAAAATCAAGAAAATATGAATATTTCTGACAGAAAGAGAGATGGGCTTTAAAGTTTCATGGCTTTTTCCATACTGTAGAGAACCATTACAAAAATAAAAAAATATTTTCCAGCAAACAAGGCGTTTATCCTTACTTCATTCCGATCTTTATCCTGGCTGTACCCAGGCTTTCTTGATAATCACCATCACAGTCTGGATTCTCCAGTATCTGCCTAAAACAGCAATGAAAAATTGTCTCTAATTAGTAATATATTATGGCAATGAAGTTAAAGGGGTTGTCAAGCGAAAATCTTTTTCTTTCAAATCAACTGGTGTCAGAAAGTTAAATAGATTTGTAATTTACTTTTATTAAAAAAAAGTCTTAAGACTTCCTATATTTATACGCTACTATATGTCCTGCAGTAAGTGTTGTTTTCTTTTCAGTCTGACACAGCGCTCTCTGCTGACATCTCTGGCCGAAACAGGAACTGTCCAGAGCAGGAGAGGTTTTCTGTGGGTATTTCCATAGAAAACCTCCTACTCTGGAGAGGTACTGTTTCGGCCACAGATGTCAGCAGAGAGCACTGTGTCAGACTAAGGCTATGTTCACACTACGTAAAAGTGGCAACAACGGCCGTACTTTATGCAGTGTTGAACATTGCCTATTCCTTTATGGGATCCCGGCCGGAGTGTATACACATCGTATATATACAGGCCGGGATCCCGTGCGGCGCCGCAAATAACTGACATGTCAGTTTTCTGCGGCCGCAATTCAATGAACTGCGGCCGTAGGAAACCCTGTCAGTTCACACAATGAAGCGAGCAGCTCAGGCCGCTTGCTTCATTGTGTGCTGTGGGAGGTTCTGATGCGGGCGCGCGCTGATGTGCCCGCATCAGAACCCTGCGGCCAGAAAGATCATCCGGCCGGATGATCCGGGCAGAGTCTGGCCATTCCGTGAACGACCGGTCTAATACGACGTGTGAACATAGCCTAAAAATAAAACAACATTTCCTGCAGGACATATAGTAGCTTATAAGTATAGGAAGACTTGAGATTTTTCTGGACAACCCCTTTAAGCACTGAAATTCATATAATGGCCTTAAAGGGCCCTGAGCAGCTGGCAAGATGAAAACATGGCATTTAAAAAAAAATAAAAAAAAAGTATTCCAGCATCCTAACATTTTTCATATCTTGCTGGGGTTGGTATAAAACTAAAAAAAAAAAAATGGTTGATACTTATCTACACTGTTCCCCACAGCTCCCTTGAAGTAACAAGTCACTGGAATGGGATCTGTGGTGATCAAGGTAGGCGAGTATCATTTTATATTTTAACGTGCCCCCAGCAACATATGACAACCCTTAGGATGCTGATATACCCCTTTTACCTTACAGTATTTAGTGAGTAGGAACCTTCTTGCTTACATTCAGAGACTAAAAGCTTCCTATCATATCCATATGACAAAGCTATACTGCGTGTTAAGTTTATCAGATCCTTTTAGCTGTGCCAGATGGACATAGCTGCCCCAGGTTTTCAGCCTATGAATGATAACATATATTTTTCCCTGACAGCAAGCAGGAAGACACATGCACCGGTAAAGATTGTTGTACCTCTGTGTAGCTGCCTCATAGACTCCACTGTCTCCAGCAACAGATTCATCGGACACAGCTGCTGACACCCCAGATACCTTTAACCCAGACAACGGAAGGCAACTTAGACCTGTTTACAGTTTTTGACAAAAAAACGTGAATGAAATATTCTGATCATGACACATACATTACACTGTAGTGATCAGCATTAGTAAAAGTGTGCTGATCATCATTCATCCAGCTACCTTACTTCTGAACATCTCTGTGCTTTCCAACTTTAGAAAGTCAGATACTGTGCTACAAGGAAAGTCACAATCTGTTACATTATCTTTATACGAAGGCTTAAGATTAATAACTGGCACAGCCGCTGAACTATTAGAACAACTACATTCTGCCAATTTTAGCATCGGTGAAAAGCTGTTTAATGTCACTGCTCTCATGCTGCTATTGGTTTCACAGCCAGGAAAACAGAAGTTTCCTTTTCTATCCTGCATTTTTTATACATTATCTACCAGCTGGCCAATGGAAACTGTTATATTAATAACATTATATGAAAATACTTGCTAAAATAGACCAAAAACTGTTCTCTAGAACTGCAATTCAAGAGATGGGGGTCACCTCTGACCCCACCACCAAATATGGTCATCAGTAGTTTAGGCCTGTTTCACTGTATAACTGATAAATCTTTGCATCTTTATTACAGTTCCAATTTTTGGCCTGACTGCAAATCTAATGACCCATTTGGACTTGCAGCCAGGACTTTCAAGACATGGGGGGAGGGTGCAGGGCTCAGTCACGATCATTGTGTCCGGGTGAAACTGCGCTTGCATCTGATGTCCAATAGCTGCACAGTGTCTCCGGCACTGGATGCACTGTGCTGCTATTTTACATAGATTGTGACTGAGTCCCACCCCCCACGTTGCAAAAGGCTAATTTCCGAGATGTGAAATCTCAGAAAGTTAGTACTGGGGAGCAGAAGGCTTCAACTGTAGAGATGAGTGAACTTCAAGCACGTCTGAACCCGAGCACTCTGCATTTTTTTCCCGGTGGCTGATGAAGTTGGATGCAGCCCTAGGGAGTCCTGGAAAATATGGATACAGCCTATGTTTATATCCATGTTTTCCAGGCAGCCGATAATTAAATGCTGCATGCCCGGGTTCAAATGAATCCGTAAACTCAGTAAACTGATAAAACTAATGTTTTCTATTGAACTCAACAGTTAAATAGCTGTTAGTGCGCGCACACACACACACACGCACGCACATTAGTTTTAAAGGACATACAAATAAGTGGCATGTGTTTTTCTCAGCCATTTTCTATGGTCGGTATTTACAGCCATTAACTACAGTTTTATGTGATCAAGGTTTTTTAGTGTTTTTTTTTTCTGGCTGAAAGTTTTGGCCAAAATATGTGTGAACATGGCCTTACAGTAGTGGAATGGAAGAGAATAGAAAAATCTGCATCTTTTAGGCCAAGTGCTTTTCTGTTGCGGGTTTCATGCTGCAGATGTAATGCTGTGGATTTCAGCAGATTATTTACATGGATTAAATCCACAGCATAAAATCAATGGTGTGAAATCCGCAACATCATTCCCAGTAAGGTGTGTACTTGTCTGTAATGGCACTCTTCTTTAAATTCATCAGATAGAAGGAGTCTACCTTGTCCTCCAGCTTTGCCGTCTGTTTCATGGAGATAGGCATCTGCAGAAAGGCCAAGTTCGGAAAAGTGGTTGCTTAAATCAAAGTCATCAAAGTCCATATTGCTTAAGAAAGCATCCCCTGTTAAAAGAGGGTCTGTTACGAGAGGTGAACAAGGAGGAGATGGCGAAGACAGCGAGGACCTGGGCGACAAGGAGGTCATAGATCTAGGAGTACCAGACAAGGACCTCAAGGCATGGATACGACCTGTCGGATCAGTCTTTTGAGATTTAACCACTTCATTTTCATGTATGGTTGTAATACAACCAGAAGGTCTAAACCCAGACGTTCCTTCCTGAAGCAAAAAGTCCATGTTGTTCTGGTATTCAATGTCTAATTGATCTAACTGTTCACAGTACAAATCGGTACAGCTTGCAGATGTAGAAGAATCCTGGCTGGAGGTCACTAGTGATCCCATGCTGGATGCTAAGGATCCAGGACTGCTGCCCGAGGAAAGTGACTGAGTGCTAGTAGAGAGACTGAAAACATAAAAGGAACAGATTACAGTGTGGGAAACACCTAATACTGTAAAGTCATTTTACATATGGATGCAAACTTAACTTATGGATGCCCTGCTCTGTATTAGAGACATAGAAGATTGTCAAAAGAAAAAGACCACATGGTCCATATAGTCAGCTCTTATATTACCTCCTTTCTTTTTCTATTATCTTAGGATAATATATATATATATATATATATATATATATCTATATCCCAGGCAGGTGTACACTTAATTACTTTAGATTTAAGTAATATTTTTTCACACGGTTTCTGATGTTTCCATCAACTAACCTCAGACATGTCTCTAGGATACATCAAAACTTTTTTTTAAAGAGAAAGAAACAGTTTTCCTTTTACTAAGCATAGTTAGCTACTATGTTCGCCCATATTTAGGGTCCTGTACTGTACACAGTGGACCAGAAAAATAAAATGGAGTCGCCCTCACCTGGTGTCAAAAGGTAAGAAGCAGCACAGAGCATGTAGTACTATACTGTACTGTAGAGAGGCGCTATCAGTGTACACACTACAGTAATAAATGTAAAATGACCACTCTATTTCCCTGGATCTTACTTCTAATAAGGCCTTATGCACACGTTCAGTATTTTTTTCTGGTCCTGAAACAACCCGTGAGAAATTGCAGATTGGACATCCGTATTCCATCCGTATTCCATCCGTTGCTGGACCAGACTTCAACTGAGCAGTGAATGAATGGCAGACCCCCTCTGTGGCATCAGACCCCCTCTGCGGCTGCATCAGACCCCCTCCTGCGGCTGCATCAGACCCCCTCCTGCGGCTGCATCAGACCCCCTCCTGCGGCTGCATCAGACCCCCTCCTGCGGCGGCATCGGACCGACCCCCTCTGCGGCATCAGACCCCCTCCTGCGGCATCATCAGACCCCTCCTGCGGTAAGGATGCGATCTCCTATGCGATCCTCCTGTGCCGTTCTGCCTTCAGTGCTCTTAATTGATTCATTGATACTTTCCTAACCACATAGTAAACACCAATTTATTGAGCTAATTGGTAATGATGATTGGCAGCTGGGCTACAAAGGTACAAGTACCAATTACCTCAATAAATTGGGGTGTTTACAATCAACACCCCAATTTATTGAGGTAATTGGTACTTGTACCTTTGTAGCCCAGCTGCCAATCATCATTACCAATTAGCTCAATAAATTGGTGTTTACTATGTGGTTAGGAAAGTATCAATGAATCAATTAAGAGCACTGAAGGCAGAACGGCACAGGAGGATCGCATAGGAGATCGCATCCTTACCGCAGGAGGGGTCTGATGATGCCGCAGGAGGGGGTCTGATGCCGCCGGAGGGGGTCTGATGCCGCAGAGGGGGTCTGATGATGCAGGAGGGGGTCTGATGCCGCCGCAGAGGAGGTCTGATGATGCCGCAGAGGGGGTCTGATGCAGCCGCAGGTTCAGACTGAGGAATTCTCGCGGAAAATGTCCGCGGAATTCCGTCAGCTGTCCGCCCGGAGATCCGGAGAACTATAGATCCCAGCACTTCTATATACTGCTGTGCACAATAGGAGCATGAGTTATCCATATTTTTCTACGGAAATACGGATGCCAAACATGTTGCAATCCGCAAACAATCCGTAGACAATTGATGTCAATGAGAGCATCCGTGAAAAAATCTGGGTCCGCACCCGGTCCGCACTAGGACATGTCCTTTTTTTTTTACGGATTGATTTTCATCCATTTCTGCTACTGATCGTGTGAATAGCCCAATAGACTTCAATGTGCACTAACTCGGATACGGAAATACGGATCCGTAAATTACGGAACGTGTGAATAAGGCCAAGACCTGGTGCAGATTGTCTCTGCTTGTAGAAATGTTGAATGTGGTTTCAAGTCACAATGGCCCAGAAAGGACCATTGTAAGCTAAATATATTGTAACCTGAGACTATTGTAACTTGAGGGACCACTGTGCTGGGTGTATATCGTCATGCCTGCATTATGCCCTATTTAAAGTGATTATTATTGCACACTATACTAGTATACACCTTGTGGTTTAATACCTACCTTCTCAATTGTGTATGCAGTGATGCTATTAACTTTGTTGTCTCTTCCAGCTCCCGGACCAACTGGTTTCTTTTGCTGCTCATCTTCAATCTTAAATAAAAAAAGACACCAATAAACTTACTCTGTGCTGCGAATTCCTTCACATTATATAAAGAGAGACATCAGCTGCATAATAATAAAATGGGGTCACGGTAAAGTAGTCCAAGTATACAAGGTCAAGAAGACGTCATTATTTTTTACTATTATTTTCTTGAGTCAGTTCTAAGAGTGTAAGAGTAGTATCAATATAATATTATAGCACAAACTTGTCCTTAAAGGGAACCAGTAACATCACTGGGGCGGTGTAAACCACCCCAGTACCTTGTGGCTGCTTAGTACAGCTCTTTGGTGTCTGAGATGGGTCAGCATTTTCACATACTAGTATTCCTGCGTGGCGTGACCAGTTCCTTGTAAAGTGATTTTTTTATGAGTTTCTTATTACTATTAATGTTAACCCCTTAAGGACAGAGCCTGAAATGACCTTAAGGACCAGGCCAATTGTCACTTTTGCAGTTTTGTTTTTTCAATCTGCCATAAATGAATGACGGAACCCCCAAAATATAATTTATGGGGTGAATTTGGGTCAAAAAATTTGATTCCACAAATTTTGGGGGGCTTCCATGTTTATGTAATGCACTTTACGGTAAAACTGGCATTTTTCTTTATTCTGTAGGTCAGTCTGAACACAGCGATTTGCATATTTACTAGGTTTTCTAGTAAAACTTTTTTTTTTTTTTTTTGCAAATAGGTATATTTAAAATGGCCCTATTGTGACTCTTCTATTTTTTCACCTACGGGGTCGTATGGGCTGTAATTTTTTGCGTCATGATCTCTAGTTTTTATTAGTAACATTTTTTTCTTGGTCTGACGTATTGATCATTTTTTATCTTTGCGTCTTTTTACCACTTTTTGTTCACACCATTCACCATGCGGGAACAATATTGTTTTATTTTAATAGATTGGACGATTATGCATGCTACATTATATGTTAATTAACTTTATTATTTTTATGTGTTTTATGTATATAATGGGAAAGTGGCGTGATTTTTACTTTTATTGGGGGGAGGGGCTTTGGGATATTGTTTTTTTTTTTACTTTTATGGATTTTTTTTTTTTCTTACATTTTTTTAAGTCCCCTTAGGGGACTTTTCCATTACTCATTAGATTGAATACACTGATCACTGCTATGCAATAGCATTGCAGGGATCAGTGTAATCTGCAATCTTCCTTTCTGTGCCCTATGGCAGACTCTATCAGAAGATTGGACTGCACAGAGATAAGGATTAGACCTCCAGCAGTCAGGCAGTGCGATCGGGACCCCCGCAGACACGCTGCGGGGGACCTGATCGGTAAGTGACCGGAGATGCTCGGCGGGCGGCCGCAACATGGCGGTCGCCCGCCATTGAGAGTGAGGGCCTGGCTGCAGATAGCAGCCAGTCCTCACTGGCTGTGGAGCGAGCTCAGCTCCTGAGCCCATTCCATAGCCTGGGACCCCGGCAGGGCGTACATTTATATCTTCCTGCCTTAAGGACCAGGCAGCGGGGGCGTAAATGTGTGCCCAAGGGGTTAATGCACTCATTTTCCATATAGTCTTTTAAGGGCTTTCTCATTTTTCCCCCTAATTCTAAGGGTATGTTCACATGGTAAATTAAAACCATGCAAGCTGTTTTGGAGTCTGTTTTTCCACATGGGCGATATTTATCAAGCAGTCTTACAGTAAGAATGTTCTTTGTTGGCAGCCAATCACAGCTCAGCCTTTATTTTACCAGAGCTTATGAATATTTGAAAGCTGTGATTGTTTGCTAAGGGCAATGGCTGGTTAATACTACACCTATGGCGTCCTAGAAAAAAGCTTACCACAGCATGTCCCACGGCTGTGATTACCAGCTGTAATCTGTTCAAGGGAACCCAGCATGGATACAGGAATCAATAGAGTGGAGGTGACCCATTGACTTTGATGGGAGAGTATTGTGCGCAAGCTCTCTGTATAGAGGCCATTGCGCAAGGAGTTGAGAGGATAAGCTTGGACCATCATCTGTTGTGAATAGCCTGATACTGCCTTATTATAGTGTGGCATCTAGCTTCATAATAATAATATTTATTTGTATAGCGCTTTTTAAAAAATATATACAATATGTACAATTCAGGTTATATTTATATTACATTATACAATAAATAAAGTGAAATAAAAACAAGAAGGCTTCACTGTAAACAAAAGCTTCACTGTAATCCTGCATGTGATGATAAGGAGGAGATAGGTAGCATATTCTTTGGCTTATTAGCGTATTGTGCGCAAGCTCTCTGTATAGAGGCCATTGCGCAAGGAGTTGAGAAGATAAGCTTGGACCATCATCTGTTGTGAATAGCCTGATACTGCCTTATTATAGTGTGGCATCTAGCTTCATAATAATAATATTTATTTGTATAGCGCTTTTTAAAAAATATATACAATATGTACAATTCAGGTTATATTTATATTACATTATACAATAAATAAAGTGAAATAAAAACAAGAAGGCTTCACTGTAAACAAAAGCTTCACTGTAATCCTGCATGTGATGATAAGGAGGAGATAGGTAGCATATTCTTTGGCTTATTAGCCCAAATGATTTTAGCGTTATTTTAAAAAATAGATATTAAAATGAGATAATACAAGACGGTATTTAGAAAAAAACATTACCAAAGATTCTTTAAAAACATGTCTTAGAGGCTATGTCAATAGCTTTATGCTGTACTATATAGGAGTAGCATAAACTAGTGACAGAGAAGCTAAAGAGAATGATGTATCACTTACATGGTTCTGTACCGCTGATTCGGAGATATCCCCCTGAACAACCAGGGGTTTGAGCACTATACACTAGTCCTCTCCATTATGTGTGTCTGCTCAGTAGTCCTCGATATTCATGAGCACTAGCTCTCTGTGCCCACCAGCCGCTGATTATCAGCTGTTTATATACACACACACACACAGAGAAATAGAGAGATTTGTCTGACAGATTTTTGAAGCCAAAGCCAGGAACTATGAACAGGGAACAGGTCATACAGGAAAGCCTGGGATCTGTCCTCTTTTCAAATCCAATCCTGGCTTTGGCTTCAAAAATCTGCAAGATGAATCTTGTAACAGATTCCCTTGATCATAAAAACATAATTTATACAATAGATCATATTATCTAACTCTTACACACTCTACTCAATAGATTACATGTGTGATGCACAGACACGCCGGTTCCCATACAGTGAGACACTCCTAGTAACTCAGAATACCCAGAATATAAAATATTTGATAAATAATATTCAAAACCATACAACCATCCAGGGATTTCACTATATTGTTTTTTCAAACTATCATCTTGTATGTTTCGCTGTTTATTCAATAAGTATTTTTACATACAGAAAAATATTCCTGTAATTACTACAAATTGTAACTAATTGCATCAAACCCAGAAATTACTGCTGTAAATGAAAGTAAAGAAAGCTGATAAGCAAGATGAGGAAAAACAAAGCTACCTACCACCTCTATTGTTTTAGTACATACACATGAGCAGAAAAGATAATGTCTATCATGAATTGCAGGGGGTTAACCATACAAAGAGACCTCATCTGAAGAAAACAAATGTCGAAGAAACAAACGATGGCAAGTAAAACCAGACTGAATGCATCCTCAATGTGTGTGCTGATAGATACCGTTATCTAATGTTCCTCTAGTGACCATTTATCGCATAGGGCCCTAATGAAAAGAATTTACATATCATAAATCCACCCACACCATAGGTAACTAATTTATTGTGTTCAATGACACACAAGGAGAGGACGATACAAAATGTCAATGACAAAAAAAAAAAAAAAAGGTGATCTACATTTTTGCTTAATTTTCCTTTTTCTATCCCTATTCCTTACCCATCCTTATTTTTTACAGAGTTGGTGAAAAATTAGGTCATTAGGGTCCTGTCTATGCTGTTCATGTAAACTAATGGGGTCATTAGGGGCTTGTCCAGGACGCCCATGTTTAACTGTATGGACTACAGTGTAGACAGGCCGGTCAGGCAGACCCTTAATGGCCTCATCTGTCAAGACTCGTGGAGTGATAACCAGATTGTTATAGTGCTGCATGGTCCGGAGTTCTAAGGCTGTATCTGTAATCAATCACTAGATACATAACCTGAATACCTCAAGGTAAACCATCACCATTGCTGTATGTCTGTCTGAGTTTGTTTTACAATGACATCTACAAATTAATATTGGGGAATCAGTGCCACATTGTACCACTAGCATGAATCTAAAGAAATGAGGCAACTATTGCTAGTTCAGGCAGCTATAGTGTTACTGGTCAATTGGTTTTTTACACATAGCATTGTGGTATAAAAGGTAACTTTAAAAAAAAAAAAAAAACATACAGAAATATACGGCACGGAATATCACTTATTGTGTCTTAATTAAATTGCACCTAATGTCACATATTATGTATTCACAAATAGAACAGTTCTACAAATGGGGAGATGTAGTATAGACTGGCCTTTTCACCCCTTACTAAATGTGTATCAGTGAATGCTTGTGTGTCACAAGTCCTTTAAGCTGGTGTAGATTTCAGCCACAATTTACACCAATTTCGCTGGAGGCGAAAGTCAGGCTTAGGCTGGGTTCACACTACGTTTTTTTTATCCGTTTTTTGCAAAAAAATTGTGAGCATCCATTTTTCAATTGACTTCCATTGTAAAAAAAAAACCGTATCAAAACGGATCCGTTTTTTTTTAACGGACACAAAAGTAGGGTTAGCTAGGTTTTTGTATACGTTAAAAAAAAAAGGGATCCATTTGATACGTTTTTTAATAACGGAAGTCAATGGAAAAAAGGATGCACACAAATGCAAAAACGTAGTGTGAACCCAGCCTTACTTTTTATGAAAATTCACGATTGCAACTTTTTTGTACCAGAAAAATGACCCACCTGATAACTTGAAGGGAACCTGCCACCATGAAAGCGCCTAAGATATCGGCATCATGTGATAGAGCAAAAGGAGCTGAGTGGATTGATATTTATCTACCCTGTTTCCCCAAAAATAAGACATCCCCTGAAAATAAGAAAGAGGTTGTGCTGAACTGCTAAATACAAGGCCTCCCTCGAAAGTAAGATCTAGCAAAGTTTTTGTTTGGAAGCATGCCTGCCGAACAGAACACCAGGGCATGCAGCTGTGATTCTTTTTTGCCCGCTGCTGTTGTCTCTGCGTTGCAGAGCAGCTGCATGCAGGACATGAAGACTGTCACCTGCCACTAACCCGGATGTTCCTTTCTGCGGCCGTCACTTAAATGTACATGAACAGGCCTGTTGCCTGCTACCTGCTGTTGCCTGGATGTAGAAAAATGCTTTTATTCTCTGGTACAAGGAGTCATAGAGGCTTTTCAAAGCTCCTGATCTGCAGCAAGCTGGAATACCTCCTCTCCCCCTCTCTGCTTGTTTGAAACCTGGACGTCCCAAGCAGGATCAGTTATAGGAGGGGAAGTAAGGAGGTGTAGGTGTTACAGCTTGTTGCAGATCAGGAAAGTCTCTTAATCTTGCTATGTCATTTTATGTCTTTCATTGATGGAATGTTATCATTTCATGAAGTCTTTGTCCATATCCATGCAAAAGACAAAGAGAAGATTTAGATCATTCTGAGTGCTCAGACTCCCACACACTTCCATGGTCGCACAAGTATGTCTATACACAGAACATTACTTTGGGGGAATCCTGCATAGTAATATGTGACACAACATAAGGCATGATTTTTGTGCAATAGGAAAATTGTCCAAAGTGTTTGCGGGGAATCCTAGAGTTGATTGAGGCCTAAAGAAGGAATGGAAGTCAAATTGGTTGGGATTCAGGATTGACAACAAGCGCTGTGTAAATGCCTCTCCTAACCTAACCTGTCTGACACTCTAACAGACATTCAGGCTAGACTGGTACCACTTAGTGCTTTGCCATTGCTAATCTATGTGTCTCTCCCACTAGGTCTGGTAGACTTCAAGACTAAATAGTAGGCCAAGTATTTACGGAGCTGTTTCCTGACCTCTGGAAGGCAACACGACAAGAAGAAATAATAGTAATAATATATGAGCAGTTTATGAACCTGGCATGAATTCCATAGATTCTATACCCTTGGTATCTACTTCCTTTCACGGTGGACTCTTTCAGGTACAAACAGATCTATATACACAGACATTCTTCTCATTTCCAGACCCATCCTTGTTATGTCTTTCAAACTACAAAAGGAAATGTGGCTGGCTAGAATTCCTTCAATACATTGTTAGAGAACACAGAAAGCAGACGACTTCTTCAGCCCAATTATTGATTGGTCAATGAGAGGCTTCATCTTCCATTCAAACTATTGGTAATTAAGGAGCAAATAAAAGGCTCAAGAAACGTCTGCTGCTTGTCGTGAAACGTTATGTTACGTGTATCTAACCACATTCACACTGCACATCGTTTGGCAGGACCCTACACAACGGTCTCACCCAATGTATGTACAGTACCTGTTATTAAACATTTCAATATTCTTGTCATTGTCTACCAGAAAAGAAAAAAATTGCACACTAGGCTGGAAAAGTGTTTTTTTTTTTTTTTTTTTTACATACCAAATATCAAAATACCAATAATAATTTTAATATATACTGTTCTTTAAGACTCCTACAATAGATCACCAAGATGCTCTGAAGTCAGAGTCCCAAACTGGTAAATAGAATTGCAACTAAAATGCCATATTGATGGACATGGTGTGAGCCTTACATATCAAAACTAAGAACCAGAGTAGAAATAATTGTTCTTCATGCGTTCTATAAATGAAGGTTGTTTTTGTACATGGAGGTTCCAGTCTCTTACCTCTCAGTAAGTGCTTTGCTTTGTGTGTCTCTTGCAGTCTGTAAGTCCTCTTCTAGTCGCTTTTTCTCTGACTCTAGTCTTTCCACATCTGTCTGGCTCCACTTTCTTGGGCTAATAAATCGCATTTCCTTTAAGAGCTCCTCTTTCTCATTTATTAATATAAGACGATCACGTTCAGAGTCAAGGACTCCGGGCCAGGCTTCACTGTCCAGTTTTGCCAACTGTATCTTTATGTTGGATATCCTATATAAAGAATTAGATTTTTTTTATTTGGAATGTAACAATCAACAATGGCACTTATTTAAAGGAAATGTGTTACCTAAATTTCCTGTTACTGATTAGCGTCAGATACTAAAAATTGTTCTTTCATTCTAATCCGTTTCTATTTTCTGACTATAGGTTTTTTATTTGACTTTTTGAACACTGCTATAGGGGCTTCCAGCTTTCCTGAGCTGTTTTTAACAGCATTTAGTGACATGCTTTACAGCAAGACTCATGAGCATACATGACAATAGAGAGAGCCTGTCCCTTTAACATGAATGCGAAACATTACTGAGTGTACTCCGAGACCAGTGAAGAGGTCACATGTAGCTGCAATGCTGTACAGATCACTTTACAGCAGCCTCCTTTTATCACCAAAGACAAAACGGGAAGGCTTAGGCTGCATTCACACGTTCCGTGTTCTGCACGGAACATGGATGTGGAATGCCTGTAACGGACTTCTGCCCCCGCATGGGGCAACATCTGTGATAAGATATTGGAAGCGGGGGAATTGTACAGATATTTGCCGCGCTGTGATGACGGAGCTGCGCAGCTGATTAATTACAGCACTGTGTATATATGTACAATTCCCCCGCTCCCAGCATCCTATCACAGATGTTGCCCGGGCAGGGGGAGAAGTCTGTTACAGGCATTCCATGTCTGTGTTCCATGCAGAACACGGAACATGTTAATGCAGCCTTAGTTTTAGCGCCAGTGGTGAGAATGAAAACTGCAAAATTTCATGATTTTTTTATAATAAAGATAGAAAAACGGAAAATTAGAAAAAAACAAAAATTCTTTAATAAACATGTTTAACAGAAACATTATTTAAACAAGTCCCTTTCTGATGACATATTCCCTTTAAAAGGGGGTTATCCATCCTTATAAAACTGATGGCCTATTCTGTGGGTCAGCACAGGTCTAACTCCAGGCATCCCTTACTATCAGCTGATTGAAGGGCCATAGCACCACTATTAGTAGAGGTGCAATGTACTGCAATGTTGCCCTGTTCACTTGTATACATTGCACAATTATTACTAATATTATAGCAATGCTGGTATAAGTGCTGGTAAACACTTAAGAGGCTGCGGCACTCACACAAGCACCACAGCTGCTTCAAACAGCTGATAGGCAGGTGCTGTACGTCAGACCCTGTGATCTAATATTGATGGGCTTTCCTGAGGAAAGGTTATCAATTAATCAAATCTGAATAGCCCCTATTATGAAACCTTGTACACAGGAACAGTGGAGTAGTTGCCCATAGCAGACATGGCTGTCTGATAGGTTAATATGGGTAAGTGCTCTGCTGTTCCTTTGCACAAGGTTTCATAAATCTCCCTTTTTTTATACCTTCCCCATTACAGCAATATATAAAAGTGTAAAATAGGTAGAGTTAATGGTTTCACCTATTTACAAGTCACTGATAAATAAAGGTTATTTCCACATGATGCAAAATTAGTTTTACTTAGTGCCACAGCACAAGATGTCGGCACTCCGAAGCGTGATACTCCGTGGATAGATATATGGCATTAGCAAAAAAAATTCCCGTAACTCACTTGGCATAACTTGCAATTAGGTTTTATTCCATATGAAGGTGCACGTAACAAACAGGACGCGTTTCGGTATGGTCCACCTTTCTCAACTGTCTAATACAATGTGAACACTTTCTTACTCACATACATGGGAGTATGGCAAACAATGATAAAGTATCACGCGCAGATGTGCGGTGCTATCCCTGGGCGTCAGCATCGTCATGCAAACAGTGAACAAGTCCCGGACATCAACATAAATTACGTTATAGATAAATATGTGTGTATGTGAGTAAGAAAGTGTTCACATTGTATTAGACAGTTGAGAAAGGCAGACCCTGCCGGAATGCGTCCTGTTGTTTGTTACGTGCACCTTCATATGGAATAAAGCCTAATTGCAAGTTATGTCAAGTGAGTGCTGTAAATTTATTTTGCTACTTAGTGCCACAGACATGGACATAATATTTCTAATTTCTTTAACCTTAAAAAATGTATTTTTGTCATAAATTGATACAAAAAGATGTAAGAAGCACAATCTACCTGGACTCATTACTGTGCGGTACAAGTGCAACAACCTCCAAGGAAATATCACAGAACTGCACTTTGGAACATAACCTGTAGATCTGTTACCAGAAAACTATACGCGTCAACTAACAACATAAACAGCTGCAAAAACAGCAATTACCTTCTCTTCGCCTCTTCATATCGAAGCCGTAATCTGACCTTCTCCGCCAACTGGTTATTACTGATCACAGAAAGCTAGAGAAACAATAACATCATACAAGTGTATCGTGTTCTTTCTGTTGTGCTTATCAAGCTAAAACATACTATTAGGAAAAAGCTTTGTTCTTTCCTCCAGAAATTCTAGGTAAAAACTGGAAACTTTTTAAATATCTTATTTAGGAATGCTACAGGAAAATGATGTCTATAAAATCCTTAGGAACATTTTGATGATACAGGTATAAAGGTTACCATTAGAGATGAGCGAACCTCGAGCATGCTCAAGTCGATCTGAACCCGAACGTTCGGTATTTGATTACCGGTGGCTGCTGAACTTGGATAAAGCTCTAAGGTTGTCTGGAAAACATGGATACAGCCAATGACTATATCCATGTTTTCCACATAGCCTTAGGGCTTTATCCAAGTTCAGCAGCCACCGCTAATCAAATGCCAAAAGTTCAGGTTCGGATCGACTCGAGCATGCTCGAGGTTCGCTCATCTCTAGTTACCATATAAATCACAAGGAAATGTACGCCAGTTCATGGGACTTATAATTGCTCTTACAGCTTAGTTGGTCATGTATCTTCTTTTTTTATGTCACTATGTAGCTTTAATGCAAAAATCTTCATATACCTTACGACATTTTATGCAGAACTGAAGCCTCATTCACATCACACCTTCAGGCTACATCTCTGATATCAAAAAGTATTCCAACATATTCTACAGTGTACCTGACTTTAAAGTGGACCTGTCAGTAGCCTTTCAGTGACTAAAGTAAAGGCAGTGTGCAATAGGGCTTCTTAACCTACATCAGGAACTATAACTCTTATTTCAATTTATAGCTCCAGCTCTGATATGTAAGCTAGATATTTTATGCAAATTAGAAGTTAAAGCCCTTGGGCTGCAAAAAGGCCAGAAAGGTTCACAGAGTGGGTGCTGACATGCAGGCATAGGGGAATGTTAGTTAGGAGAGAAGGGGCCAAATGTTGCTGGCCTTCTGCAGCCCAGCTCAGCGTTGAAGTGATGGATTGAAATAAGAGTTATATCCCCTGATTTATGAAAAGAAGCCCTATTGTAAATCGCCCTATTGTAAAACATTTTTAGCCAGTAGAAATCTAAACTGCTGCCAGGTTCCCTTTAATAGATCAAACATAACCTAGAGGTGACTACTTTTGGTGTTTATAGAACATATACTTTTCATTGAAGCACTCTAAAGCATAGTCTATAATACTGTTTTCCATATTACAAAAATGAAAAATATTTATTTAGGGAAACAGACGCAACTCAATCACTAGTAGACTATAGTTGTTACACTGCAGTATACACTGGAATACCCTTTTGCCAGCAACTCAATCCAACATGAAAATGTGATTTGAATGGGGCCTTTGTAAAGAAGTGTGTAACAGGAAAGTTGGCCATGAGATAGCACTCAATTGTTCAGTTAGCTGGCAACTATTTAATCTAAATAATCCACTATATGGCTGTGTTCACACTACGTATATTTCAGTCAGTATTGTGGTCCTCATATTGCAACAAAAACCAGGAGTGGATTAAGAACACAGAAAGGCTCTGTTCACACAATGTTGAAATTGAGTGGATGGCCGCCATATAACAGTAAATAACTACCATTATTTCAACACAACAGCCGTTGTTTTAAAATAACAGCAAATATTTGCCATTAAATGGCGGCCATCCACTCAATTTCAACATTGTGTGAACAGAGCCTTTGTGTTTTTAATCCACTCCTGGTTTTGGTTGCAATATGAGGACCACAATACTGACTGAAATATACGCAGTGTGAACCCAGCCTAAACATGTATAGAGAGATGAGTTTGCACCATATAAGGTGGGTTCCAGCTGCTGTTTGTTGTTGCTCCCACTATTGGTCCATTAGAGATGAGCAAACTTGCCGAAAGACGACGTACGGCAACGTTCGACTGAACCCAAATGCTCAGCATTTGACTCCCGGCAACTGGAGGAGTTGGATGTGGCCCTATGGTTGGCGTATGGCTGTTTCTATGCTTTCCAGGACTCCCTAGGGCAGCATCCAACTTCTCCAGCCACCAGGAGTCAAATGCCGAGTGTTCGATTTCGCTCATCATTACCTGGGGTACAATTATTTCTAATACCGGACATTCATCTCCATGGTCAATAGTGACCATGCCACTCCTGTCATGCCACTAATGGCGACTTTTACACACTATGCATCTAGCATGCACAACAGGTGACTGCAGAGACCATTCATCAACAAAGCAAAGGTGAATTTAAAAGGGTAGTTTGTTTTTGTTTTGTTTTTTCTTTTCATTTTTATAACACGCCCTGCAGTTTCTTGGATTTCTAAAACTATTGGTCAACTTCTTAAAGGAAATATCTGAGGAATGGTAAAAATCAAGCGTTACTTACGTTTCCTGAAAGGTCAGTCTGAGAACTAACATTGTGATACTGCCTGGATAAGGAGAGATTTGAGCTGTTCAACGATGTCTCACTGGACCAAAGGTCTGACTGAGAACCTTTATCAACATGGAAGCCATTTTTTAACCTGGCAAGGCTCTGGGAAAACAAATCACAATGCCTGTAAGTAAAGTACAACCTATAAAATGCTATGTAAATATACATAAATAGATGCATGGGTCCATTTCGTGCCACAGTTCTCCTCAATGCTATTTATATAAGCAAAGAAAGTGCAACCCAACCCAAGTTCTGAGGAGGCATGTGGTACAGTATAAGTCAGTAGATCCATTTCAGAATCGCCTTCTTTTAGGCCTTTGTTTGCTGATTTTGGGAGCATGTGATCACTGCTGTAGCTCCATTAGACCATTAGTAAATGGTTCTCTGTAATGCTGCGTTTACACAGAATGATAATCGTATCGTAATTTTCGCAATAACGATCGCATTTGAGCAAAAATCATTCCGTGTAAAAACAGCAAACGATCAAGCGATGAGCCAAAAATCGTTCATTTTGATCTTTCAACATGTTCTCAAATCGCCGTTCATCGTTCGCTAAAAATTCGCAGATTGTTCCGTGTAAACAGTCTTTCACCGATTTACCCTATGTAAAAGATGGGCTTAAGCGATCTTAAAAACAATCGCATTAACGATTTTTCTTACAATTTTTCTAACGATTTATTCGTCTAAACGCTGATCGTTATAAAAACCAAATTGTTGCTTCAAAATCATTAAACGATTGATTGGGCGAATTATTGCTTCGTGTAAACGCAGCATAAAGCTAAAATATTTGTGAGCAGCTTTGTAACTCCCCCCCCCCCCCCCCATTTAGAATTCCACCAATTCATGAAGCATGAAAATCCATTCGGCTGCATTTAGAGATCTCCATCGCAGTAAATTACCAAAACAACATTGTAAACAAATTCTGATTAAATAAATTGCTCTTGGTCTAGAATGTGGTTTTCCAGTAAATTACATTTCTGAGTGGTGCCTAAGGGTTCAATCCCTGTATATAGAGCTAAACAGCTCATTTGTTTCTGAAACAGGTGCTAGTCATGGGCACCACCGATGTAAAATGTCTGGATGTTGTTATAATTAAAAGAAAAAATACAACCACCTGGATTTGGATGGGGTTATGGTAACCAGGTCAAGCAGTATATTAGGGTGTAGAAGGTGAACAGACATGCAGAAAGGATCACACCCGCAGTCTTTACGGCCTTCCCTGTTTGCACTATACACATTATTACAGCTGCATTTAATTATTATAAACATGTTGAAATCTATTTGGCTGATGAGCAATGCTGTTTTGTATGCAGAAATTACGCTCTTTAGGCTTAAAATCAATATGAGTCAGGATGGATTATTGTAAAAAAAAAAAAAATAATAAAATTCTCTTGGAATATATAAAAAATATGTATTTTCAAATATCGAGTCGAGTAGACCCCGACACTCGACTATTCGATTGAATATCAAATACAATTAAAGTCTAGGGGAGAAAAATGCTTGAATCAAAATTCGACCACTTGGAGGTCACCAAGCCCACAATGACACCTCAGGAAATGATGTCAATACCTCTGGAATGCAACTGGGACATCAGAGGAAGCATGCCTGGGTGCATCTAACAAGCCCAAGTGGCAGCATTACGCCACTATCACAGCCTATCAACTATACACTCCAAACACAATATAACCTCTATGTAAAGTGAAAAAAATACATGGAAACCTTATTTCCTTTACAATAGCATGAGCAGAAAGCTACGTTTTAACTCAAAGAAACATTTTTATTCACCCTTTTAAGTCACGTTGCTTATGACGACCACAGATGGCAAAGGCAAGGAGGAAATCACGCAGCACCCACAGCTAACTGTCATTGTGTACTGTATGTATGTGTGTGTGTGTGTGTGTGTGTGTGATGCAGTCAGACATGTCCTCTTTAAATTTTTATCTGCCACTTCCATGTGCCCTTAAATGGGTACTCGGGGTTAGGGGGCTTTTCTGGCTATGGCTGGGGAGGAGGTGGATGAGGCCAACAACGTCCACTTACCTCCCCAGTTCCAGATGTGATGTTTCAAGCCTGGCCAGCCAATCAGTGGAAGAGGCGGAGGCAGGATCCCACCTCTGCCACTGATTGGCTGAGCGGGCTTGAAGCTGGAATCGCAGAGGTAACTAAACGTTGTTGGCCTCATCCACCTTCTCCCCGGCCATAGCCAGAAAAGCCCCCTAGCCCAGAGTACCCCTTTAATTACACATAAGGGAGTGTGGGTCTCATGACACACAAGGAGTATACAGCCGTATACCCTCTCTATGACATAGCTGAATACAGCAGGCAAAAGGCATCCAACTTTTTTAAGTTGCGCACAGCACTTGGCACACAAGGAGTATACAGCCGTATACCCTATATAGACAGCCTATTCCTCACAGTGAATACACTACAGCTGCCTGCCTGTCTGAACACACCTATGTTCTTCTAGCTCCTTTAATAGCTGTATATCTTTAGATAAATGTGTTCTTTCTATAGCTTTAGTCTTAAAAATGGCTTCTGGGGGTCTCTCCTGCCTAAAATCACCTAATACTTTACTCACTCTGATACACACTGTCTCCCTGTCTAGCTCCAAGTAGCATCTGAAATTGAATCTGAAATCCACTATTCTATTACTGTGAAGGTCACATAGTTTAGCCAGCCAATGAATGCAGATGCTTTTTTGTTCACTTCCTGTGTGCTCCTAGTACCTGTCCCACAAACCCTGCATAGTAATTGGTTAAAAAAAAAACCCAGGCAAGGTGGGAGGGGATTCAAATTCTTACTGGGGTTTTGATCGAATACTCGATCGAAATCAAGTATTTCGAAAAGTGTACAACTCGAACGAATACCTACTCGATCTGGTACTACTCGCTCATCTCTATTGTCTATATTTACCCCAGTCTTTGACCATTGTTAAAGGAGAACTCCGGTGAAAAGCTTATATATGCTTCAATCACCTATCCGCCCCCCATCCCTATCCCCCCCCCCCCCCAGGAAGTGAAGTAAACTCATTCTTACCTAATGACTGTTGACCCCCGGCTACTCTGTGACAGCCATTTTGTGACAATGACATCATCAAGAGGGAAACTGGTCTAAGCCCTGTTAGGCCAGCCTCCCTTTGTCAGATGACTCAGGTTGCTCAGCTTTGATTGGTTGAAAAAAAGAAGACACCAACTTATAGCTTAAGTTCAGTTGTTGTTTTTTTCAGCACCGAAGTTGTCCTTAGAGTCCAGGTTCCCCGCAGACCCCCAGCTGCTGTAAAACTACTATTTGCATCATGCCTGGCTGGCTAAAACTAAAGCTCTGGCCTCTGGCTGCTCAGACATGATTAGAAATTTACAACAGCAAGGGGGCTGCAGGTTCTTTATCCCAGGTCTTGTCCCGAGGCATAATACTGTCTAAGGCTACGTTCCCACAAAGTCTTTTTTGTTTTTTAGCGTTTCGCTGCCTTTTTTTAAAAGCTGTCATTTTGGTGCCAAAAAGCTGCTGTTTTATGCAAATAAAGCGTCCACGTTTTGGCAAAGTGCCAAAAGAAGGCCAGGATGACATTATCAATGTAAAAACTTCCGAACACCACAAATCACGGATCAAGGGGCGCAGGTCCAGAGAGAAATGATGGAAATAGGGTATAAGAAAGTTTAATAAGACCCAACGCGTTTCGGAACCGCACCGGTTCCTTTTTCAAGAGTCATAGTGTTCTACAAAAAAACACAATACATATAAAGGAAGTAAGCATGACATCAGAACAAGGGGGCGGGGAAGAACAACCCCTTTAGAACAGGTGCATTATATCTATCATTATCAAAACCAAAAAGATCTACCCATAAACATACATATATATACACTCACATCGGATCTGAAATAAAAATATGTACAAATATAAATGAATATAAAAATATAAAAATAAATATAAATATGCACATATTACAACTAATTTATACTTTGGTATTCTCTACAATTTCATTTAAACCATCTGGTGCTAGACAACATAACCTAAAAATCCAATAGGATTCCCTATTGATCAGCTGTTTGTATCTATTAGGTATGGACTCTGATATTTCCTCTAGAATCGTGAGTTTTAAAGAAGTAGGGTCAGAATTATGTTTAAGAAAATAGTGTCTCGATAAACTGTGCAGTAAAAAAGAATTCTTAATATTAGCACGATGTTTGTTCATGCGGGATCGCACCGTCTGAACGGTGCGGCCCACGTATTGTAGCTGACAAGGACATTCTAAAAGATAAATCACATATTGTGAGAAACATGAATATGTGTTGTGAACATAAAATATTTCCTTCGTTACTGAGGATTTAAAAAACGATGATGGAATAACGGAGATCCAATAGCAGCACAGGCATCTAGTGACATTGCATCGTATAGTGCCAATAGTGTTTGTTTTTTGTCCTTTGCTGTCGGTACTGGCAACAGTATTGCGAAGTCTCCCAGGGGCAAGTTGGCTGCGTAGTGTTTTAGTTCTACGAAAAATTACCGTAGGTTGACTAGGAAGAATGGGTTTTAAAATTGGGTCACTTAAAACAATATTCCAATGTTTAGTTAGTATTCTTTTAATTTCTTGCGTACCACAGTTATATTCTGTAATAAGTGCTGTATTAAAATTATGAGTATTAGATTTTTGTTCAATTTTTTGTTTATTAGACATTTTTTCAATAATCTTTTTTTGTGTTTTATCCTTATTTTTATTATAGGCATTGGATAACAGGCGTTTAGGGTAACCCTTATTAACAAAACGGTCGTATAGAATTTTTGACTGCTCACAAAAATCAGTATCTAGAGTACAATTTTTCCTGATACGTTGATATTGTCCATAGGGTACATTTTTAAGCCAATTGGGGAGATGACAGCTCGTGTAATCTAAAAAGCTGTTAACATCTACTTTTTTAAAAAATGTGGAAGTTTTTATACTATTGGATACTAAATCTTTACTAATAATTAGATCTAAAAATTCTAAGCTGGTCTCCCCATAATTGAGAGTAAAATTAATACCCCAATTATTTTGATTTAAAAATTCAACAAATAAAACCGCATCATCTTTGGTCCCTGTCCACACCATAAATAAATCATCTATGTAGCGACGATAAAAAAATACAAATTGTTTGTACATATCGGAGACAAGGGACTGTGCGATGAGCTCTTCCTCAAAACGACCCATGAATAGATTGGCAAAACTGGGGGAGAAACGAGAGCCCATCGTACAGCCCTTAATTTGACGAAAAATATTATTATCAAAAGTAAAAGCATTATGCTCTAAAATAAACTGCATACTACGTAAAATAAAAATAGATTGTGCCATAGGTAGGGAAGTATCTCCGAACAAATAATATTGTGTTGATTTAAGGCACAATTGGATATCAATATTAGAATAAAGTGCTGATACGTCAAGTGAAATAAAAGAAAAAACAGGAGGTAAACGAAGCAGCTGAAGTTCAGAAATAAGTTGCGATGAATCTCTCAAAAAGGACGGTAATTCACAAACATATTTTTGAAGGAATAAATCAACATAGTGAGAAAGATTACTTGTAAGGGAACCCACCCCCGAAATAATAGGTCTCCCTGGTGGTTTTGATTCGCATTTGTGTACTTTAGGTAAATAATAAAAATAAGGAAAATTGGTGTTAATAACTGATAAAAAATCTTTTTCATTTTTATTCAAAATCCCTTCACTTATTGCATCCTGTATGAGGGTATTATATGCGTTCGAGTATTCATGGCTAGGAATAGTATCCAATTTAATATAATAGTCAGTATCTGAAAGTATTCTATATGCATATAGAATACTTTCAGATACTGACTATTATATTAAATTGGATACTATTCCTAGCCATGAATACTCGAACGCATATAATACCCTCATACAGGATGCAATAGGTGAAGGGATTTTGAATAAAAATGAAAAAGATTTTTTATCAGTTATTAACACCAATTTTCCTTATTTTTATTATTTACCTAAAGTACACAAATGCGAATCAAAACCACCAGGGAGACCTATTATTTCGGGGGTGGGTTCCCTTACAAGTAATCTTTCTCACTATGTTGATTTATTCCTTCAAAAATATGTTTGTGAATTACCGTCCTTTTTGAGAGATTCATCGCAACTTATTTCTGAACTTCAGCTGCTTCGTTTACCTCCTGTTTTTTCTTTTATTTCACTTGACGTATCAGCACTTTATTCTAATATTGATATCGAATTGGGCCTTAAATCAACACAATATTATTTGTTCGGAGATACTTCCCTACCTATGGCACAATCTATTTTTATTTTACGTAGTATGCAGTTTATTTTAGAGCATAATGCTTTTACTTTTGATAGTAATATTTTTCGTCAAATTAAGGGCTGTGCGATGGGCTCTCGTTTCTCCCCCAGTTTTGCCAATCTATTCATGGGTCGTTTTGAGGAAGAGCTCATCGCACAGTCCCTTGTCTCCGATATGTACAAACAATTTGTATTTTTTTATCGTCGCTACATAGATGATTTATTTATGGTGTGGACAGGGACCAAAGATGATGCGGTTTTATTTGTTGAATTTTTAAATCAAAATAATTGGGGTATTAATTTTACTCTCAATTATGGGGAGACCAGCTTAGAATTTTTAGATCTAATTATTAGTAAAGATTTAGTATCCAATAGTATAAAAACTTCCACATTTTTTAAAAAAGTAGATGTTAACAGCTTTTTAGATTACACGAGCTGTCATCTCCCCAATTGGCTTAAAAATGTACCCTATGGACAATATCAACGTATCAGGAAAAATTGTACTCTAGATACTGATTTTTGTGAGCAGTCAAAAATTCTATACGACCGTTTTGTTAATAAGGGTTACCCTAAACGCCTGTTATCCAATGCCTATAATAAAAATAAGGATAAAACACAAAAAAAGATTATTGAAAAAATGTCTAATAAACAAAAAATTGAACAAAAATCTAATACTCATAATTTTAATACAGCACTTATTACAGAATATAACTGTGGTACGCAAGAAATTAAAAGAATACTAACTAAACATTGGAATATTGTTTTAAGTGACCCAATTTTAAAACCCATTCTTCCTAGTCAACCTACGGTAATTTTTCGTGAACTAAAACACTACGCAGCCAACTTGCCCCTGGGAGACTTCGCAATACTGTTGCCAGTACCGACAGCAAAGGACAAAAAACAAACACTATTGGCACTATACGATGCAATGTCACTAGATGCCTGTGCTGCTATTGGATCTCCATTATTCCATCATCGTTTTTTAAATCCTCAGTAACGAAGGAAATATTTTATGTTCACAACACATATTCATGTTTCTCACAATATGTGATTTATCTTTTAGAATGTCCTTGTCAGCTACAATACGTGGGCCGCACCGTTCAGACGGTGCGATCCCGCATGAACAAACATCGTGCTAATATTAAGAATTATTTTTTACTGCACAGTTTATCGAGACACTATTTTCTTAAACATAATTCTGACCCTACTTCTTTAAAACTCACGATTCTAGAGGAAATATCAGAGTCCATACCTAATAAATACAAACAGCTGATCAATAGGGAATCCTATTGGATTTTTAGGTTATGTTGTCTAGCACCAGATGGTTTAAATGAAATTGTAGAGAATACCAAAGTATAAATTAGTTGTAATATGTGCATATTTATATTTATTTTTATATTCATTTATATTTGTACATATTTTTATTTCAGATCCGATGTGAGTGTATATATATGTATGTTTATGGGTAGATTTTTTTGGTTTTGATAATGATAGATATAATGCACCTGTTCTAAAGGGGTTGTTCTTCCCCGCCCCCTTGTTCTGATGTCATGCTTACTTCCTTTATATGTATTGTGTTTTTTTGTAGAACACTATGACTCTTGAAAAAGGAACCGCTGCGGTTCCGAAACGCGTTGGGTCTTATTAAACTTTCTTATACCCTATTTCCATCATTTCTCTCTGGACCTGCGCCCCTTGATCCGTGATTTGTGGTGTTGGAGGTTTTTACATTGATTATTCCTTTGGGATAGCGGAGTGGCTGCGGTCCTTTTCACACATGCTTTGATGAGTGTTGTGCCTCTATCTATAGCACAACCCCACCAGGTGAGAGTCTCCTGACACACTGATTCCTCCCTATTCTTGTATATCATTGATCCACGCTATGGAGCGCTGTCCCCTTGTATTTTATTTGTAGGATGACATTATGATTGTGCCCTATGAGGCATTGATATTCGGCATTCTGTTAAATTCGGCTACTTCTATGGCCTAAACATAGTCAAGAAGTGACTAAGCTCGAGTAATTTCCCACACGTATACAAGCTTTCCCTCTGACTCAAAAGCAAGCCACAATTTTTGAGTAAAAAGTCTTATGCAAGAAATGACCCATCCTACAACTACCACCAACGCCCATCAAACCGCCCCACACCATAATACTGCCCATCTTTAAGGATCACACAGTACTACTGCCCCTTTTTTGTTTCCCACAAAGTAATACAGCCCAAGCATTATAATGATTCTATCACTTTTCTGTGCCTAAAAAACGTTAAAAGAAAAACAGACATAACATTGACAGCTTTGTTGAATATATATTATATTTTCTATTTGACTGCATGTTTTGTTACCACTGTGGGGCACTCTGATATTGATTGTGCATCTAGTTTGCTGCAACTTAATATTATTGTGGTACATATTTATAGTTTGCTGGGCTTTTCACAAGTACATAATTGTATGTTTGTTTGCACCTTTGTGTTTCTGCATATGTGATCCTTATGGGATTATACTTTTATGCCACAAGTAAGGACTTTATGCAAGTTCAAAACATGTTTTCTATTTCTCCTCTGTATAGAATGTTACAGCTTCGATCAATAAAGCTCTGGATTGTATATGCCCCCAAGGCCTGGACTTAATGATTCTAATGTATAGAACAAATCTTGAGCATTATTTCTTAGAACTCTACATTGTATAATGCTCCTCTATTATTCCTAATGGAAATTTCAGAATAAACTGACAACTGGGTGTGACTACTCCCTTGTAAATAAGGCATGCCTGACAGAATCAGCACTGCCTGGACAGTGTCGGAGCATGTAGGGACACTCTCAGTTATCAGAGGAATTGTAACCTTCAGTATTCCATTTATTTATACAATTCCTGGGAAAATAGCCAAGGAACAGCACAATGCAAGGTTCTAGGATGTTCTGTAAGTGTAGTTCTGTGCAGTAAACAAGTATTTACAAAAACAGAAAGGTCAGCATAGGTGACAGTGCTCTTTACCATGCAGGGAAATAAAGCAGATGACACTTTCTATTGTATGCAAACGCTACTTAAAATAAGCTTGCAGACCCTTAAAAAAGATACTTTTAACACACTAATATCCTAATACTGCTTTTACTGTGCCATAATGACATTTTTTTTTTTATTAATCAAAGAAAAGTGGCAAATATATACACAGGGCTTACACCCAGGGCGTTCAGCTAAACCACAGTGGTTATTTGTAAATCTTTCAAATTTTCAAATCATAGTAAAAAAAAAATTGCAGGAAATCTAGAGCCCTATGCATGGTACCTATGCAATTCCTTAGATCAAAGTAGTATGGCCTCTGTGCTGCAGATTACAGGCAATGTGAGTCTCCATCTTCCCCATCACATTATGCCTGTGCTATATATTTAACATGTTTGAGTGTATAGCCAATACACCATAAATATATGGCAGGTACCACCAGGTGGTTAAAGGGTTATCCCCATCTATTTCCCTTATATCAGGAAAAATTATTTTATTTTAAAAAACCATATTATAATAGAATACCAAGTAAAGCTGAGGAAGTGTATTTAGTGGTTAAAATATCAGAATCTAAACCGTCCAATTAAACCTAATCCCCCAAGTTAATGTGAACTGTGCGATTTGTCCCAACCTGTCCCCGCAGACTCATTAGAGCTTCTTAGTCGCTGCCAGCTGACCTGGAATTCTCTGTGGGTGTGAAGAGGATGTCTAGGGTGTGGAGAGAGTTTCTATGGCATCAAAAGGCCTGCAGGAGGTGAAGCTAGCTGGATACTGTATGAAAGGGCTACTAAGAGGCATAATGCACAATGAGGCATATCACTCAGAGGATATAGAAAATGTATCTATAAATATATCAACTATCTAACATACATAAACAATGCAAAAAAAAAACAGACTGACTCAAATATGAAGATAATGTACACCTCTACAGACAGTAAATTGCTATTGGAATGTGCAACGCAGATGCTGGAGGCCAAAAACAAAAAGACAATTGTGTAATAGAATAGTTAAGCTAAGACAATAATTGAGGCTCTGTCCATCTCCTCCTTTCAGAGTCTCGGACAATCGTTCCATTATATCTGACAGGTATTCTTTTCATCAATTTGACAAACATCATGCCAGAATCTGACGGACCCCATTATAAGTCATTGAGGTCCATCAGGCACAGGATGGGTTCGGTACTGACATGACTTCTTTTGACGGTTGTGTGAACCTAGCCAAGGGCTGTGCGTACACATTGCAGGAATGTTACAATAACATTGTTTTCTTTACCAAAATCATGGTAAAACTACAGCTGCAAAGACCATGTGAACACAGTGTAACCTGTAGGTCTGTCTGCAATTGTGGACAGACTACGGACCTATTCATTTAAATGGACCCAACTATTTTTCGGGACTGTGATCCGTGCCGTGATTCGGGGCTGTGTTAGTGCACCAATCCAGCCTATCCCACTGATATTTAATTAGAAGGGGAGGGCTGGTTTGGTGCACTGTGGGTTGTAGTCCCGCCCCAGTATAAAGATTAAACTCCTAATAGCACAGAAACAGCCCCAAGGATGAAGGTAAGAAACTATAGGGAGATATCAGCAGGATAGATACTTCTAACCTGCTGATAGTTTCCCTTTAAGTTGTGTGAAAAGCTTTTATTGTTTACGACAGGAGAACCGGACAAGTTGTCATCACAAGTAAAACACTAAATCAATATCACGTGCTGAAAAACAACAGCAGAATTTGCCGTCCCTTGAACATGTTCCTGTTTGTTAAACTACTTGTTTGCCATGTCCAAGGGATAAACACATCAATCTTTCCAAAAGGTGATATTGTTAACTGCCTGTCAACAGAATAATAAGACCCCTACAACATAAAGGATAGAAAATACCCTACATACTCATCATGCACATGGCCGAGCCTTGTACAAGAGAGAACACAGGTGCTCTGGGAAACCTTGTACAATGCTGTATGGTGCGGTCTACAGCTTTGAATCACATAATATGGTGTCTGTTAGCGCATGCTACAAGGAACAATCTCTGCACCCCTCAGTATGAAGTCACAGCCATACAGGAGTAAAGCATGGGTGCTCTTTTATGGCACTGTATAGCTTGAATGTTGTACACAGTTGGAATATGAACATATGCATGTGCCTTAGGCCAATATCAGTAAAGCTTTTCCACAAAAACAGATAGCAAGGTAATAGTCACTGGGAGGAGCCTGCCTAGAGGTTATCAGGCATTGCTCCAGGAGGCACACAAATGGGGCATCGGTATGTCGTCCATTTAGAATGGACCTATTGACTTCTACTGGAGGCTCTCCTATGCAAAAACGAACTGTATATGTGCATGTTCTATTTTGTTGACCGTCCAAAAAATGATCTGTTTTCAAAATGAATGTTTGGTAACCACTTTAAAATCAACTATCCGGATTTACAGACAGAAAACACTTGAATTTAACTTCAAATCTAGAATACATTGGCTGATAATTTTCTATTCTAGAGGAAAGCGTTTAGAGAAGGAAACAAGATAAGCGGACAATAAAAAATGAAAAACACTGGCACGTTATAAATGTATAAGATATTGTGACGTTTAGCCTCCTGCACATTGTAATCTTCTGTATAAATGGCGTTTGTTACCTGGAGAAGATCCTGCTTCTCTCTTTCGCCTGAACTGATAGCTTTTTTGATCGCTTTCATTTCATTCAGTATAGCTTGTGCTTCATCAAGTTTATAACCAACGTGGTTTCCAGACATTTTCATATCGATCCTAGTAAAAGAAAGTTGTAGTCATATTAGAGAGACTGTATTACATTTAATGCTACGGCATTTCTCTATTTGCACTATTGCTTATTGCTAAAGAGAAAATTACAAGTCTGTAACATGGATTTGAGTTCTACGGAGCCATAATAGGGCACCTTACTGTGCCTCAGTATACACTGGTTTTGTCTGAGGGTTTAAAGAGGTCTATTTTCTGCCAGTTTCTAAATGGATCCAAAGACATAAAAAAATTTACATGCCCCATCAAATGCCATAGTAGCAGGGATTTCATTGCATCTATGGTTGTATATCTTCTACGTATGGCACTAGATCATGGCACCTTAGAGCAGCACCTGAAGAGGTGCAAAGAACGCAAGACACAGCCTTAAAGGGCTTGTACATGGCTCTACACAGTTGTGACAATACTTGCTCATGCCCATTCACTTCTGAGTTCATGCCGACATGGCAACCAAAACTTGCATATATCCACTGAAGTGTTTGACAGGAAATCAGATCATGTTGCCGATGATTATTAAGAGTAAAGATCATGCCAATTTTTTCAGTCCTTTAAATAAAAAGTAGATATTCTGTCCTTTGCAGATTACTGATAATAAGGTGAGGGATCTATTCCTGGCTTTTCTACGGTGCCCTATGAATTTTAGTTGCGGCTCTGGATCAGCCCACCCCTGATCTGCAGTACACTCATGTACCTATTTTTCACCTTCTAGACTATTTTATGAACCTTGCAACATGACATCAAAGTCCGAATTCACATAGGCCTCATACATTTGTGAGATACACAACTATAAAACAGAATTAGTCTTAGCCCTTAAAGTGTCACTGTTGTTATAAATTTCAAAATCTAAATCAACAGTAGATGTGATATAAAGCAAGTTTGCAAATTGCATTCATTATTTTTTTTTTGTTATCATGGAGAACAGGAACCTCCTGTTTTCTGACTCTTTTTCTCAAAAAACAGGAAACAGTCAGAAAACAGGAAGCCCTGTGTTTCCCAAGCCATCTGAGCGCTCACAGAGAGAAGGCAGTCATGTGATGGACAGATACATTGAGCCGTGACTCTCTGTACTGGCCGGAATTCATGTGTTTAGTCTTTTTTTTCAACCAGCACAAGTCAGACAATCTGCCTTCAGGAGACTGGACCTGGATTTCTGGTTTCTTTTACAGCATGATAACAATAAAAAAATAATAAATATAAACTTGCTTTATTTCACATCTACTATTGATTTAGATGTTGAAAGTTATAACGACAGCGACATTTTAAACACAAAAAAATACAATTTACCAAAAGCTGCAAAACAAAGAATCTACAAAGTGCCGATGTGACCATTGGATTAACAAACTGGTACATCTCAGACTGAATGGCCATATGTTCTTCCCCACGACTTTCATCCTGCTGGCAGGTCAGATCATCCACACATTGACAACCTTGTTATATAAGTATATTGATTTAAGATTAGGACTGGTGGTATTACTATTACACCATTTCATCATGGATTCTTAGAGCCAAGCTCTAGGCGGAGTTGCCGTGGGAGCTGAGCACAGCGGTAAAACAGGTTTAGCAAGGGTGCAAGGGAGAACAGTAGAGAACATTCTTCTTGTCTCCACTCTGAAATACTATATGACACGTTATTCAGAAGGTATTTATACAGGAACAACTCCAGAGTTTCTATGAGGCAGGGAAGGAAGACTTGTTACAGCTTTAAAGACTTTCTGAGCCTGAAGCGTCAATCACGTCGAGATCAAAAAGTGCTTCCTTAATCCTTTTTTCGGTTTGATCTTTGCTGACATGTCAGATTCTAGCTTCAATATCCATGTTACAGATTAATTTTCTTTTGTTTAAAAAAACTTTATGTCAGAAGGAAAGGATGTAGAGGCAGACTCCTGGCACCCAGCAGCCCCATGGAGGAAATAAAACACATCCTGGCTATGGCAGCGTGCACACTCTGCTTCTCTGATCCCACTTTACCCTATTATGAGATCAGCAGAACTCAGCTACAGTCTAGCCTCTCATCACAGTCTTTGCATCCTGGTTTTGCACAGGATGATTTTTAAGTATTTTTTTTTTTATACTGATCCTATTTTTTAATTTTTGCCTTTTTTATAGGGTCTAAAAATTCAGGTAAGAGTTAAGATTGCTGATCAAACAGGCCCATTTAAAAATAAAAAAAATCTAGCAGATTTTAACAGGATGGTCAAATGTGACGTGTTTATATGTAACTATATATGTAACTATATAATAATTCAAAAGATTCATTGACGGTTTTCCCATTGAATTTAATGGGGAATAAAAAAACTGCAGTCAAACTTAGGGTCCATTTACGAAGAAAGGTTATCTGACAGATTATCTGCCAAAGATTTGAAGGCAAAACCAGGAATGGATTTGAAAAGAGGAGAAATCTCAGTCTTTCCTTTATGACTTTATCTCTGTTTATAGTCTGTTCCTGGCTTTGGCTTCAAATCTTTGACAGATAATCTGTCAGATAATCTTACCGTGGAAATGGACCCTAAATTGCAATATTGCTGCAAATTACCTGTGGATCCATCGCAAAAAGCATCACATAGGATTGGTGGGAGGAGTACACTTATATTATACCTGTGGATTCTGCTGCAAATGTACATGTAATCTACAGCAAATGTATTTCTTTTTTACAATTATCCCTTTGAATTTACTGGAACATTCTAGAATCATTCCATGTATTTTCCATGACAGACACCAAATTTTTTAGTTTTCCATACACAAAAAAATGGTGAAAAACTCACCAACTTGTATTAGTAACAGAATCCACTAAGGATTTTCTGTACACAAATCTCCACTAAAATTGTCAGTATTTCTTTATCAAGGTGGCTCAGATATTCACTGCCAACCAGGGTCTGGGCAGCAGCAGGGACTCATGCTTTTTTTCTCCTTTACTCCCCTTTTCTATGCTTAAGGCCTTATTCACACATCTACAAAATTTATCTGTAATTGCAGATCTGTAATTAAGGATGAATTTGAAACAAATTTATTTCAAGGTGCCTATTCACACATCTACAATTTTTGCGGAAATGTGAAGAGGCAGTGATCTTTGCAGTGAAAAAAAAGGACAGTTCCTATTACGGACCTGCAATTGCGGCACATGTCACAGTCTAGAATGTAGTGGTCCATGAATTGCAGACCACTATGGAGGCACAAATTGAGATTGCAAGTCCACAATTGTGAAAATTGCTTTCGGATGTTTGAATAAGGTATCATATTTTGTCCTTATACCTCAGGCCGCTTACAGCATTACAGGTGCAAAATTGATGACAGCTCGTCCAATGAATGGTTGTTGCTGCTCCCCATAAAGGCATAACTATGATTCTTTTCCCTTGGATTATTTAAAATTAGTGATGAGCGAATAGTATTCAATTGAATAGCTATTCAATATAATAGTACATTATTAACGCTATTCGATTGCGTTCGATAACACAATAAAAATTCGATTCAACCTCCCACTCCCCGGCCCGTTTTCCAGCCAATAAACAGGCAGGGAGAGGAACAGGCACTAGGAATAGGCGGGACTTAAATAAAACTCTTAACTGTGATTTGCTGGCTAAACTACATCACCTCTTGAATATAAGTATAGTGGATTTCAGATTTGTGTCACTTGCTGGTTGGAGCTAGAGAGGGACAGGCTGTTCTCCAGGGAGAGAAAGCTTTTAGGTGAAGTTAGGTAGGGAGGGCCCCCAAAAGCCCTTGTTAGGGCTAAAAGTATAAAAACTATATATTGAGAAGCTGTTTTGAGACAGGCAGTGTGTTCAGGCAACTACAAATTGTTTATGCCTGTATACTGTGATTTCGGGATAATAGCTGTTATCTTGCTTCTTCAGATTTGCGCAGTCTGCGTCCTGTAAAGGAGTTGAACAGCTCTTTCATTTTATTATTGTAAAAAACAATTATATATCCGGTATATGGCTGTATACTGTGATTGCGGGATAGTACCTGTTATCTTGCTACTACCGACACATACACAAGTGCGTTCCACTAGACCGCAACGCACGCTTCTAGTTTACGTTCATAATTTGTTCGTGAATGTTTGGCGAACATGAACCAATCACAAATTATTTTTTTTTTGTTCGTGTTCGGGATCCGAACAAACTTTGGGATGTTGGCTCATCACTAGTGTTAGATGCACCCAGGCATGCATCCCCTGCTGTCCCATATGCATTCCAGAGGTGTTGGCATAATTTCCTGAGGTGTCATTGTGCACTTGGTGACCTCCTAGTGGTCGAATATTGATTTCCAGGTCCCAAGTATTTTTCTCCTCTAGACTGTAATGGAATTCGATATTCGTTTGAATACTATTCTCTCATCTCTATTTATAATCATTCATTTGCAAATCCTGTTTTCAGCCTGCCACGGCCTATTTTACTGTGGCACATCAGCAAAGTTACAGTATAGTGTACTGTAAAATGAATCAATGCACCATATGCTGCAGTTCATCCTGAAAGAAGATACAATAAATCTATATACACCCTGTACTGCTGCACAACATCTCTCTCTGAATTGCCCACTAGTCATGGATTTAGTTAAACTGCCATGCGCCAAATTCATGACTCAAATTCATGAAGAATTTAAAAATGATTTTGGCATTGCATATTAGAGAAAGGAAAGCCAGCCATGATGGTAGAGTAGGAAAATTAAAGGTCTAACATATGCGCCACATTTATCCCATGGCATTCACCACTGGAATACATTAGGTGCAGGTTCTGCTTCTCCAGTTTGGTTTTATGCTGTCTAAGGGTCCATGTACACAGAAAGATTATCTGACAGATTATTTGCCAAAGATTTGAAGCCAAAGCCAGAAACAGACTATAAACAGAGATCAGGTCATAAAGGAAAGCCTGAGATTTCTAACTTTTCAGATCCATTCCTGGCCTCCAAATCTTTGGCAGATAATCTGTCAATTAATCTTTCTGTGTAAATGGACCCTAAAATGAGGACAGCATTAATATGTATGACCCATTAAGGAAAATCTAAAGGCAACTGGACTGGCAGTAGAGCCAAAATGAGTTTATATATATATATATATATATATATATAATGCAAATAACTACTAATATTATGTTTAAGCACCAGGGCTGTGTCACTGACGTGACCATTGCTTGTAAAAGCTCAATAGGAAGAAACAGGAAAAAGCTTACTGTCGAAGAGTTTGGTAACCATTTTCCTTGTACTGTAGCTCTTGCTGCATAAAGACCACCTCTCGCTTTAGTTTGTTAACCTGTAAAAACATGTATAAATTGAAGCAGGACACTGAAAATGTATACTTACACACAATACAGCATGTATAACAAAACTGCTACTACTACTACTACAACTAAAACAACAACACATCCAACTATTAATACTTTTATAGCAGTAGTTGTTATAATTGTGGTTGTAATTGTTAATCAAGCTCCACATCTCTCTCTCGCTCTCTGTATATGTAAGTACATAAAATTTACAAGGAAAGCCACAGATAACACTAACATAACTAAGTGATCAGAAAGGATATTGAGTACATCATACCCTGGACTTTGTTGTAGCAATTTCAGCTTTCAAGATATCTGGGTCATATTTGGAACTAGATGAGGAGCCAGAAACCACTGGAAACAGAATATAAAAAAAAAATTAGTAAAACAAACATATATAGGTTATATACATATGTAATGCTGGGTTTACACGGAGCGATAATTCGCCCGATCGTACGATTAACAATTTCGAAGTACCGAAATTTTTTTATAACGATCAGCGTTTAGATGGAACGATATATCGTACAGAAAATTCATTTTGCGATCGTTTTGCGATCGCTTAAGCCTATCTCGCACTTAGGTAAAATAGGTGAACGACTGTTTACACGGAACAATCTGCAAATTTTTTGCGAACGACAATTTAAGAACATGTTGAAAGATCAAAATGAGCAATTTCTCGCTCGTCGTTTGATCGTTTGTTGCGTTTACACGTACGATTATCGTTCAAATTCGATCATTATCGTGCAAATTCGGTCCCAGCAGTATCTTACACACAAACTAAAACATAACATGTCCTGATCCTGCTCCAACAGCGTCATGGATGGCTGGCTACTGTCTCTGATGGGTGAGATGCAATATAAAATAAAAAAAGCTATCTTGAATATTAAAAAAAAAATTCAAACAAAAAACACCCCCAATACACTTGAGATCAGACTCCAGAGTAGCTTTGATGTCGGTCTAATACTTACAACTTGTCTGAGATCCAAGTTTGTGCTTCCAGACATCATGCAGCTGCCTATACTCCTTCTGGGCTAATTCCAGTCTCTGTTGCTTGACTTGGTAAATCTCCTTCTGAGCCACCAGAGCTTCCTGAGCAAGGACTAAATAGTCCTTTAACATACGCTCCTGTTCTCTTCTCCATTGTACTCTTGGATCTTCTATTTGTGTTGTTTCTGAAATAAAAGAAATTCCCATTTTCAGAAACCAATGGCTTATGGACAGAATATATTACAATACAACCATGACAATGAATGAAGCTGAACAGATGTACAAACATTCTTCGAAATCCTATTTTAATATATATTACATAGTGATAAGGAAGACTGTAGTAGACGTGTATGACTGCCACAGCATGACTGTAAAAATGCAGAGAGAAATCAAGCAAGGTGAGTAAGAGGGGACGGAGTGATAATGGAGCTGGGGATGGAGATCAGTATGGCAGCTAGGAAGCCAATTGTTTGATAAAGGACTCAAAACTGTATAGATGGGCGGTGAGCCGTGATGAAAGGATCTGAATATTTCTGTAGGGGGAATATCATATTCAGTTTACAAAGCCTGAAGTCAGCATTGAAGATTAGGATAATAGAATATAGTATATTGTAATAGATCTATGTAAGCACACCAGTGGAGTTCAGCTCCTGCGGTGACAGAACCAAATCAACCATGGAGTTGTCTCTTAAGCAAAACATGGCTTAAAGGAGAATTCCAGGCAAAGATAAAAATCCAGGGAGGGCGGGGGTGGCTGGAGTATACTTACCCGTCCTGGTGTCCCCACACTGCAGCACCACCCCTCACAGTCACACATACACACAAACACACACACACACACACACGTACCCCCCGTCTCCTGGATATTCTGATCCTGTAACTCACAGCCTGGCTCAGAAATGACAAGACAACAACTTTGCATGCATTCTAAATGCTTTATAGGATTTACATGAGGTCTCACAGAAGGCCACCACAGAATAGTCCAATAGTCGTGGATGTTTTTACCTGTGTGTTTAGGGTGTTGGAGGATCCATGACCTGCGACTGAGATCAAGCTTTCTAACACTTGGCAGCACATTTCTCTCAAGAATGCCTTGATAGTCTTAAGATTTCATTGTACCCTGCATTGATTCAAGACACCCTGTGCCAGATGCAGCAAAGTGGCCCCAATCCATAACCAAGCCTAAGTCCTTTCCTTCATTTTTGTCTCCGAACGTGGAGCAGATGTGACTTGCCAAAAAGCTCTAGTTTTGTCTCATCCTCCCGGAAGCTACAGTCGTCTTCCATTGTGGTGAAGACAGCGATGGATGGTGCGACCTGACACTGATATACCTTGAACTTAGCTTTAATTATCAAAATGCCAAAATGTTTTTATAAATGTGGCTTTTTTTTTTTAATAATTTGTTAAGCAGGTGAAAAATATTACTTTTACAGCAGTAACAAGATACAGTTAAGCAGCCACTTCATTCTTCTCTTACAATGCAACTTAATTTCTACAAAACTCACATCAAGTTTCTCTTAAACCGAATATAACATCTAGATTAGTCTTTTACTGATTATATCCATGTTTCTACATCCCAATACTAGAATACATTCTTTTTTCTAATCTGTTTCTATTTTCAGATTTTTTTTATTTTATTTGTAGTACATTATTACGGGGACTGCCATCTTGCTTAAAGGGGATCTATCAGCAGGTTAGATTAATCTAACCTGCTGATAGCCCCTTATAGTGGTGGGGATGCTGAGGAGGAAGGTATGTGTCTTACCTTCCTCCTCGGCGCCGGTCCCGAACTGTTAGTTGGAGTAATCTTCACTGCACTGTTAGGAGCATTGCCGCGTCATGTGGCCCATCCCTTCTAATGATAATCAATGGAGGGGGCGGGCTGAATGACGTAGCAGTGTTTCCAACAGTGCTCCAGAGTGGACTTTACCCTAACAGCGCGGAACCAGCACCAAGGAGGAAGGTAAGACGCATACCTTCCTCCTTAGCGTCCCAGGCGCAATAGGTGGGTATCAGCAGGTTAGGTCTAACCTGCTGACAGTTCCCCTTTAAGCATTTAGTGAAATGCTTTACAGTAAGCCTCATTAACATTTCCAGACCCTACTCTTTGTGTGGGACACACCATTGACCGTGCTCTGTGGGCTCATTCCACAGGAGAGGGAGGCTGAGTAGTGAGCAGCAGCTATAGTGTGTACCTCTATCATCTATATACTGGTGTCACCTTTCACTGTACTCCTGTCTGTCTTACTAATATACTGGTATCATTTTTCACTGTGCTCCTGTCTGTCTTACTAATATTCTGGTGACACCTTTTATTGTACTCCTGTCTGTCTTGTTAGTCACTGCTGAGAAATGATCAGTACAAAACAGGAACTTTTAGCTTAGTTTTAGGCCTAGTGGCCCAAAAGAAAACATGCAAGATTTTACAATTATTTTATATTATAAATAACATAAAACCTGATTTAAACCATAGGTCATTTTCTGATGACACATTCCCTTTAAAAGGGTAGTGTGGCGCTAAACAATTATTCACTAAATAACACACATTACAAAGTTATACAACTTTGTAATGTATGTTATGTTAGTGAATGGCCCCCTTCCCCATGTTCCCCCCCCCCCACCCACGCTAGACCCTGAAGTGTAGTGCTTTATACTCACCTGATTCATGTCGACCCCCGTCCGCCATCTTAGGACAATGATGTCATCTTTGGGAGGCTGGCCGGACCGCACCAGTCCTCCTTCATGCCAGCCCCCCTTCTGCGGCCCCATCAGCTACTCAGCCGCGATTGGCTGAACCAGTTATGCTCAGCCAATCGCGGCTGAGCAGCTGATGATGCTGCAGAGGGGGGGGGGGGGGGCGGCACGAGGGACGGTCGGAGCAGTTCGGCCGGCCTCCCAAAGATGACATCATTGTCCTAAGATGGCGGATGGGGGTCTACACGAATCAGGTAAGTATAAAGCACTACACTTCCGGGTCTAGCGTGGGTGGGGGGGGGGGGGACATGGGGAAGGGGGCCATACACTAACATAACATACATTACAAAGTTGTATAACTTTGTAATGTATGTTATTTAGTGAATAATTGTTTAGCGCCGCACTACCCCTTTAAGGCCTTGTCCACACAAATAACATTGAAGTCTAAGGAAACAATGGCCGTTCACACAATGCATAGAATAATGGCCGTTGTTCACAGCAGCTGTCAACTTAATGTTCAGGACTTTTATTGGCGGACGTTATTTGGCAAACAACGGACGTTATTTTTAGTCATTCACACATTCATGTCCCTGGAACAACAGCATACCCTTTATATAAAGCTGCCCAGTGAGAAAAGAATCAGCATGGTTGTTCATCTATAGAATGTTACTGCCAGGAAAACACAGAGCTCTGCCGAAAACTACTGAGGTGTCTCTCTTAGAGTTTACATAGGAAGCAGTTAAATGGGAAATTCATCTCTGCTGCGTCTTTATTGTTATTCCATTGTGTGTTACATTGCAAATCATTCTATTGACTATATAATACAGAGTTTAGACACTCCACCTCATCCCACTGAAACAGCGCTGACAGTCGAGATGCAATAAATATTTCATAACGACAACACAAAACAGTATACTGAAATCCAATCTGCATATCTTTTCACTACCCATAAATATTTAGTAAAGTCTGTCATGGCTGACTACAGACTCAGTGGCTGCTAATCCTGCCGTGTAACACTGGGGCCCGGGCACCTCTTTTGTGGAGTTTTATATTCCATTTACAAGGGTTTCCCCCTTAACATTAAAATGGGAAAAACCCTCCCAAAAATTTTACTTTTCATTGTAGATTTTAAATGTATGTCATAAGTAAATCTTGTTGTTGCCTAACTCTGATGCTTTATGTCTATTTTCAACCTTTTATTGACAGGGCCAATTTTTGCTTTAACCCCTTGACAACCAAGGGCGTACCTGTACGCCCTGGGGCGGGTAGGGTAGTTCAGAGGTTGGTCGCACCGCAATTCCGATCCGAACCGCACAGCTCTCAAATGCTATCTGCAGACGGGGACCGCAGGTATTAGCTGAAGTCAGCTAATTAGCTATTTAAATGCAGCTGTCAAAGCTGACATCTGTATTTAAATTCCTCTCTTCCCCCCATAGTGGGTGGATTGCCCCCCCTGCAATGCCATCATGGAGGGACGATTCCTGCTTGTTACCGGGCTGGTGCTCTGCACTGTAATGGTGCTGATCCCGTCTCGGCATTCCATTGCTCTGGGCTCCAGCAGCCCACAAAATTGGATCAGTGATCTCATAGATTTCTGCAGTACATATGTACTACATAGATCTCTATGAGAGATCAGTGTACTTGAATCGGAAGTCCCCCAGGGGGACTTCAAATTACAGCGAAGAAAAAAAAAAATTTCATTAACAAAAAAATCCCCTCCCCTAATAAAAGTTTAAATCACCCCCCTTTTCCCATTTTATAAATAAAAATAAACATATTTGCTATCACTGCGTGCGTAATTGCCCAATTTATTAATTAATGACATTCCTGATAGTTGTAATCGTACTGACTTAAGGGAACATAGATATAGGGCAAACGATGCAAACACAAACCACCCCCCAACACACACACACACAAAAATTTTTAAAAATGGCGATTTTTCTTTTAATTTCACCACGCAAATATTTTTCGGAGCACTATTTTATGGGGAAATGTATTCTGTCATTGCAAAGTACAATTGGTGTCGCCGTAAATGAGGGCTTATGTGGGTCTGTAGGTGGCAGCAGAGAGTCATATTGGAAAGAATACATACCTTCCTCCAGGACATACAGCAGGTGATAAGTACTGGAAGGCTTAATATTTTTTAATAGAAGTAATTTACAAATCTGTATAACTTTCTGACATCAGTTCATTTTAGGCAACGGCAGATTCCATTCACTCCTGTGCACAGACCTCATTACTTACGAGTGTTATGGTCAATGTAGTAAACACCAACTTGAGCGTCATAGGCCTCTTCCCATCCCAGCGGCAATTCATCACCAATACAGTCGGCAAATGTTAATGGTTTAGTATATCTGTAAAAAATAAAATGGCATGGCGTAAATATTTTCATGTAACAAATGCACTGAGAACTATAACCCAATCATCCTACTACCTCCAGAGGATAAATAGTTACAGTGCACAAGTTATATGTTCTCTTTTATTTTATCTTTTTATAGGCATTAACCCAGCAGAGGGACAAAGACAATTGTGTGCAATAGCAGGAGTACACAACCTGCGGACCACTGTGGCATTTTCTGCAGCTCACTGCAGGAGGAATGCACGCTCACAGAGTGATGCAATAGCTGTACTTATGATAAGGCTACATAGTACTGTGTAACACCTGCTGCACACTTTTGGTCACATCTAGCCTTATGCAGCTCTTGCAGTGGAAAGTGGCGGCCATGGAACTGGCAGTAGTGGCAAAGTGGGACAAGTATATATCACTATTATGTCCCTACACAGTGAATGGGACTGGAAGCAGTTGGCTGTGTTCAGTGTGTAGCAGTAACAATGCGTATCTGTAGCTCAGCTCCCCTCCAAGTGAACGTCAGCTGAGCTGCCGTAACAAGTCCGGCCACTAGTCTTCAGTTCACCAAGTAGATTGGGTTGTCGGCACCCCGCCGATCCAAATTTGCTGATTTTTGGTCACAACACATTTCAGAAAAAAATAGAATATAAAAAATTATCAAAAAGTCACATAAACAAAACTAAATAACCCCTTTAACCCATAGCTGCACCAGGACGTTATTGAACGTCCTCGTGCCGCTATGGGAGTTCAGAGGGGGGTCGCGCGGCGACCACCCTCTGAACTGCCGCGATCCCGGGTGCCGCGTGTAGCCCGGGCTCGCGGCTATTAGCGGGCACGGTCCGATCGCCGTGCCCGCTAATTAAGTACTTAGAAGCAGCTGTCAAAGTTGACAGCTGCTTCTAAATACTTGCTAATCTCCATACCTGGTGGTCTAGTGGGGGGATCGCCCCCCTGCGGCGCGATTGCGGGGGGGCGATCCCTGCATCCATCCCGGGCCGGGGTCTGCTCCGTAATGGCGCTGATCCCGGCTCGGCATTCTATTGCTTTTGGCTGCAGCAGCCAAAAGTAATAGAACACCGATCTCATGGATTCATGCAGTATAACTATACTGCATGGATCTCTATGAGAGATCAGAGTACATATACTAGAAGTCCCCCAGGGGGGCTTCTAGTATATGTGTAAAGTAAAAGAAAAATGTATTTTTAATAACACAAAACCCCCTCCCCTAATAAAAGTCTGAATCACCCCCCTTTCCCCATTTTATAAATAAAAATTAATTAATTAATAAACAAACATGTTTGCTATCGCCGCGTACGTAATCGCCCAAACTATTAATTAATCACATTCCTGATCTCACACGGTAAACGGCGTCAGCGCAAAAAAATCCCAAAGTGCAAAATTGCGCAATTTCTGTCGCATCAAATCCAGAATAATTGTAATAAAAAGCGATCAAAAAGTCATATATGCGCAATCAAGGTACCGATAGAAAGATCACATCATGGCGCAAAAAATGACACCTCACACAGACCCATAGACCAAAGGATAAAAGCGCTATAAGCCTGGGAATGGAGCCATTTTAAGTGACGTATATTTGTTAACAACGGTTTGAATTTTTTACAGGCCATCAGATACAATATAAGTTATACATGTTACATATCGTTTTAATCGTAACAACTTGAGGAACATGCATAACAAGTCAGTTTTACCCCAGGGTGAATGGCGTAAAAACACATTTCCCCCAAATAAAAGAAATGCGTTTTTTTTTTCAATTTCACCACACTTTGAATTTTTTTCTGGTTTCCCGGCACATTTTAGGCAAAAATTACATCTGCCATAGCAAAGTACAATTAGTTGCGCAAAAAATAAGGGCTCACTTGGGTCTCTAGGTGGAAAAATGCAGGCGCTATGGCCTTATATACACGAGGAGGGAAAAACGAAAACGCAAAAATGAAAACTGGCTGTGTCCCCTAAGGGTTAAACATACCCTATCAAATACTATTGTTTATAACTGTGGTAATATATTAAGAATGTGGACAGACAACTCTTCCCTGCCAGTTTACTTAGCCTAAACTTTGTGTAAACTTACAATCTGGCATTGTCTGTGTATTGATCTGTCACTTGGCACAAGCGTCCCAACAAAAATACACACCATCCCTAAAATACGGACTGAATGGAACTATCAAACCTGACTGAATTAAGAAAGCAGGCCACGGCTTTAACATCTCACCATGCCTGCACCACTACAGTGGTACCTTGGTTTAAGAGTAACTTGCTTTAAGAGCGTTTTGGTTTAAGAGCTCACGTTTTTTTCAAAATTGTGACCACTGTATTAGGATTCATGGCGCAGGAGGGCGGATAGAGCAGAACCCAGCAATGTAAGCCATGTCAATCAATCTCGCCAAGGACATATAGCAGCAAAGGCCCTGCCTCCATGACGCTCTTTATTTTTACAGGAATAAAGGCATGCACACAGCTTCAGCAGGTGCCAGTTCAGTGTGCACATTTAGGCTAATAGATTTGCTTTAACACAGGGAAAATGGTGATGCTAATATACTTTCCTAGAAAAAAGGTGGCCTTATTCTTCATAGCAACCACATTCTAGGCTCCCAGAGCTGTAAGATTATGGGACCTGAACACTGGTTGCTATACAAGTAAGGCTAATAGTAACGCATAAATTACATTACATTATTTTCAGAATAACTCTAAAGTGAAAGGTCGGGATAGAGAGAGGAGAGAGAAAAGAGAGCCTAGTGCAGCATTGACAAGAGGTTGGCAAATGACAGCAGAGGTCTTTATTGTATTAAAGTTATTAAAACAGCAGAAGCATTAATACTTCATGTAGAAACTTCAACCTGGCTGCCACAAGAGAACCAACAACTAACAGCAAAAAGAACACGCAGGGGGACCTCACAGATAACCCCTTTACAGTCACTCATAGAAAAAACTCAGAAACATAGAAGATTGTCTGTAGAAAAAGAACTTTTATTATTTCCTTATTTTAGGATAAATAATAAATATTGTCACCAGAACAGCTCCCGGAATTGATTTTGTTTGGAGTTTGGAGACTTAGCTATCATTGTAGTAATGTATGATGTCTGTGTGATGCCATACAACAGCATTCTCTGACAGGATTTCTTAGACTAGTGTCTGTCATTTGATCAGTGGAGTTAGATCCTGAAGTCATCAGTTACTCATTTCTATCTGTTCCCCATGTCTTGCTAATATAATTACACAAAAAGCAGCAGGTCAGAGAGTATGAGTGCAGGATCAGACTGCAACAGGTTTTGTTTGTTGTCTGTTACCATGACAACACACGTCCATATAAGAGCTGTGTAAAGTATAAACATAACACTATGATATTTTAAATCAAGACGATTACAAAAGTTGCTTTATTTTATAAATTCTCTTCAATATATCCTGTATACACTTTTTTAATTCAATTAATGAAATCAACATATGTCTGTTATCTACATCCCTTTTTTTTTTTTTTTTGTGCCCTGCTGAATATCACACCCTACTTAAAAGGATTATGCAGCCCTATGTATACACGCCAAATCTGCTGCTCTTATCTTGCATGTGAGCCTGTCTTGCTGCATATTTTCATATGTAAGATTTTTTAATGCTCGTATAGGCTGTGTTAACACATAGTATTTCCGTCAGTCTTTTTTTTTTTTTTTAACCAAAATCTGGAGTGGAACTGACGGGGCAAAAATATAATGAAACATTTTTCACGGTTTCTGTGTTTTTCACCCACTTCTGGTTTTGGTTAAAAAAAGACTGACGTAAATACTGTGTGTGAACGTAGCCATAATGTGTATATTACCATTGTCTGTATTTAATTTAAAAAAAAAAAAAAATATGGTACTCTTATGGTAGCCAGAGGAGGTCAACAAGTTACACAATATGTAACAGGGAGGTGAAGCAGCTAGCATTGCAGCCTTCCATTACTGGAACTGTGAAGTGACATATAACATAGGCAACATCAGCACAGAATCTAAGCACCTCTAGGCTCTTAAATCATTACATGGCACACAGATGTATAAAAAAAAAGTTTAGATCTGTTGAGGTATACGGACTGCTAGATATACCTGGGAAAAGCATGTGACTGTACACTTCGCTCTCCAGACTGCTGCTCAATTTGATTTGTTGCAGGTTACAGGCTCCTGCTACAAGTTGAATTCAGTGGCAATCTATGGAGTGAAGCCAAACTCCCAACTATGTTTAGTGATCGGTGGGTGAATCAGCACAAAGAACCCAACCAAACAAGATATCTGACATATCAGTGTGACACATTTTTTTCTAAGTGACAATAACTCTAAATGGTGTTGACACAGACAGATTTTCCAATGCAATTATTGAAGCCAAAGCCAGGAACAGACTATAAATGTAGAACCGATAATAAAGAAAAGACTGAGATTTCTCCTCTTTTCACATCCATTCCTGGCTTTGTTTTGACCAATTGCAACCAAAAATATTTACCTGTGAACACACCATAAGTTTTCTGCTACACAACCAGCAACACTCTAGTGATCAAATGGATATAAAAAAATAAAAATAAAATAAAATACATTGTTAGGCTATGTTCACACTACATAATAATGTGCCGTAAGCTTATGTAGTGGAATGGAATCCCGACTGGAGTGTATACACATGGTATACACTCCGGCCGGGATCCCTAGCGGCGCTGCGAGAAACTGACATGCCAGTTTTCTGCAGAAAACCCTGTCAGTGCTGCACGCTCCATTGTGAGCAGTGGGGAACTCTGATGCGGGCACGCACAGATGTACCTGCATCAGAATTCAACGGCGGTAAAGATCATCTGGCCGGTACTGCAGTACCAGCCGGGATGATCTTTTCTGACACCAGCCGTTCCGTGACCCGGCTGGGTCACAGAATGGCCGGTGTCTTACTACATCTGAACATATCCTTGTATAGCCTAAGCCTACAGTCAAGTTTTTCAGGATTGTTTATTACGTCTGCAATTTATAGTCTGCTATCTGCAAAAATGCATCCGTATTCGTCATTTTTTGCGGAACCTAAAAGTAAAATGGAATGATCAAAATGATGACACTAGCTAGAATTACGGATTACATAGACTTCCATTGGTGTGTCTGTGCCGCGATTGCGCTCCACACTAGCGCATGCCAATAATTTTTTCTACACGGATTACAGACTTGTAAAACTATGGACAGTGTGAACAGCCCAATAGAATTTAATGGGCCCGAAATTTGTCCAGAATTGCGCATCTGTCAATGTAGCCTAAATCTATTGCATGAAACACATTGGAGCCATATACAAAAAATGGAGATTAATGTATTTCATTCTGATATCAACATCTTATTTTAGAAGCAGGTAGACCAGTGTACATACCTTTACAGGCTACTCCCAGTCAGGTAGGCAGCTTTAGACGGTATCATTAACATTTTTTACATAACACATGTAATTACCATCAGTAGCTGTATCGATCTCATGGAGTAACCCTTTAGGAAATAATTACCTCTGCACTGCCACGTGTTTTCTTACACCAGTCCTTGAACAACCTTTGTTACTATATTACAATTAATACTTTGTTATGATTTTACTTACTAGCTTTTGTACGTTTCATATTGTACTATAAGTCAGTGATCAAGCTGTGTGAGCAACTAAATGTAGCGCATAGATTTAACCAACACATTCAGTGGAGCACAACGACTCCTATCCGGGTTGCTTTGTTCCACCGCTGTAATAAACATTGGGTTACACATAGTACAGTGGATGGAGGAGTGTTCACACAATGTAAACAGCAGAACATCTTGTGTAGAAGAGACCTACACCCAGTATTTTAGGCTTGACTGCTTTTTAATCATGTGTTGTTTCCTATGTCACATCTCATTCTTGCTCCCTCCTTCAGTAACAGACTTCTGTATTCTTGGAGAATACCTGAACCCTGAGTCATTGGGACTTCGATCAGATCATCATTTGCCACATAACTAAGATACTGAATCATGTTTTATTTCAGTCCAGGCCGGGCCGCATATTTAGCACATCTTACATATATACCTGGAAAATCTGACAAATATGCCACATACATGGTAAAGACGAATGCAGTTGTATGCCATACAGGAGTATGTCACCCATTGGCTTCTATTGTAAAAAAATAAATAAATGTATATATATATATATATATATATATATATATATATATATATATATATATACACACATATACACATACATCATATACATATCATATGCCCACCAATAGCACCGGCAAATAATCCCAGAATGGTAGTTCGCCAACCACATCCAGCTAAGCTCACTACATTCAACTGTTTCTGTTACTCCCATAGAAGTGAATGGAACATACAGAAACAGCATAGCACAGCTATCTCTCCATTTTCTGTGACTTTCTTTGGCTATAACAGTAATCCCTCAACTTACAATGGCTATTTTTCAACATACAATGGTCCTTTCTGGACCATCGTAACTTGAGACCAGACTCAACATACAATGCTACAGACAATCGGGATCTGCAGCACATGTAAATAACTAGATGATCGACCAATGAAACTGTCCATTTTACCAGAAAAACCCCAGTATAAGTGATTCTTTGAGTATAGTGTGATACTACATGTCCTGTGCTGCCCTTTACCTGGGCCAGTTTTTCATAGAATTGTGGTCTCAACATACAATGGTTTCAACATACAATGGTCGTCCTGGAACCACTTAATATCGTATGATGAGGGATGACTTCATCTTTGATCCTGGCCACCATGGCAGCCAACTGGGGACTCACTTTACACCATGTGTGATAACTTTCCCATTGCGTATATATGTTGCAGGGAAATCATACAAATCCCGGGATCAAATCCCAGGAAATGATGAAATGACCATGCCCTTACATCATTGCCCTGAAGAAAGTCAGGGATTTGATCAAATCCCCTTTCAGGGAAATGATGAAATGAATAAGTTGCTGAAGCATTGCTTACCCTATTGGGCCAATCTTCTGTAGCGTTACACGTCAGAAGGGGAAGCAGCTGTCGTGACATTAAAGCACATTGCGTGTTTGTGGAACAGAATCTGCCAGAGCCCATTCGTGTGACGTTTGTAAAACAAAATCCGGCGTATGCAATATATATGTGGCAGTACCCTAGGGGAAGAAGGATACAGGTGGAAAATTCTGTGCTATTTATGCCGAAAGGCAGAGAGCGTTAAGGATTGAAGGGAAAATGCCGCAAAACACCTGAAAAAATCGGATGAAAAAAAAATGAAAGAAGTTTCTTTGAAGAAATTTAAAGACGTGTCAGTGGATTCCACAGTTTTGGTGTATGTACCTAAGGTTGATAGAGGCCCATTAGATGGAAGTACCATTGTGGGGATCGGACTAGATGAAATTACCATTGTGGGGATCGCATAAGATGTATAAAAATAAAAATCTAACAAATCTGTACCTCGGTCAGAATTATAAAAGATTGTCTACCTAGAAACGCCCTTCAAGTAACTACTACAACATTTACCGAAACAGTTCCCCAGACTGACCTAAGTCTGCATGAGATTGCAGGAAAATTCTCCTGATTTGGAGGTCAGGGATTTAAATTTTTTTTCCTGTGAACAGTCCAAAATGCAATGTAACAAAAAAAAATAAAAAAAAAATGTGCCTGTAAAAAAAAAAAAGTAAGGTACTCTGCAACTTGAGATGCCACAAATCCACAACCTGTTTTAATTGAGTCGGGCGACTCCTGACTCTTTCATTTCATCATTTCCCTAAAAAGGGTCAGGGATTTGATAAAATGAAATCCCCAGATATATGCAATGAAAGCATGCGGCCACAGAACAGGGTCTACAGTGTCATTTTTGCCCATTGCATAACAATGACTGACTTGCTTGGCAAAGAAGGCAGGTGACTGGATACAATACGGCATGCCACCGTCATTATTTAGACAACATCAATGAAGAAATTTTAAGCAGGTTTGCAATTTGTTAGATTTGCAAAAAACCCTGTGCTTCCTACAATTGGCTTCCCCTGAAACTGACCATAGGATGTGTATATAGAGATTAAATTGAAACTGATGGTAATTTTTAGTGTTTTATTGGCATCCCTTAGGTATGTATAGGCTGAGTGTAGGGATTTTTGCACTCTTTCTGCATACAATTGGAAATCGGTTATTGGCTCTGTTACAAAGTGCTGGTATGGGATGCAGGCAGCAGATGCATACGTCATACTTCACTTGTTTTTCATTGTTACATTCCATCTATACAGAACCCAGTCAGGTTTTGAAACGTTTCAATCTTAAAAGGGAACAAATCAGCATGATTGTGCTAATATGGTACCTTGCTGCACAGTATAGCTCTACTGTGCATCTCCCCAGTACTACAAGCCGCGGCTGCAGCGGTACATTTACATAGGAGAAAAGGTTGTTTTATTATGATGCGCAAAGATGGGAGAGAGACGGCAACTAGTCATCTGGGAGGGAAGCCACCTATGACTAGTCACGGCTCTCTGCCTGTCAGTACAAGTGCGGGGATGATTGACAGACAGAGACCCAGTTAGCTGGTAGCTTTAAGTAGCTGCACAGCAGAGCTATACTGTGCAGCAAAAAACCATATTAGCACAATCCTGCTGACTGGTTCACTTTAAAGGAAATATATCAGCTCTAGATCATGCTAGAACTTAACTGCCAAGGAGGATGTGCTGAGCTGCAGCATGCATGCCTCCTCCCTCCCCCACAACTCCCTGTGCTGGAAGATAAGCCCTGCACAACAATAATGCAGGGCAGACAGAGGTGGTGGAGGGAGCAAGCATGCATACTGCAACTCAGCACAGCCTCCTTGGAACTTGAGCTCTGATTTTGATCTAGAAATGTTACAATCCTGTTAAAGGGAATGTGTCTTCAGAAAATGACCTATTGTTTTAAGTTTTTATGTAAATCATTTTTTAAGAATGTTTGGTGATTTTTTTCTCTCCAATTTTCCATTTTATGGTCTATATTTCAAAATCATTCTGAAATCCTGCAGTCTGAAATCCTGAATTGGTTCTAAGTATAGGCCTAACTAGGCTTTTGGTGCCACCAGAGCTTTCATTTCGTCTGCTGTGGTGCATGTCAGTCTATGTGAAGTGGTGGTTGTGTTGGAGGACAAATACTAGAGAGGCAGGACTAGGAGAATGGTGCTGATCTGGAAAAACAAGTGCAAAGCATCAGTCATGAGCAGTGTCCTTCTGTCTCCTCCTAAGGAAAAAAGAAATTCCAAGAATTTAGCCTATTCTCATGTTTACATTTTTATCCTTTACATTTCTAGGAAACCAGTGCAACCTGTTGGATTCCTCTGAGCCAATAAAGCACGGCCTTGTTATTATGTACACTGCCTGCCTAAGCTGCGAGCACTTTCCCTATGAGATAAGGGAAGCAATGATTGCTTAGTTAACACAGCACATTAAGCATTGGAAAACAGCCTTAATAATGTGCCAGGAAACTGGAAAAGTCAATTTATAACATCCAAAGTACACCATTCAGCTTGTTTCCTTTATAAACTACTGTACTATACTGTAATCACTCTTCCAATATGCTTTGTTTTATCTATGTTGTATGTGAATCTGGTATTGAGTGACCCGACCAACCACAACAAGTGTCCCTTGTTCTGACAGATCCAGATGCATCAGTTTGCATACATTTTTAGGCTAGGTTCACATACAGTCTTTTTTGTCCCTTTAATGGCCATCTTAAACCAAAATAACGTACAAATAGAACCGTTCTTGAAATGACGTCCATTATTTGGCCACAAAATGAAGACCGTCCTTAAAGATGGCCATCAAACGGAAAAAAAAGACAGTATGTGAACATTGCCTTGAACTGATTTTTTTTTTTTATTATTTTCCTTTTTTTTTGTATGCATTACAATTAGAGATGAGCAAGTTAAAATAATTGGAAAGTTTTATTAAGAAAAAAAGAAAGTATGACAAAGAGGAGTTAAGTTAATGGATCAGATTGATTAATTAATGCAAAAATATGGATGTGAACAGGCTGTCAACATTTCCATGCTAACCTGGCATCAACAGGACCAAATACATGGCAGATAACCAGAGCAGCATACAGGGTCCTCCTCACTCTTGAAGATACAAAGCTTGAGTGATTTACAATTTCCAGCCACCTAAGGGTGCTTTTACACACACAGATATCTGTGCAGAAATCAATAGTCCAGGCGATTTTAAGAAACTTTGTAATTGGGTTTATTAGCCAAATCTGCCATTATCTGCATGTAAAAAGCCTTTTTCCAGGTCCCCCCCCCTCCTCTTTTACATTCACTGCAAAAAATCAGGAAATTGTGACTTGTTGCATCAGACGTACCCAGTCTGTTCTAGGAGAGGGGGGGGGGGGGGGGAGGAAGGAGGGAGTTAGCCGGCAGCAGAAAGCAGATAACAGAGGATTACAGGCACAGAGCTGGGTGACAGCTGTAATCAGAGGTCAGAGAGGTCAGTGGTGACAGTCAGAGGAGATAGAGGGTGAGGTATTTGTAGATTAACTTTTTGTTGTCCTGTTTCGGTCTTTCAGTTAGCTCTCTCCATAGAAGAACAATGGAGACAGGGGGAGAGCTTCAAACTGCTTTTTCATGATAAAAATGCATTTTTCGGCTAATAAACCTAATTACAAAGTTTCTTAAAAATCGCCTGGACTATTGATTACTGCAAAAAAAAAATTTCACGACAATGACACTTTAAGCCAAAGCCAGGAACAGACTATAAACAGAGAACAGGTCATAAAGGAAAGCCTGAGATCTATCTTCTTTTCAAATACATTCCTGGCTTTGGCTTGTGTGTGAAGTGACCCTAATTCTCACATACCATACACAACTATGCTATCTTATTATCTCATTAGCAGAGCGGTCATTGTCTTGCAAGTGCTCATCACTGCTAGTATTGCAGTGGTGGGGGATCAGGTAGAGGAGTAGAAATAATTTATCCTGTTTTAAACCAGAAAAATCCCTTTATCTAGTCGGCCTCAATGAATAGTTGATTTAGCAAGCGTCCCAAATATCAGAAACACTGATTTGTCAGTAGTATTAGAGTTCCCTATATGTTTCAAAATACAGCTAGCTTTCAAGGAGAAGTCCAGTGATTTCCAGGCGAAGGGGGGAAACTGATTACAAGTAGGAACTTACCTTTCTTTGTGCCCGCGGTCAGCAGCGGGACCGTTCGCTGGAAGGCATTTTACCGCAAGTTGTGATGACATCACTACTCGGGTGAAAATGGCTGCCCCGCCTGATGCACCGGTCACTCAGCCAATCAGTGACTGGAGTGCCGTCCTGCCCCAGTCACTGACTGGCTGAGCGGCCAGTCCATCAGCAGGGTGGTGACGTGGACACGCTGGAGATCTCAGAGCCCTTCGGGGTTCCCACGGCTGGTCCCGGCGCTCACCGCAAGAAGCAAATTCCTACTTGTATTCAGTTTCCCCCCTTCCCCAGCTGGCTGCCGGCTTTAAGAAATTGCCGGACGTCTCCTTTAAGATAAGACTGAGAGGCGACCTGGCCTGACTTCTCTATAATGATATGAATATTACAGAGTCACACATATACAGTATAACCACTTACAATTATCAAAAGAGAATCTGTTACTAGGTTCATGTTGTCCTATCTGAGGGCAGTACAAACTAGTGACAGATTAATGTATCACTTACATTGTTCTGTGCAGCCATTGTGAAGATACGCTCACGTGTTTCATACATCTGGGCCCAGCACCACTCCCTCCACCAGATAGTCCGCATAAGTATTAAAGCGTAGCTGTCATGTTATTTTTATTGCAGAAATCAGTAGTATAAGCGATTTTAAGAAACTCTGTAATAGGTTTCATCAGCCAAAAAAGCCTCCTTCTGTACTCAAGAAGCAATCTCCCAGCCTCCCCCCCCCCCCCGACTTCTTATCTGTGCATTATCAGGCAAACACGTCTTCATTACAGAGAAGCCAGTGAAGACGGGCTCTGCTCTCTCCATTGTAAGCCTATGAAGGGGGGAGGGGCTGAGGGAGATGAGGGAGCAGGAAGAGGTGACATGAAGGTCAGCTGTTTGTAGACTCTCTGGGCACCTAAAATGCTAAATTCAGGTGTCAGAAAGGTCAGTGCTTATCTATGAACTTACTGAGAGAAGATTGCAGGGTGTTGTGCTGTGCAGAAATCCTCCGTGCTCAGTCACTCCTCACAGCCCCTCCCCTCTCCATAGCCACATAATGGAGACAGAAATCCTGCTTCATTTGATGTGAGGGGGGAGGCTGGGAGATTGCTTTTTCAGTCCAGAAGGAAACTCTTTTAGTACATAAAACCTATTACAGAGTTTCTTAAAATCGCTTGTACTGTTGATATTTAATGTTTTCAGAAAAATGACCTTGAAATGACAGTTACGCTTTAAGGACCACCAAGCATATGAAAATAAAGGGACAGACCACTTTCCTATCCTTGATATCATTAATGATACTCAGGCTGCACAGAACAATGTAAGTGATAGCAGTCTGATCAGCGTCTCTGTCACTAGTTTATGCTACCCTCAGATAGGACATACACTTAGTGACAGAGTCTATAAACCTTACTAAACCTTTGCTCAGCAGTTCTCATGTTGGAATACATTCTCTCATGCTCTGCATTGCCATGTGTTACATTATTCTTGATATGTATCCTTTAACAAATTTTAGGCAGAATAATTTAAAGGTGATCATGGGAAAGATGATGCTAGGATTATTTAGGTAAAAAAAAAAAAAGATGGCTGAGTGGTCACCTTATAACTATGCATATAAAAATATATATATCAAAAGTCAATATTAGGGTGCCTTCACACGTACCGACTCGCAGCGTTAACGCTGCGAGTCGGCTAGATCCTGGCAGATCACTGTCATTACATACACGCAGCGGTCTGAACGACCGCTGCGTGTATGTAAATCTGCCGGCCGCTTAACCCCTTCTGATGCCGCCCGCCTCCCGCTCCGCTCTGTATACATACCTCCTCGCTCCATGGGGTCCCGGCGTCCTGCTCTCCCGCCCGGCCAATCAGTGTTTTGCCCTGCCGCAGCCACTGATTGGCCGGGCGGGAGAGCAGGACGCCGGGACCCCGTGGAGCGAGGAGGTATGTATACAGAGCGGAGTGGGAGGCATCAGAAGGGGTTAAGCGGCTGGCAGATTTACATACACGCAACGGTCGTTCAGACAGTGATCTGCCAGGACCTAACAGACTCGCAGCGAGATTTACGCTGCGAGTCTGTACGTGTGAAGCTACCCTTAGAGATTAGCGAATCTACAGTCTTAACGAAGCGAATTGCTTTCTTATGTTCAGCTAACGGCTGGTCAGTCAGCTGCCTCTGAGCTCCGCTCCACTCCGGGTGCCTGGAAAAGCTGGATGCAGTCCTGGGAAACTTCTCATCCAGCTTTTCCAGGCAGTTCAAAGGCAGCTGGCTGACAAGGCAATGGTCGAGCGTAACAAGGCGCTTCACTTTGTTAATACCGTAGACTCGCTCATGTTAAGTCAATACAAAGACCTCTCTCATAATTATTTATACAGATGTAGTACACACCACCATGATTGTGGTGAGGTGATATGGTGTTTAAATAGGGTGCTGGTGCGCTGAGTTTCTTTGACGGCAACTGTGAGGTCAGAGACCATTCACACTGCTATACATACATTGTGGTGCTGCAACAATAGCGTTGCACCACAGACACAATGCCGCACAACGCCAATCAATTTGGCATCCACTACATCTGTACCTAGGACTGTAACTATAACATGTAACTTTACATCTAAAAAAAAAAAAAAAAAGGTTTCTACACCAACATAGGGATTCTTTACTGTAAGAGCAATGAAACTGTGAGAATCTCTGCCAGAGGAAGTTGTCATGGTACACTCACAACAAGAGTTCAAAAGTGTCCTGAATGCATTTCTGGATAATATGCCAAGCTATAACAATCACCAGTATATCAGTACTATTCTACAATACTGATGAAACGCGCTGGAGCTGGAGGTAAGAGGGTATACCACTTGAATTTTTGTTCCATCCGCTTCTGTAGTCTGAGCAGAGTGCCTCTGATTGGTCACAGCAGTACCCCCTCTCATCCAGTGATAACAATTGTGACATTCATTCTCCCCTTATGTCATCCTATCAGGCCCCCCATTTCTAGATTATCTCCACCTCCAGGGGTCGTCTCAGGAGAATAACCTCTAAAACAGGTGGAAGGGAAGGTACTCTATCCAAGATCATCGAATGTGGGCAAAGAGGAGGAAGTGGATTGCCGGGGACGACCTCTTTAAACTCAATTGGCTTTTACAATAAACCAGTTATTAGCCCTCCCTAAAGTTACCTCAGCTCACCTACATCCTTAGTGGTCACACACTCACTCCACAAAAAGTCACATCAGTGCCACTAACTTTGCCCCTGCCACAGAATATTCAGAATTCTACTGCTCCTTACTCCTAAAAATTCTTCCATGGCTTGTACCGGGTATATTATGAACTTTAGACACATTTTAGACACTTTTTCACCAGATCCAACAACATGGGCATGGCCTGGACATGGGCTTGAGGAAACAGATATGTCTTATATGCACCAAGGTTTTAGGACACAATTCTCATTTGAAACCAACTTATTTTTAATCTAAAGACTAGACAGCCTTCAGATACACCAGATGTATCTATCAGCACAATATACTTTAATAAATTTGTTGCATTTAGAGACTTTTCGTCTAGGTCGGTATTGTCTTAGGCTAGGTGTCCGGGCCTGGTTAGATCCTCTATTAGCTGAGTGCCACAAAACTGAACCGAATGGTGTATTCAAGAACGTACACTAACTGATGCAGACGGATACCAGAGATATCACACTGACTGCAATCGGGTGCGTTGGGTTTCCATCTGTTGTCCCTTTATTTTAAACGATTAAAGCAGGCAAAAAAACGTCTGATTGACGGATTTTATTGTTTGCCCAGATCCTGCAAAAATTTTTTTAAATTGTTGTACTTTGTTATAAATAAATCAGACTCCTTGTACTTCTGAAAACAGTATAGGGTAGGCGAAAGCCTGAATAAAAGGAGAAGGAGAAGCCGTGCTGATGCCCTTCCGCTCATTACTGCGCTGTCCAGCTACAATTACCTAATGTAATTTGAGGTATATAAAAATACTTTGATTATATGTATATTTCTTTTACAAAATGTCTTAATTGATAAAGGAGAGAGAATAAAAATAATTAAAAAGCTATAAGTAATAATCCTAATAATACAATTATGCTGGTGATGGTGATGATGATGATAACAGCAGCAGCACACACAATGCAGTCTACATGATCATTCTCACACCCAGGCATGGGATTAATACTCCTGTGTAGACAGTAAACATCCATAAAGGTGTTGTCTTCTGGTATGACTTATGCAATAAAAGTAGATAGCAGTGATGGGAAACTGAACAAAAATGCAGTGTCTCAGAGTTTCTGTTTTGTTACTTTGCAGACTGGCCGAGCAGTGTGAGACCCAGGGAAGTATTGTTTTTCTCTCCTTACGTTCAACAATGCTTTCCATTGATGTGACATGAATACTGCATTCTCATTTTATTGAGGCTTCAAAACACAAGAACCTAAGCAGAAGCGCCCCTTTAAGAGGATTTCAGTGAAATGGTAGGACGTGTGAAACGCTGATACTTTTCTCTTACACACATTATCGGAGTCACTATCGTCACCATCAGTCACTGAGTCATTGTCAAGCCATACACAGGCTGGGAAGCCTGCATGAGCTCATAGTAACGGCTCTAAGAGGTCTCCCAGCAACCTCTCTGGCAGGTCCTGACACACTCTCTGTAATGAAATGCCTGAGCCCTAATGAAGCATGAATAGGAGCAGAATTAAATGGCAGCTTCCAGGACAGATTCTGTACAGCGACAAGCCATTCATTCAACGCAACAAGACCTATCCGCACCCAAGCCTTCTAACCATGCTTATTAGACTTGTGTTTGCCTATGGACTAGTTCTTCTTCACCATTGTAAAGATCACTGATTCATAGAAATTGTTTAAAGAAAAGTTTTAGAAACTTATCTTCATAGGTTCACATAAAGTTTTTTGTGAAGTTGTAAATACTCTCCAACTAGCATATAGGTATCTGTATGTGTAGAGGAAGCCAAATCGGTTGATATTATATTACCTCAATAATATATGGGAAGAGTTTTCACATGTTTGAGCTCATTCTGAGCCCCAGTACAGCTAATCCCAAGCTTTAGACACTGATCCATTTTAGTCTCGGCTTACTTATAGTATAGCTGAATGCAGTCACAGCACTCCTGTTTCTATAGCAAGCTACATATAATGGTATCCTATATACAATTTGTGATTTAGGCATAGTAACTCTATACTCCTACATTTATCATGGTTAGCTAGTTCTTGTAGCCTGAAGCATGATCCATTGAACTGGTGATAAATAGTGTTCAGCAGATCTATCAAAATGTTCAGGTTCGGCAACGTTATCCAAAACTGAACACTTGGCGTTTGATTCGCTGTACCTGCAGAGGTTGGATGCTGCTCTAGGGCTGCCAGAAATACATGGATAAAACCTATGGCTGTATCCATGTTTTCCATGACCCCTTAGGGATGCATCTAACTTCTGCAGCAGTAGAGAATCAAACACCGAGCGTTCGGGTTGGGATAACCCAACTTGCAGAACCTGAACATTTTGATAGATCTGCTTAACACTAGTGATAAATGTTAGCTCGGTCAGACTCCAATTGTGCTCATCATAAGTGTATGGCCAGCTTACACCAATAAAAAGGTGACACTTTATTGGATTTTACCTGAAAAGAACGTGTCAAACTGTAGGCAAAGAGGGAAGCAATATCTGATTGGTCAAGGTCTGGGTGTTCAGACCCAGATTAATCTTTAGTGTGACGAGTTGGAGATAAAGGGGCCTCCCAGCGAGGAGCCATAAGGTGGGTCTCTGCGACCACGACAGGGTTAGTGGGGTTTTGTTAGTTTGAAGTCCGAGCGTAATGGTGGCAGTTGTTTGGTTACAACTAATATGGCCCCTGATAGAGGGTGGGGGAGGGGGGAACAGGTATGGCCTTTGTGTAGAGACAAAGGGGTCATTAGTATGCGGAGGGAATACCTGGGGGAGGTAGTGAGCTGAGCTAGGTGGTAAAGGGGGTGGGGTTGTAGAGTATAAAAGGACAGGGAGCCAGACCAGGGACACAGCACTTTTTCAAGATCCCACCCTCTCACCCTTGTTATATATTGGATTTATTGTATTCATCTGAATGTTTGGTTGTACTGACTGTGCTATTGTGAGGCGGAAATCAAGATCCTTTCAGCCCAGGTTTGCACTTTAGGTTAGGGGTCTCATTGACAGGGACAGATCTCCTATACGGGAGTGCTACTGCCAATGGGGGAGGGCAGGTCTGGTCCGGGCTACCCTCAGTAAATGGTCGCTCTTAGTTTCCTGGCTGAAAGGGCGCTATTTGTGTCGTGCCTCCCCGTTTATGTTTACAATGTTAAATAAAGTGCAGTGTATGCTGCAATTTCCACCAAACGTGTTTATTGTGTTTTTGGGGGGTATGGGTCTATGGGAGTGGGGTTAGCAGGTTCACCCCTTTTGAATGAGACAAAAGCATGTTCTACTCCCAGCTCTGTGCATGTAACCAAGACAGGCTCCTAATGTATCGTAAGTCTATGGAACTTCTTGTTCTAGTGATCTAACACCTAGACCCTGGCCAATCAATACTTTTCACATGTTCCTACGACAAATAGAATTAGAGAAGTTCAATATTATACAAAACAGTGAAGAAATCTTTAGGGCTTTCTTGTATTCCCCAGTACAAGTGAGCGACATTTTTTGCAACAGGAACGGTTTACTGAAGTCCAAGAGTCCTAGGAAATCACCAAATGGAAGCCTTGTAAAGCTGAATGATCACTGGTAGAAAGGTCATACAGCAAGGTACAATTAAGAGCCAAGTAAATCCACCCTGAAACATTTACCTAAAGAAAGTGTCAAAGTCTTGGCTTCACAGCTACTTAAAGGGGTTATACAAGGCTACAAAAACATGGCCACTTTCCCCCTACTTTTGTCTCCAGTTTGGGTGGGGTTTTGAAACTCAGTTCCATTGAAGTAAATGGAGCTTAATAGCAAACCACAAGTGAACGGGCAGTCATTTTGATTTCAATTATTTTACTGCTGAAATGTTAAAGTGGACCTGCTGGGGCTCAAATAGGTCTATGGCTAAATAGGGCTAGTCACTAAGATTCTGGGAATATATTTTTTTACTTCATAGTCCTTTATAGATATAAGCCTTTTTGTTAATATGAACATGAGGCTCAAAAGCCCAGGAGGCGTTCCTCAGCATAGCAAGAGCCCAGGCAGGTCTAGCCCATGTCCTCTTTTATTAGTTCTTGTGTCTGTCAGTCAAATGGGGTAAAAGGATGTAAGAGACACAAAGGTGTTGAATAAAGTGAGATAAGCTGGACCTGCCTGCACCTTAACCAGGGCCGGATTAAAGAGTGGGCACAAGGGGCACGTGCCCCGGGGCCCCCACCACAAAGGGGCCCCCACCAACCCGAACCCGGGTTCAGTTTGTTCCTTTTTTTTTCTTCAACCCCCCTCTGCCGCCCCCCACCGGTAATGTCTGCGCCCGGGGGGGGGGGGGGGGGGGTTGGGCGGGTTAGCGGTGTCACCTTCGGGGCCAGGTGAGCTTCCAGCAGACAGGCTGTTGCACACAGGCACGGAAGCTCACCGCAGCAGCCCGCAGTGCCCGGACTTCCTGTTCGGCAGCGGCGCACAGTGACGTCATCGCGCCGAGCAGGAAGTTCGGCCACCGCGGGCTGCTGCGATGAGCTTCCGTGCCTGTGTGTAACAGGCTGTCTGCTGGAAGCTCACCTGGCCGGCAAGTAAACAGGGGTGGGGGGATCCGGAGCCTGACCAGCCTGCCCCTCCAACCCCTCGGCTGATCCCCCTGTCCCCCAGCTTCTCTTCCTGCTCCCCCAGCTTCTCTCCCTGCCAGCCAGCCTGCCCCTCTGCTGATCCCCCTGCCCCCCCACCTTCTCTCCCTGCTCCCCAGCTTCTCTCCCTGCCAGCCAGCCTGCCCCTCTGCTGATCCCCCTGCCCCCCCCCACCTTCTCTCCCTGCTCCCCAGCTTCTCTCCCTGCCAGCCAGCCCGCCCCTCTGCTGATCCCCCTGCCCCCCCCCAGCTTCTCTCCCTGCCCCCCAGCTTCTCTCCCTGCCAGCCCACCCCTCGGCCAATCCCCCTGCCCCCCACCTTCTCTCCCTGCTCCCCATCTTCTCTCCCTGCCAGCCGGCCTGCCCCTCTGCTGATCCCCCTGCCCCCCCACCTTCTCTCCCTGCTCCCCAGCTTCTCTCCCTGCCAGCCAGCCTGCCCCTCTGCTGATCCCCCTGCCCCCCCACCTTCTCTCCCTGCTCCCCAGCTTCTCTCCCTGCCAGCCAGCCCGCCCCTCTGCTGATCCCCCTGCCCCCCCCAGCTTCTCTCCCTGCCCCCCAGCTTCTCTCCCTGCCAGCCCACCCCTCGGCCAATCCCCCTGCCCCCCACCTTCTCTCCCTGCTCCCCAGCTTCTCTCCCTGCCAGCCCACCCCTCCAGCCCCTCGGCCGATCCCCCTGCCCCCCACCTTCTCTCCCTGCTCCCCAGCTTCTCTCCCTGCCAGCCAGCCTGCCCCTCTGCTGATCCCCCTGCCCCCCCCACCTTCTCTCCCTGCTCCCCAGCTTCTCTCCCTGCTAGCCAGCCTGCCCCTCTGCTGATCCCCCTGCCCCCCCCCCACCTTCTCTCCCTGCTCCCCAGCTTCTCTCCCTGCCAGCCGGCCTGCTCCTCTGCTGATCCCCCTGCCCCCCCACCTTCTCTCCCTGCTCCCCAGCTTCTCTCCCTGCCAGCCAGCCTGCCCCTCTGCTGATCCCCCTGCCCCCCCACCTTCTCTCCCTGCTCCCCAGCTTCTCTCCCTGCCAGCCAGCCCGCCCCTCTGCTGATCCCCCTGCCCCCCCCAGCTTCTCTCCCTGCTCCCCAGCTTCTCTCCCTGCCAGCCCACCCCTCGGCCAATCCCCCTGCCCCCCACCTTCTCTCCCTGCTCCCCAGCTTCTCTCCCTGCCAGCCCACCCCCCAGCTTCTCTCTCTGGCCCCCAGCTTCTCTCCCTGCCCCCCAGCTTCTCTCCCTGCCAGCCAGTCCGCCCCTCTGCCGATCCCCCTGCCCCCCCAGCTTTTCTCCCTGCCAGCCCGCCTCTCGGCCGATCCCCCTGCCCCCCAGCTTCTCTCCCTGCCAGCCCACCCCTCTGCCGATCCCCCTGCCCCCCAGCTTCTCTCCTGGCCAGCCAGCCCGCCCCTCTGCCGATCCCCCTGCTCCCATCAGCTTCTCTCCCTGCCCCCCCCCCCCAGCTTCTCTCCCTGCCCCCCAGCTTCTCTCCCTGCCAGCCAGCCCGCCCCTCTGCCGTTGAGTTGTGTTCGGAGAAGTCTTCATGATGGCTGCGCCAGATGGAGAGGAAAGCAAAGAATGAGCGACAGCAATCGGAGAAGACGTCACCCGTGAGTCATTAGTAACTGCACTGTAATCACTTCTATAGTGTGCAGAGCCTGTGTACCATTGGGGTCTAAATAGGTCAGTGTATGGTTTGCGGTAGTGTACTGACACAGCCCCGCGGTCACTACAGTACACTAGCGCAAACTTTTAAACTAGAATCCAACTACAACAGCTGCAGGCACTACAACTCCCAACATATCCTGAGGGCTGCAGACTGTCAGTACATGCTGGTAGTTGTAGTGCCTGCAGCTGTTGTAGTTAGGTCCTAGGTGCATTATACACTGGATGCTTTGTGGTATATAAGAATACATAGATTTGTGGGGGCTCAGTGCAGGGAAGTGACCCCAGAACATCACTAATAGGGGATAGGGGGAGATGTTTTTGTTCTATCCCCTATTAGTGCTGTTCTGGGGTCACTTCCCTGCACTGAGCCCCCACAGATCTCTGTATTCTGATCTCCCACAAAGCCTCCAGTGTATAATGCACCTAGGACCCAACTACAAGAGCTGCAGGCACTACAACTCCCAGCATATCCTGAGGGCTGCAGACTGTCAGTACATGCTGGGAGTTTTAGTGCCTGCAGCTGTTGTAGTTGGGTCCTAGGTGCATTATACACTGGATGCTTAGTGGGAGATCAGAATACATATATCTGTGGGGGCTCAGTGCAGGGAAGTGACCCAAGAACATCACTAATAACATCTCCCCCTATCCCCTTTTAGTGATGTTCTGGGGTCACTTCCCTGCACTGAGCCCCCACAGATATATGTATTCTGATCTCCCACTAAGCATCCAGTGTATAGGACCCAACTACAACAGCTGCAGGCACTAAAACTCCCAGCATGTACTGACAGTTTGCAGCCCCCAGGATATGCTGGGAGTTGTAGGACAGTGTGGACAGATGTATTGCTGGACCTTCAGGGCTGATGGTTGTCACCCACAGATTGCAGCCACCAAGAGACTCTGCATACAGTGATTTATTAAAGGGTTGTCCTCTCAGAAACTACAACTCCCAGCATACCCTGAGAGCTGAATAAATGGAGGGTGTTCTGAGAGTTTCACTTTGACTGAAAATGTTTTTAAGGAAGGATTTGTCACAGATACAGATGAATCCAGGAAAGCAGAGGCCTGTCGTGTCTCACTGGTTCTATATTGATGGGCACCAAGGATCATTTCCTCTGGTGGGCCCCAGGTACCCCAGTCCGATACTGGACAGAAGCGGACCCCAAACTAAGACGTCCCCGACCTCCTTCACGTCTGTTTGATGAGAAGAGCGGGCATCAAGCAGAGCGGCACCCCAGTACCCAGCACTACTGAGAGCCGGGGGATGCCGCTCAGTAGTACTGGGTGCTGAGTATTCGGTGCTGGGGTGCCAGCCGTGACGGGGTACACACCATGCATACACCACGATGGGGTGCCTGGGGGGGGGGTTCACCTCAGCATGCAAAGTGCCTAGGGCAGCATAAATTCTAAATACGGAGAATACGCGGAGAACTACAGCTACCAGGACACCACTGGGGATGGGGGAGGGCAATTACAGCTACCAGGACACCACTAGGGGTTGACTACAGCCACCAGGGGCATTATTACTATATGGGGGCACAGCAGGGGACATTACTATATGGAGGGCACAGCAGGGGACATTATTACTATATGGAGGCACAGCAGGGAGCAATAGTACTATATGGGGACACAGCAGGAGGCATTATTACTATATGGGGTGTACAGCAGAACCATTATTTATATATGTGAACATAGCAGGGGACATTATTACTATATGGGGACATAGGGACTTTAAAACTATTTGGGGCACAGCAAGGGACATACAGGGGGCAACCCACATACCTACTCACTTTACTGGAAATCACACCAAAAAGTGGAATTAATACTGTTTGGGACCTTATGGGTTGGAAAAGGGAAGGAAGTTGTTGTAAAAGTGTGGAGCCTAAGATGTTTGTCTGGCAGGTCAAACGGAAACGGAAAGTGACGCCTCAGATCAAAGAAGACATCACCTGTAAGTCACTGGATGACATTTCTTTTGTATTTTCTAGAACATTATTTGGTAGGGGTGCCTAGAGTTTATAAAAAAAAAAAAAGTTAGGCTATATTGCTCTAAGCCATAATACCATCATTGCTTCTCGCTAGCAAAAATCATTGGCCACCGGCCGTGCATCGCTACGTCAAAAAGTGATGTGCGACTGATGGCTGATCCAGCCTTATCATATGCTCTGTAAGTGAGCGCCAATCTAGCAGAATGGCGCTGCTTACCCAGGATATCAGGCTGTGTATAATGGCACTAACACAGTGGCTAAGAGCACACAGAAAGTGCTGGGTTCTCACATTGCGTTATTAACACAAACACAATGTGAGAACACACCCTGATACTCACCCCTTCCTGCGCCTGTCTCTAGGGCTGTGCATCTTCCTCTGCACTGCAGCCTCTAGTGACCATCACGTGCACAACAGAGGAGGATGCTGAGCCAGGAGCGAGGAGGGATCTGTGTTAAGTCGCCTACAGTAAGCTGACATCTATATAGATCGTGATATTGTTATTTTTTTTTGGGGGGGGGGGGGGCAGCCTCCAACAAAATTGTCGCCCGGGGCCTCCACCAACCTTAATCCGGCCCTGACCTTAACAATGCTGTGGAACGCTTCCTGGCCTAATTTACATATTATCACAAAGGCTTATATCTTGGAGCTAGAAAGGACTATGGGGATAATAAAGGTACGCCAAGAATCCTTATAAGAAGCCCTGTTTAGTCATGGACTTATTTAAAGCCCTGTTTTCCTGCAGTTTGGTCTGGTCTTAGGACAGAACCACAGATCCAAGTTATTTTTATATAACTTTTTGCTTCAGGTCACTTGTATTATCTGTATTTCATAGGATACGTAAGATTATGTTATGGCTGTATAGATTTAGATTCTTCCTCCCCATTGCTTAATGTCAGCAATGCTGGGTCAGCAAGGAAAGGTGCAGGATCAGCAACCTAGACCTGTCTGGCAAAAGAACACTTCCGACTGTTTACAAGCAGCTATGCCTTCATACTGTGACAGCTGAAGAGAAATACTCTTAAAACCTACTTGCCAAGTGCTTTGATAGCATTATAAAATAGTTACCCTTTATTGCCAATGATTCTCTCTCAACTATGTATATTTTGTAGCTTGCCTGATATTAATTATAGGTAAAGTTGTATATTCAGAAGAAATAAATAAATAAGTATATAAATAATATTATATATATATATATTTATTTATTTATTTATTTTCCCCCTTAATATCCAACTTTACCTATAAGTAATATCAGGTAAGCTGCAGAATACAGAGGTTATTAAAGATAGCCAGTATAAAAGGTAATTCAGAAAGAACTGACTAAGAGGTGGTTCTCGTGCTTTTGCAGCTAAATGTGCACAAAACCACGTCTACATGCAGAAGCCAATTGATTACAATTTGAAGAAACCAGATTTCTTTATATGAAGTCAACAGAGTATACAGTATATGCTACATGCCCATGCACCTTCAGCAGCCATCAGCTTAACTGTTGTTCAGCCAACAGTTATTTTCCCCAGCTCCTTCATAGACGTTTATGTCTCGCTTGGCCAAGAGTGCATATGTTCTCAAAGGAGAGAACAGAAAAATCCCAAAGACCCAATTCTTCTTCCTTTGACATCTGCCATCTATAGAGAGTCAGCATATGGACTGGATAGCTTGATGGTCCTGCTAAGATTAACCAAACGAGCTATATTGCGTCTTGGGACCTTAAGACTTTTTACTCGCTTGCTTGATAACG